>NC_142608.1:43096078-43406530 GCF_041222555.1 Hakea prostrata
TCAAATTAAACTTTAAACACATATTCTATAACATACCTAGCATGGAAAAATGGCTTTAAATCATATCCCACCAAGCTTTAAGGTCATCAACTAATCTTCTCTTCATCAAGGCGTAGTCTCTTCTCTATATCCAACACTGTCTTCAAGTATGGGGCATCATCTTCAATCTCCATAGGTTCGGAGTCGAACACTATGTCTTCTACCAATATGGCCCATAGTTGACTTTCACTTCCACATCGAGTCTTCGGACCTACAGACAAAAAGTATCCGGGTTAAGGTTAGGGCCGGGTTTCACAGTAGGATCATGATAATTTTTGTTGTATAGTGTCCCTATATTGCTATGATCATTCCCTCCAAATTTCAGATCGATCTGAGACCCAGAAGATCAGTTTCGGGCCCAATTTCCTTATGTTGCCCGTTACTGATCCTCTTGGTCGACTGGTCAGTTGACCAATCAGTCGACCAAAGGAAAACAGCAACTCAACTCTTGCTCGTTTCGCTTCATTTGATCTCTGATTTGATTGTGTCCTTCTCTAATGTTACTTATATGTTATCTAGGGTTCAAGCACTAAGTTGGGGGACTATTCTAAGTGGTATTTTCTATTATCCTCGATTTGATTAAAGTAGGATAGTTATACCCATGTGACATGGACTATGTGTTTACTAAATGATGATTGGCAACTCGATATACTTTGCTTATCAATTCTATCTAGACATCATATGACTAGTGTAGTTGTCTTTTAACAGTAGTAACATGTTTAGTCACTCTTGTATATCATGTCTATTTAATTATTGTTATTTACATTACACTTGAATTATGCGATGTTATGATATGACTTTCAATATGACGATGTGTCATGTATATGTGATTTGATGAATTGAGAATGTGATTGGATAAGTATAATTTGGGATTGAGTAATGTCCTACTGACATTTCTGTCCTTGGACATCGGAGGGAATAGTATGGGATGTTCTCCAAAGGTGTCCATCGACGCTTTCCCAGAGGACTTGTCTAAGGTGTATGGCTAGGATGTCCTTGTCATATCAGACCCGAATCGGAAGGGTATTGAGACCGAACGACCAGTGGTAGTAGTATGGTTTGATGGGCGCTCAAGACCGGTAACCAATCCATGAAAGGACATAGATCATATTACGGATACCCGAAAGGGGGCATTGTTAGTAGGGTTGCAAATAGTCAGACTTGGGCTCATGGGCGCTTGAAGATTGGTGAGTCATATCCGTGAGGGGACGTGAGAGCTTCCCGTCTACTATTTGTGGATGACCAATGGGGTTGATGAGTCCGGTGAGTAATATCCTTGACTCTAGTGTGAAGGATACCGGAAAGGATTGCCCGAGGCGATGAATGGACGTATCTGGATCTGACATGGTATGATTGGTAGATGACTTGCATTGGGCTAGGCTTTACCGTGACATGCGCCAATACTTATACCAATGGTGATGTGAGAGAGTGGTGACCTACACTCCAGCCATGGAATTGTCCGAGATGGATGCAGGACCCAATTCACACCGGAGAACCCAAGATACCTGGATGGTTGAGGGAAGAGTGATTTGAGACCTACCCAAGGAAGTATGGTGCTATGACTTAAAGCATGTCTACCATAGAGACTAGAATATGTAGAGTTAGAATCATAATTGCATCTTTTGTCTCATATCATTTGCATCATGTTTTGACTGGAATCATATGGTTTATGTACTATGGATTAACTACCTTGCTAAGTTCCTTTGAACTCATTCCTTTCTGTGCATTTGCTTTGTTAGACTATTCTACAGGTTTTGAAGAGTCCGATGGCACATCCTTCGAAGCACCCTATGATGAGTCACACTACCCTCAGGGTAGTGGCTACAATGAAGATTATTGTGAGGGTACTGAAGAGGACTATGTTGCACACCAGGATTAGCCTGACACTGGTGTTGGAGCAGCTGTACTGGACTTCGGATATTTACACATATGAGGATGTGTTTTATGTGACCGAAGAAACATTTGTTTAATGTTACATTTTGGATTCTCCTTTAAAACCGGATCTGTAATTTAACTTTCTTGGATGTACTCATTAGATGTGATTTGTAAACTTAACTTAAATTGCTACTTTCCGCTGCTATGTGGGGAAGTGACTTCTGATCACTCTCTCTCTTTTTTTCCTTTTGGATTTTATATATTGGTATCATCTTTATTCTACACTCTGATTATCTGTTTTATCTTATTCATGATTATTTATTATATGCTTAAACCATGATTATTATCGTTCATGATTGTATTATCGCGTATGTGGGAGGCATGGTTGCTCGATACTTGATCTTCGAGACTGTGGATCACATACCCGGGTATGCCCGATGGGGTACCAGCTGGGTGGATGTGACACAAAGCCTCTCTTGGTGTTGTGGAAGATCCTCAAGTATTCCTCCTAGTTTCTAATTTGGTTCTTCTTCAACAAGGTTAGTATTCTACATCCTTCTTCTCTAATCTCTTCTCTTCTTTGTTCTAGCTTATTGTTTTGATTGAGAAGAAGGCATTACACTACTATAATTGTCTATTCTTTGATCTCCTTGTATCTTAGAGTGAAACCGCATTCACTTTATGCATTCCTTGAAGCCATATGGTGAATCTCCTTGATTTTCCTTGTTTCTAAATTGGTTTTGATAGCATGATTCTTTTTTACTGTCATTTTTCCTTTCTAATCAGTATTAGACATGTTTATTCTTAGTCTTCATTGCTGATCTACTGTATTAAATGTCTTTGAATGAATCTTCATTCATTACATTGATGCTATGATCTTTATGCTTGAATTCTTAGCCATGATTATATGATATCTTCATGATCATTCCTTTAATCTGATTTCTCTAGCATATTAGATATGAGTTCATGTCGGTATTCATCTTTGATCTATTGCTAATGATCCTCTTGAGTGAATCCTTAATTCTCCTTTGTAGCCATGGTTGTTTTCATTGAAAACCTTGTTTTTGATCAAAATAGAAAGTCATGTTTTCAAAATAGAAAGTCATGTTTCCAAATTAGTAAGTCACAATTTTTTACCATGGATGGAGTCTAATTCATGCTAGATAGTCTTAGTACTTTTATGTGGTGTTCCCCTTCGAATTTCAGAGCAATCGGACTTCAAATGAAGAAGTTTTGACCGATTTAGTGTTTGCTATCGCGTACTGTTCACACTGGTCAACTGGGTGGTCGATTGGGCCAATAGACCACCCAATCGACCAAGGCAGTCAGCAACTCCAATTTTGCTCTGTTTCGACTCTTATCTCTTGGATTTACTTCTTATGACCTATACATGTTTTGTCAAGCTTGTTTAGGTGATTTTGGATCTGTTCTCTGATCTCTTACTTAAAGATTATAAGTTCGGATTACGATGTGAGTATTCCAACTCAAAATATGCCTAGTTGCATGCCTTTATGTATTATGATATGATCTAGCTGCTGCTACCTTGTTTTCTTTACATCATGATATTCTATAGTAACAGTAGCTTGTCCGTATTGTGAATTACATCTTAGAATTGATTATTGATTATGAGAATGTGATGTGGACTATGATATGGATATGAGTATGAATGAGATTTGTATGGAATCACGCTGTGATGTGAATGCCTAGGTTGTGGTTGTGGAATGGGGAATGCCCTATTGGCATTTCTGTCTTTGGACACTAGTGAAGGTGGTATGGGACACTCTCCTATGGTGCCCCTTGACTCTTTCCCTAACTACTGGTTAACATACCTAGGATTGGTCTAGTAGTGTTTGGCTTGGAATCCCCTATTATATCAGACTCGATTCGGAAGGGTATTGAGACTGAATGACCTGTGGCAGCAATGGGGATTTGTGGGCGGTCAAGACCGGTAACCAACCCGTGAGAGGACATGAATCACATTGTGGGGGCCATTTATTGGGCTCATGGGCGCTCAAGACCGATAGCCAACCCATGAGAGAACATGAAAGCTTCCTGTCTATTATTTGTGGATGACCAATATGGTTAATGAGTCTGTAGTCCGGGACTACACTGACTCTAGTGAGAAGGATACCGGGAAAGATTTCCTGGGCGAGGAATGGATGTATATGAATCTAAGTTGATATAACTAAGTAGAAGACTTGCATTTGGCTAGGCTTTACCTTGACATGTGCCAATACTTAGACCAATGGTGATGTGAGAGAGCAGTGACCTAAACCCCACCCATGGAATGTCCCAAGGGATGCAGGACCCAACTACCACCGGCAGAGCCCAAGATACCTAGATGGTTGAGGGAGAGTGACTTGACCTACCCAAAGAAGTATGGTGCTATGACTTAAAGCATGTCTGCCTATAGAGACCACCATACATACATAGAGTTAGAAGCATATTTGCATTTATTGTTTCATATCATTGCATATATGTTTGTTTGTGAGTGCATGTGAAGATGCTTATTGTGTTTGGATTACTTGCTAAGTTCTTTTGAGCTTACCCTTCGGGGGACTTGTTTTTAGATGACATTGCAGGATCGGAAGAGAACTCGTGCCACAACACGGAGGACCCTTCCATACATGGTACAACTTCGGAAGTCCTTGGACAAGGTGTTGACCAGCAAGGCAGCCAACACTAAAATTTGGACTGCATTGATGGCTCCTATTGACGGCAGCCGGCATCGTCTTGTTCACCGATGGGATCATGCGCTAGATGTTGATTTGAAGCTTCAAGAGCATAACCCAAAGGTGAAGAAGATGAAGATTGAAGAAGAAGAGGAGCCGACTGAAGATGTTGATTAGACTTCTCTTGTTTCTTCTAGACTTTTCCTTTTACTTGTATTAGCCTAGAGCTTGTCTTAGTTTTCAATCTACCTTCCGCATATGTTTGTGGGGTATATTTCCGCTATACTCTACAGTTGTCTTTTGATTTGATATCTTGTTATTCAGCACTCTAATATTCTTTTGTGATCCTTCTGAGATCATTTCTTAACTTCTATTAATAAATTACTTGAATACAATGATTTGTTCTTGCTTTTGATTATGTTATGTGCTAAATGGATATGATCGTTCCTAAACTTGATCTTCGGGGCTATGGATCACACACTTGGGTATTCCAGATAGGGTACTGGCAGGGTGGATGTGACAAGTACCCTAAAGATAAAGTGGTTCAGTCAAATTTTATGGTCGTCCGAGATTTGTCAGCTTATAATGTAATCTTGGGACGACTTACCCTTTGCGCCTTGGAAGCAGTAGTATCATCCCTACATATGAAGATGAAATTCCCAACCAAGAATGGGATAGGGGAGTGTAGTGTCGACCAGAAAGGAAGCCGGCAAAACCATGTCAACTACATGAGGAAAAGAGCAAAAACCAATTTGACCATGTTAGTTGAAATAAGAGATGAAGAAGCTATGCAAAGAGCAGAACCAGTGGAGAGATTGGAAAGAATCTGCCTAAATCCCAAATGACCAAATCAAGAAAACATGATCGGAGCATAATAAAGCTAGATTGACCCAATTTCTGTAGGAGAATTCAAACCTCTTTGCTTGGTCGGCAGAAGAATTGCCCAGTATTGACAGAAGAATAGTCGAGCACAGATTAAACATTGATCCTCAAGCTATTCCAGTTGTCCAAAAAAGAAGGAAATTTTCCCTTGAAAAGTATGAGGCAATCCGAATAGAGGTGCAAAAGCTTAAGCAATCAGGGTTTATTAAACCCATTGATCATCCGACCTGGCTGGCTAACGTAGTAATGTTGAAAAAGGCAAATGGAAAATGGAGGATGTGCATGGACTACACCGACCTTAATAAGGCATGTCCAAAAGATTGTTATCCACTTCCAAGGATAGAACTCCTCATCGATGCAACCACATGACATGATATGTTGAGTTTCATGGATGCTTACTCAGGATATAACCAAATTCTAATGCATCCGGGTGATGAAAAACATAGAGAATTCATGACTGACAGAGATAGTTATTACTATAAAAAATGCAGAAGCAACTTATCAAAGAGTAGTTAATAAAATATTTGAACATCAGATTGGCAGAAATATGGAAGTATATGTCGATGACATGTTAGTCAAAAGTACAACTAGAGCCAATCATCTTTAGGACCTAGCAGAAATATTCAATGTACTTTGAACATACAAAATGAAGCTCAATCCCGAAAAGTGTGCTTTCGGAGTATCATCAAGAAAATTCCTAGGTCTTATGGTGTCCCAAAGAGGAATTGAAGCAAATCCGGAGAAAATAAAGGCCATTTAGGAGATGAAGCCACCAAAAAGCATCAAGGAGATACAAAGCCTGACTGGTCGGGTAGCAGCGTTGAGCAGGTTTATTGTTTGGTGTGGTGAGAGGTGTATACTCTTTTTCAAAGCTTTGAAGAGTATATCTAACCAGAAGGTGCAAATATGGAATGAGGAATGCCAGGAAGCGTTTGATCAGCTGAAAGAAATTTTGTCCAGACCACCTTTGCACGTCCGGCCTACCACAAGGAAAGAACTACTCCTATATTTGGCTACATCACCAGTTGCGGTCAGTGCAGTGCTTGTGCAAGAGGAAGGCAAACAGCAAAATCCTATCTATTATATAAGCCATGTGCTAATTGATGCAGAAACAAGATATCCAGAGGTGGACAAACAAGCTCTAGCCTTGATTGTCGAAGCAAACTTAAACCGTATTTTCAGTCGCATCCTATAGCAGTGCTGAAAAACTTTCCTTTAAAGAAAGTACTTCACTGACTAGACTTGGCCGGCAGACTTGTCACCTAGGCAATTGAATTGAGCGAGCACCAAATTGAGTTTCGACCACGTCCAACAATCAAGGCACAAGTCCTAGCTGATTTTATTCTCGAAACTCCAAATCTTGAACAAGAAGAAAAGGACCTCCCAGAAGCTATTAAAAGATGGGTTCTTTTGGTGGACGGATCCAGCAATGCAGAAGGAAGTGGAGCAAGTCTACTTTTATTAAGTCCGTGTGGTTTCCAAATAAGGTATGCACTTCGCTTCAAATTCAAAGCATCTAATAATGAAGCTGAGTATGAAGCATTACTGGCTGGCCTATGCATAGCAAAAGCTCTGGGCATCCTGAACTTAGAAGTCAGGAGTGACTCACAATTAGTTGTGAATCAAGTAAATGGGATATATGAAGCCAAAGAAAAGAGAATGAGTAAATACCTCAGTATAGTTGACCAATGCAGACAACACTTTAAAGACTTACTGGTCAGGCAAGTCCCTAGAGCAGAGAATGATCAAGCGAATGCACTCTCAAGATTAGCTATAGAGAATGTGGATGTCACCAAGCCAATTATATATATGGAAGAGCTTCAGTTTCCGAGCATAAATATGGTCGACCATAGGCATATATAGACCGAGCAAGGGTGGATGGCTCCTATCTTTCGTTACTTAGAAGATGAGCTGCTTCCAGAGAATAATAAAGAGGCACGAGCAATACAACAGAGGGCTGCTCAGTATACAATCAAAGATGGTAAACTCTACAAAAAGTCCATAACTCGACCACTGCTACGATGTGTGGAAGCCCCGAAGGCTACTAATATTTTACAGGAAATTCATGAAGGAACTTGTGGAGCTCACATTGGAGCTCGAGCACTGGCGGATAAAGTGATTAGGCAAGGACACTACTAGCCTACAATACAAGAGGATGCAAAAAACTATGTTCAGAAATATGATAAGTGTCAAGCACATGCCAACATACCTCATGCTCCAGCAATGCCCCTAACATCAAGTCTTTCTCCCATCCCTTTTGCTAGATGGGGAATCGATTTGGTAGGAAAGCTGCCAAAAGCTTCAAGAAGCAGGGAATACATAGTAGTTACGGTAGACTACTTTACAAAGTGGGTAGAAGATGAAGCACTGGCGTCAATCAATACCGATCAAATGAAGAAATTCATCACACATAACATTATGTACCGGTACAGAGTCCCAAAGGTCATTGTTATTGATCATGGAAAACAGTTCGAAAATTTTGAGTTTTAAAAATTCTGCAAAGATCAAGGGATAGAACATCGTTTATCATCAGTAGCATACCCCCAGAGTAATGGTCAAATAGAAGTAACCAACAGATCCATGCTCGAAGGATTGAAGAAAAAGCTAGATCAGTCTAAAGGAAGATAGGTAGATGAACTACCTAGTGTCTTATGGTCTTATCGAACAACATCTAGAATGACCACTGGAGAAACACCATTTCGACTAGCATATGGTGTGGAAGCTCGAGTTCCCGTAGAAGTCAAGGTCGGATCAATCAGAGAAGAAGAATTTGACGAGGAAGCTAACATTGAAGGATGAAGCAAGCATGGATTTCCTGGACGAGATCATAGATAAAGCACAATTTCGACTGGAAGAATATCAAAGACGCATTGCAACTTATTACAATGCTAGAGTCAAACTGAGGCAGTACCTTCCTTGAGATTTAATTCTTCGCAAAGCATCTGCTTCAAATCCAACCAACCGGGGAAAATTAACTCCAAATTGGGAAGGTCCGTACATCATAGTACAGCAGGTCACACCTGGAGCATACAAACTGCGAGACCTAGAGACCGAGCAAATGATCCCTCGGACATGGAATTCCTTGAGGAAATACTATGAATAGAATTGCACTATTTTCTTTCATTGCGTTGCTTGTTAGAAGTAATTAATTTTTTACTATTAAAATTTTTTGAAGTTTTTTGAATAATATACCATCACAGCTCAATTTCAGTTTTTTCAAAATTCCGACCTATGATGCTCGGGGGAGAAGAACAGAGATATGAATATCCTCAAAAGAGAAAGTCGAAGTAACAACCCCCGTATTTCTAACCCGGGATCCATATTGCAGGTTCAAGAACCCGAAGCTCTAGCCAGGTAAATCTGTGGAGTGTCCAGATAGAAGTCAATGATCCATACCCTGAACCCATGGATCTAGATTCTCTTGATGAAGAGCCTGCCTTGCTTGGTAGTTGGACTTCTGGAAGGCAAGTGATGTCTGGAGATGTCTGGAATGAAGGTAAGACCTCCCCCATGTGTTCATTAGGGTTAGGTTGTACTTGGACATCAACCCCCTGAGCAAAGCACCCTAGTATAGCAATATACTTGGGGGCAGTTGCTAGTGGCGATCGATTGAACCTAAGCGACCGGCTGGTTTCTAGTGACCAAATGGCTTTTGATTTTGATCCGATTTGTTTCATTCGACTTATACCTTATTGTAACCCTGTATATAGGTGTTCTCTGTTTCAAATAAAAGTCTTATAATAGTTTTTGGATTGCAAGTTAGAGGAATTCTGCATAATTACAGGTAAGGACATACAATCCTATCTTTATGAAATGACTTAAACATGCTAGTCCAGTGTTTGTTATTACTGTTCTTTCATTTCATATGCTGCTGTAACCTTGTTTAGCATGTTGATCTTATGATATGCTTGCTATTTATACTGTCTTTACTTATACTTTGTTGATTATGAATGTGTTTTGCTGATATTGGTTGGTTTGTGGTTCTGATGGAAGCGGTATTCCATTGGGATATCTTGGCTTGGGATATTAGAGGGCTATGGTATGGGACACATGCTCGTTGATGTCTCTAGCACTATCATAACTACTGGATGACATACCTAAGTAAAATCTAGAGTAGCATGGCTAGGTACCCCACATGCTACTACCCTTTCGGTAGGGGAATTGAAGCCGAATGACCCGTGATGACAGTGATGTGATGATGGTCCACTATTGGTCATATAAATGGTAGGGTTGGGCTCATGGACATCCAAGGAACGGACCGGGTGTCGTGAGGAGTCATGAGAGCATTCCGCCCCAACAATATGTGGATGACCATAGGGTTATGGAATGAAGTCCATAGCGGTAACCAGTCCGTGAGGGTTCTCATTTCTAGGTTGCGAAGGATACTGAACCGAGTTGGTTGGTGCCATAGGGGATGTATCTGGACTTCATGTAGTATGTTACCTTTATGACATGTATTGGATTAGAAACCCCGACATGTGCCAGTACTCATGCCAATGGTCGTGGTGAGAGAGTGTTAACTTAACCCCAACCATGGTTTGAGAGCCAGGTGTGGACCTTCCATTTTACCTAGGATCCCTACAGAAGTAACCAGTCCTTGCCGGATCAGAGTGACTAGACCTACCCAGAGGAGGGCGGGTGTATATCTTAAAGCATGTCAACTGTTAGAGACTTGCATAGTTAGATTTTAGCGGTATTCATACTTTGCATTCATACATATCATTATGCATTTCTGATTGGTTTGACATATGGATGGGAATCATTGTTTGTTCTTACTGAGTTCTCTAGAACTCTTTCTTTTATTTGTCTATGTTTTATTAGCTTGTACAGATGGAGGAAATTTGCAAGAAGATGGATTGGTTTCCTATGAAGGAACCTTCCCGTATGAAAAAGATGTGGCACCGACAATGGGAAATGGAGATAGCCTGTGCGGGAGCTCCTGTGAGTGCATGGAATGCGCTTATAGCATCCATTGATGGGTGGAGGAGACAGGTTGCCAGGCAGTTTGCTCACCGTATGGAGGAGAATTGGAGAACCCCTTATCTTGATAAACTTAAGTCTAAGTTTTTAGCTTTAGAAAGGAAACTAGAAAGAAAATCATATAACTCTTTTTGATTGCTTCCGCTGAACTCATTTTCATTTTGATTATTTATTCTTTCCTTGATTATTTTATTGGAGTATTTGGACTCCTGTAATTCTCTTATTTAATTATTGAACCTTTTCTTGCTCGTGATTGTCTTTACTTGCATTTATTATTATTGATAGACTAGAACCTTGGATCTTGTGATGGATCACTCCCATGGGTTGTCGGGCGGGTAACCAAGACCAGCGGGTGGGGTGTGACAGTCGACCTTTCAAAAAATGAGAAAATGAGTAAGACCTAAGAAATTAGGTTTCATAAAGAGTAAGACCTAAGAAATTAGGCTTCATAAAGAGTAAGACCTAAGAAAATCTAGGCTTCTAAAAGAACAAAAGTAAGACCTAAGAGATTAGGCTTCATAAAGAGTAAGACCTAAGAAAATCTAGGCTTCTAAAAGAACAAGAGTAAGTGTGAAACCCAGCCCTAACTTAACCCTGACCTTGACCCGGTAACCCGGTTGTTTTTAGGTCCGAAGACCCGGAGTAAAGAAAGAAGCCAACTATGGGCCATCTCAGTAGAAGACATGGTGTTTGACTCTGAACCCATGGATGTTGTTGATGGAGTTCCATACTTGGATGTTTGTGTAGATTTGGAAAGGAAGCTGTAGTTGTCTAAAGATGAGATTAGTTGAAGGACTTGGAGTATTATCTGACTTGGTTTGAAGGTATTTCTTCACACTTGACTTGTTACTTGATGCGTATGCAAAAGCCCATAAGGTTTAAAGCCCATTTGATCCTCCAAATCCCTGATTATTCCTTACTGTCTGCCTTGGTCGATTGACTGGTCGAGTGGGCCACTCGACCAAGCACTCGACCAAAGGAAGGTGAAATCCAAGAAATTGTAATTTTAGGGTTTTTCACTCTTATTTAAACCCTACTTCGTATTTCTTTGTTACGGCTGCCTCCTAAACACTTTGTGAACGTGAGAACACCTCTCTGAAACTCTCTCTGGTGATTTCGAAGATTCCTCTGCAGATCTGAAACCTCTCTTCTCTGTTCTTACAATTCAAGGTTAGTATCTCTTTTGAATTATTAATTCTCTTTTCTTGATCTTGTTCTTGATTGAGATCAGGAAGTTGATGCTGCATCCTTGCAACCATCCCTTCGTGATCTCCTTCGTTTCTTTGAGATCTATGATCATCATCATGATCTCAACCCTAGCCGAAGATTTTCTTGAAACCCTAACCCTTGCATGAGTTCTGGAAACTCTTGTTAACCTCCCATGCGAGGGAAACCTCATGGGTAATATTTCTAGTAACCTAAATTAGTTTTACTATGATTTTCTTATTGCCTTTGGCCAATTATTTAATTTTCTTTCATTCTATGATCTCAACCTTTTTATGGGAACCATAAGGTTGAAACCCTAAATTCTTGGGTTAAATCAAGAACCAAAATTTTCCCCATGACTTGATGTTTTTATCTCACTATATGATTCTAATATACCTTAGGAAGTTCCCCTTCGAATTTCGGATCATTCCGACTTCAAACGAAGAAGTTATGGCCAAAGCAGTCTGTACAATTCCGTATTGACTTGCTTGGTCGACCTGGCCAGTCTACCAAGCACTCGACCAAAGGAGTCAGTAGCTTCGTTTTTCGCTCGAATTGATTCGTTTTCTCTCTTATCTTTTAGGCATCTTTCCTAATGTTGTATCTATGATTGTTAGGAGTCTATTTGCTAAGTTTGGAGTTGCTCTCTTTGATCTTTGGATCATCTTCTTCGATAATCAGGTAAGGACAGTTAATTCCTTAACTACATAGATTGCTTGTTCTCTGGTTTCTACTTTGTGAAACTATGAGATTACTTACTGTTATTATAATTTAATTCTGATCTCTTACTGTGAGATCAGTAGCACTTGTTTATATTATCTTTTTCATTTTTCATGTTATATGAATTACCTATTATTGCCTAATCTAATTTTGCTTTTACATTCTCTTGTATATGATGAACTGTTGGTTGTATATGTTATGACTGATCTGAGAATGTGTTTGCTTAAGTTTGGTTTGGGATTGGGAAGTTGTCCTTTTGACACTTCTGTCCTTGGACATCGGAGGGAATAGTATGGGATGTTCTCCGAAGATGCCCATCGACGCTTTCCCGAATCAATGGATGTCATACCTAGGGCTGTCTAGCAGTGTTTGGCTAGGATATACCCCTGTTATATCAGACCCAAATCGGAAGGGTATTGAGACCGAACGACCCGTGGTAGCAATGGGGATTCGTGGGCGCTCAAGACCGGTGAAAAGATCCGTGAGAGGACATGGATCACATTGTGGATACTCGAAGGAGGCCATTTATTGGAGGGTTGCATATGGCTAGACTTGGGCTCATGGGCGCTCAAGACCGATGAAATGATCCGTGAGGGGACATGAGAGCTTCCCGTTTACCATATGTGGATAACCAATAGGGTTGATGAGTCCGTAGTCAGGGACTATTAGGACTCTAGTGGAAAGGATACCGGAAAGGATCGTCAGGGACAAGGAATGGAAGTATCTGGACCTGAGTTGATGTAACTGAGTAGATGACTTGCATTGGGCTAAGCTTTTCCCTGACATGCACCAGTACTTGTGCCAAATGGTTGTGAGAGAGTGTGTTGACTTAACCCCCTGCCATGGTTTGTCCTGAGGGATGAAGGACCCATTACCAACCGGCTGCTCAAGACCGGTGAAATGATCCGTGAGAGAATCCAAGATATCTTAAATGGTTGAGGATGTGAGCGGACTTTCCCAAAGAAGTACGGTGCTATGACTTAAAGCATGTCTACCATAGAGACCAGCATACATAGAGTTAGATGCATACATTCATTACTTGTTTCATACTGCATTGCATCATGTTATGTTTTGCCACATGTTATCTATGATGTTATGGATTAACTTGCCTTACTGAGTTTCTTGGAAACTCATTCCTTTTTTTGTACATTTTCTTGTTAGATTATCCTGCAGGTACAGAGTATTATGACGAGCAGTACAGCGAAGCATAAGCTGATGAAGCGTATTACACGCAAGGTGCTGGCAACGATCAAGATTACTTTGATGATCCCCCGGCGGATCAAGCTGCGTACTACTTTTGAGAACGGCATAGAGTTAGAACGGATTCATTGGATTGATGAAGTCCATACTTATGAAGACGTTATCTATAAAATTGAAGACGCTTGATCTTAGTTTATTTCTTAGTACATTTGTTTCAGTTGTAATCCCTTTTGATTTTCATACTACGTTCCGCGATTTTTGGTAAAGTGAGTTTCCGCCTCACTTTACTCCTTTTTGATATCATTGGATATCTGGTATCTTTCCGCACTCTAATTATACTAATTGTTCATTTCTTGTTTTGAACCTTGTTTATAATATTAAAACTTGATTTATTTCCTGTTTATGATTATGTTATTGTATATGTGGGAGGATGATTTCCTCGATACTTGATCTTCGGGGCTGTGGATCACACTCCCGGGTATGCCAGTTAGGGTACCGGCTGGGGGGATGTGACAGTAAGTGTGAAATCCAGCCCTTTCCTAACCCTGACCTTGACTCGGAAACCCAGTTGTTTGTAGGTCCAAAGACCCAGAGTAAAGGAAGAAACCAACTATGGGCCATCTCTGTGGAAGACATGGTGTTTGACCCAGAACCCATGGAAGTTGATGATGGAGTTCCATACTTGGAAGTCTGTGCTGATCTGGAAAGGAAGCTGCAGCTTGTTGAAGATGAGTCAAGTTGATGGACTTGAAGTATAGTTGGACATGATTCGAAGGCATTTTTCTATACTAGGTAAATTATATGTTGTGTTGGGAGAAGCCCATGAGGTTTGGACTTGAGTTGGGCCTCTAATTCCTTGTTTGGGCCTTGCTGACCAGCTTGGTGGACTGCTTGGTCGATTGGGCCAATCAACCAACAGGTCTAGTAATCCGGGAAAATCCTCTGTTTAGGGTTTTTCACTTTTTATTTAAGTAAACTTCGTATTTCTTAGTATCCTCTACCTCCAAAACTCTCAGAGAACATGGGAAGACTCTATCAAAGCTCTCTTTGGTGATTTCGAAGGATCTTTGCGAGATCTGAAACTTCTCATCTCCGATCTGTCAATCCAAGGTTAGTGATCTCTTCGGTGTTGTGATTTATTCTTCTATAATCTTATTCTTGATTGAGACTATGAAGAAGATGATGCATCCTTGCAACTATCTCTTCCATAATCTCCTTCCATTATCAAGGTTTGATGACATTTACTGTAAAATCCAGCCTTATCCTAACCCTGACCCGGCCCGGATTTTATTCTGTTGCAGGTCCGAAGACCCGAAGTGGTGGCAGAAGAGACCTGTGGGCCCTCTTAGTGGATGATTCGATGCTTGATGCTGAGCCTATGGACATTGACAATGATGCCCCTCACTTGTGTACCTTGTCAGTGTTGAGTAAAAATCTGCGCATCGATGAAGTTTGAATTAGTTGAATCACTTCCCGGAACCCCGTGATCAATCCGAAGGTATTTTCTGAAACTAGACTTGTTGATTGACTTGTAGGAGAAAACCCCGCTCAATTTGACCCTGTATAGCCTTCCGAATCCACTCCTGAAGTTGCTGTCATAGCTTGGTCGAGTGCTTGGTCGACCGACAGTCGACCAGCCAGTCGACCAAGAGTAATGAAATCCGAGTTTGCACTAAATCTCTTCCCATTTTGCCCCTACCTGTTGGAACTCGTGAATGAGGACCTAAACTAATCATTTGCACTCCAGAGCTTGAGGTTGGACACTCTCTTGGGCTACTCCTTGATGTTTGGGAAGATCTTTGACTCCATTCTTTATTGTATACACTAATCATCAACTCAAGGTATGATTTCTTCTATTCCTCTTCTAATCTATTCATGTTTCTATCAATTAATGATCTTGAAACCATGGCTGAAGTGCTGCAACCTTGCAAACACTTAACCATGAGTTTCCCCCCTTTTCAATTCCTTAATCCTCCCCCACTCTTGCTATGCTATGATTCAAATGAGATTAATTGCACTCCATCACCTTGATTCTATTCAATCTAACCTATTTTGATCCTAATCTGATATGTAGATGCATGATAAGCTTAGGCTGTAATGAAATTAAGATTCTAGCTTGATTCTTAGCACTCATTTGATTGATTCTTATCATCCCTTTCAATTTCTATAAGTTCCAATTTAAATTCTTGCTAAGCATCATATAAAACCTAAAATTCGATTTGGGTATTTTTGATTGAACCGTTGGATCATCATGAAAATTAGTGTGTAGTATCATCTTACTGTTATAAACTTGCCCTCCAAATTTCATGACGATCGGAGCACCGGAAGGGCAGTTTCGGATCAAGTTTCCATTGATGTCCTGAAGATAACAAGTCTTGGTCGACTGCTTGGTCGACCGACGATCGACAAGCCCGATCAACCAAGAGTTGTTAAGGCCCTGTACTCAGCCAATTTGATCCGTTTGAACCCCAATTCAATTGTTTTCTTCTCTGACATTAATTGTATGATTATCTAGGGTATCAACACTGATTTTGGGACCATACTTGGTAATCATTGAATCTATTTACAACTTGAGTAAGGTAAGGACAGTCGTTAACTCAAGTATGTTAATTATACCAACATGCTTACATTATGGGAACTTATTGGTAATGATCATATGAGTAATCCTTTACTATACATGATTGTTATGTGTTTTCTTATCAGTAATAGAATGTATATATCATTTAGAATATCATGCTCAGTTTTACTTTATGATTCATGTATGATCAATCATGTTATGATATGTATTTGTTTATATGACGAATCAGTGATTTAGTATAATATGATGAGATTGAGATTGTGATTGACTACGTATGACTTGGGATTGAGAGGTGTCCTTTCGACACTTCTGTCCTTGGACATTGGAGGGAGTAGTATGGGATATTCCTCGAAGGTGTCCATCGACGCTTTCCCGGGTTATTGGATGACATGTATAGGATTGTCTAGGTGTATGGTTAGGATTTCCCTTGTCGTATCAGACCCGAATCGGAAGGGTATTGAGATCGAACGACCCGTGGTAGAATATGGTTGAAGGGTGCTCAAGACCGGTACCCACTCCGTGAGAGGACTTGAACTATATTGCGGATACCCGAAAGGGGCCATTTATTGGTAGGGTTGCATATGGATAGACTTGGGCTCACGGGCGCTCAAGACCGGTAACCAACCCGTGAGAGGACGTGAGAGCTTCCCCTTTACTATATGTGGATGACCAATAGGGTTGATGAGTCCGTAATCCAGGATTACGCTGACTCTAGTGTGAAGGATACCGGAAAGGATCGTCGGGGGCAAGGAATGGACGTATCTGGATCTGACATGATATGACTGAGTAGATGACTTGCATTGGGCTAGGCTTTACTGTGACATGCGCCAGTACTTATGCCAAACGGTGATGTGAGAGAGTGGTGACTAAATCCCCAACCATGGTTTTGTGATGACTTTACCAAACTTCCCCGGGCAGACCCAAGATATCTTATGATTGAGGGGGAGTGACTGACGACCCAGAGAAGTACGGTGCCATAACTTAAAGCATGTCTACCTTAGAGACTAGCATACTTAAGATTAGAATCATCATTCATCATTGTCTCATATCATATTGCATCCTATTTTGACTTGTGTTGATTGAACTGTGGATTATGAAATGACTTGCCTTACTAAGTTTTTTTGAACTCATTCCTTTTGTGCAATTTGTTAGATTATACTGCAGGTACAGAAGACCTTGATGGCACGTCCTATGACCTGAGCTATGATCCCGCATACTACCCTTCGGGTGATGGCTAAGCGGAGAGTCAGGATTGCTATAGCGAGGAGGATTATAGTGCGTACCAGGGTTAGCCCCACATTAGTGAGGGAGCAGCCACGTTGGGTTTACTTCATCCATACTTTCGAAGAGGATATCAGTAGGATAGAGGAAACCTATGTGTAGGCCCCATTTCCCTGGATGACTGTAATCATTTGGATATTCTCTCTCTAGTTCCTATGGATTTGTTCATAACACTGGGTGTAACTTAACTTGATTTATCACTGTTTCCGCTGATGGTGAAGGAGTGACTTCTGATCACTCTTTCTCTTTGAGACTCTGTTATTTAGAATTCGATACTTAATGTTTCCGCACTCTGATTTATTATCTTCTCTTATTCAGTTGATCTATTTATTGTTTACTTTATACATTGATTATATTGTTCATGATTATGTTATTGTGTATGTGGGAGGCATGGCCGCTCGATCTAGATCTTCGGGCTGTGGATCACATCCCGGGTATGCCAGATAGGATACCGACTGGGTGGATGTGACATTTACATTGATCTTCGCCATGATCCTTGTAAAACCCTCATGATCTCCCTTTTTGATTCACTTTCTTAACATGATTGGATCTAATTTTCATGATGGAATTGTGAATGACTTTTGATTATTTCCTACTAGGATGAGATCTGATCATTTCTAGTTTTCCCATGGATTCATAGTATATTTTCATCGAAAACTAGGGTTTCACCAAATTGGGGAATCATGATTTCAAATTGGAAGGTAGTGTTTTTAATCATTGTTATTGCCTAATCTATACTCCTTTAGTGTTAGAATACTGTTCTAAAGGTTTCCTCCAAGTTTCGTAAAGTTTCGAATCTTGTAGATTGAGTTTCGGATCAAAATCCATGTTTTTGCTTCGTACTGATTCAGTTGGTCGACTGGTTGGTCAACTGGGTAAGTAGACCAACCAATCGATCAAGCAAGTCAGTAGCTCTGTTTTTCGCTTGGTTTGATTCGTTTGATCTCCAATCTTGTAGGCCTCTTTCCTAATGTTGTATCTATGATTGTTTAGGGTTTATTTGCTAGGTTTGGAACCTCTCTCTTTGATCTTTGGATAATCATCAACGCTGTTTAAGGTAAGGAAAGTTATTTTCATAATAACATAGATTGCGTGTATTTTAGTTTCTAATGACGGAAACTCTTAGATTCGCAACTAATATTGTATTTTCTAATTATGATGTACTGCTGTAAGTACAGTAGCACCTTACTTATGTTTTCTTTTTCATTATTCAAGTATATATGCATGCTTACTCATGTATGTTGTTTAATGAATTGATCATGCTTTTATATATTCTTTTATATGATTAGATGTCGGTTATGTATGATGTGACTGATCTGAGAATGTGATTGATTAGGTATGATTTGGGATTGGGAAGTGTCCTTTTGACATTTCTGTCCTTGGACATCAGTGGAAATAGTATCGGATGTTTCCAATGATGCCCTCTGACGCTTTCCTGGATTATTGGTTGTCATACCTAGGGTTGTCTAGCAGTGTTTGGCTAGGATGTCCCCGTTATATCAGACCCAATTCGGAAGGGTATTGAGACCGAATGACCCATGGTAGCAATGGGGATTCATGGGCGCTCAAGACCGGTAACCAATCCGTGAGAGGACATGAATCACATTGTGGATACTCGTGAGAGGCCATTTACTGGTAGGGTTGCAAATAGTAGACTTGGGCTCATGAGCGCTCAAGACCGGTAACCAACCCGTGAGGGGACATGAGAGCTTCCCGTCTGTTATTTGTGGATGACCAGTAATGTCACATCCCGCCCTAAATCCACCCAGGGGGTACCCTATCTGGGTTACTCGGGAGTGATCCACAGCCCAACAGAACCAGTTTAGGAACGATCATATCCACTTATCACAATAATATAATCAAAAGCAAGAACAATTTATAGTATTCAAGTAATCTAATAATAAAAGTTAAGAAATGATCACAGAAGGATCACAACGAACATCAGAGTGCGGAATAACAAGTACCAAATCAAAAGACAACTGTGCGGAAGGTAGATCGAAATAAGGTAAAGGTTACAACCAAATCTCCAAAGAAGGAAAATAAAAAGGTAAGCAACTAAGTTACAGTTTCTTCTAACTTATACAATGTCTCCTCAATAACATAATCATAAGAAACTAAGCCAGGCCGGATCTACTCCTGACAAATATGAGTCTTGAACTGATAGCCTTCACCGATGTAGTCACCGTAGCCAAAGTGGTATGAGTCACCAACTTAGTCCTCAAAGTGTTGACCGTCACGATCCAACGGTAGGAGTACCTGCAGAAAAGTCTAACAAAATATGTTGCAAAAAGGAGTGAGTTCAAAAGAACTCAACAAGGAAAGTTATTCCATAATACATAAGCCATATGATATCAATCATGAACTGATGCAGATGATATGAGACATAAGATGCAAATATGATTCTAACTCTAAGTATGCTGGTCTCTATGGTAGACATGCTTTAAGTCATAGCACCATACTTCTTTAGGTAGTCTCGGTCACTCATCACCGGGGGAAGTTGGGTCCCGCGATCCCTCTCGGACAAATCCATGGTTGGGGGTTTCGGTCACCACTCTCTCACATCACCATTTGGTCTAAGTATTGGCGCATGTCAAAGTAAAGCCTAGCCCAATGCAAGTCATCTACTTAGTCATATCATGTCGGTTCCAGATACGTCCATTCCTCCCCTCTCGGGATCCTTTCCGGTATCCTTCACACTAGAGTCACGGATATTACTCACCGGACTCATCAACCCTATTGGTCATCCACAAATGGTAAACGGGAAGCTCTCACGTCCCCTCACGGATCATTTCACCTGTCTTGAGTGCCCGTGAGCCCAAGTCTAGCCATTTGCAACCCTACCAATAAATGGCCCCTTCCGGGGTATCCGCAATGCAATTTATGTCCTCTCACGGAGTGGTTACCGGTCTTGAGCGCCCACAAATCCACACTACTACCACGGGTCGTTCGGTCTCAATGCCCTTCCGATTCGGGTCCGATATGACTGGGGCATCCTAGCCATACATCTAGACAAGTCCTATGTATGTCATCCAATGATCCAGAAAGCGTCGATGGGCATCTTCGGAGAACATCCCATACTATTCCCTCCGATGTCCAAGGACGAAGTACCAAAGTAGGGCACTCCCCAATCCCAAATCATACCTAAGCAATCACATGCTTATTTCCATCCATTACATATCAACAATACATTATCATATTGAAAACATGTCATAACATCTCATAATACAGTATATAAATAAATGACAAGAATAAGTAAACATGATAAATCAAGTAACTAAGCATGGTGTTACTGTCATAAGGTAACTACAAGTAGTCATATGATGTCTAAAATCAATTAATAAGTTAAGTCTACTAAGTTACCAACAGCAGTGTAAAAGTCATACAGTCTATGTTATATGGCAATAACCATCCTTACCTCAAATTGTGAAGAAGATGATCCGAAGTCACAAGAGAATGGTCCAATTATAGTCTTAAAGCCCTAAACAAACATACATGAAGGATTAGAGAAGAAATCAAAACAACCGGAGATCGAATGGATCAAAACTGGGCAAAAGTTTCTGACAGCAACCTTGTTGGTCGATACATTGGGTCGATAGTATCGACCAACAAGCATCGACCAATAGACTCTCGGACAGCAAGCTGGCTTTTTCGGTTTTGGTTCAGAATTGGTCTTTCGGGTCTCGGATCGATACGAAACTTGGGGAACAGTTCAAACACAATATGGAGACACTAATTATCAAAGAATTAACATCATCCAATGGTCAAATTAGAAATCCCCAAATTGGCATATCAAGTTCAAGAGTTGTTAATCATGGCATTGGCTATTTCTTTGGGTTTTGGCTCAAAATTGGTCTTCCGGGTCTCGGATCGATACGAAACTTGGAGGGGATGCTAGGAACAGTAGCAAGAGGCTATGTAGCAAGAATTAACATGATCCAATGGTCGGATTGAAAACCCCCAATTTGAGGTCCTAGGTTCAAACTTGCAAGACCCATGTTCTTCAATGAAAACCATTACAATTGCAAGAGAACTTAGGAATTTAATCAATAGAATGATGAGCAGCAGAATATAGACAATTACTAACATATAATCAGACCTAATTGAAAGAGAAAATCAGATTAAGAGATGAATTCATGTTGTAAAGAAGAGGAAAATCAAAATAAGAAAGCAAGAACATCATGTATGAGAATCATAGCATGGAAAGAATGAAGAGAGGTTTAATCAACCCAAGAGAGCTTGTAGAAGAGGTGGTTGCAAGGTTGCAGCACCTTCTCCACGAACTCAGTAGCAAGAACAAGATGAGGTAGAAGTAGATTAGAGAGAGAGTGAGAGATTACATACCTTGGAGAAGAGATTAGAGAAGAGAAACAATGATTCTTGTAGAAGATCATCACCCAAGCCAAGGAGGAGGCTTAGAGGAGCTTTCCCACGTTCTCAGATGTTGAAATGAGTGAAATAATGATTTAGGTTCGAGGTTTCACTTAAAAGGACAAAGGAATATCCAAACAGCATCTTTTTCACGATTCTGGGCTTGTTTTGGTCGATACCTTTGGTTGATAGTATCGACCAATAGTATCGACCAACAGCAGTTTCAACAGAATTCTCAGGAATAGTTCAGCAACTTCGAACAGGGATTCGGAAGGCTATACAAGGTCAAATTGAGTGAGGTTTTCTCCTACAAGTCAATAAAGAAGTCTAGTTTCCAGAAATACCATTGGATCAAGCATGGGAGTTCATTAGGTCTACAAACTAAGTTCACCTTCTTCGATGCGCAAGCAGGATTTGCCAGACATAGTTCAGCAACTTCGGACAGGGATTTGGAGGGCTATATGGGGTCAAATTGGGTGGGGTTTTCTCCTACAAGTCCATCAAGAAGTCTAGTTTCGGGAAATACTTTTGGATTGTGCACAGGACTTCATTAGGTCTACCAACTAATTCACCCCTCTTCGGTGCGCAGATTTAAAACTAACACTGACAACGCTCTCAAGTGAGGGGCATCATCGTCAATGTCCATGGGCTTGGGCTCCGACACCAAATCATCAACCAAAAGGGTATACAAGGACTTTTCCCACCACTTCGGGTCATTGGATCAACAGACAATACAAATTCCGGGCCGGGTCAGGGTAAGGATAAGGCCGGATATGGCCTCCTAAGGCTTTCAAGGATAACAACATTGAAATCAAGGTCCAACTTCAAGGTCTAACATTAAACAAGTCTTTCTTTATCCCAAAACAAATAGGGTATCCCGGGCTAGGTTTGGGCTGGATGTCACAAGTAAGGTTGATGAGTCCGTAGTCAAGGACTATGCTGACTCTAGTGTGAAGGATACCGGAAAGGATCGCCAGGGGCGAGGAATGGACGTATCTGGATCTGAGTTGATATGACTAAGTAGATGACATGCATTGGGCTAGGTTTTACCTTGACATGCGCCAATACTTAGACCAATGGTGATGTGAGAGAGCGGTGACCTCTACCCCAGCCATGGATTGTCTTGAGGGATGAAGGACCCACTACCAAACAGCGTTGTGTGATGAGACCTTCCTAAAGAAGTATGGTGCTATGACTTAAAGCATGTCTGCCTATAGAGACCAGCATACATAGAGTTAGATTCATACATTCACTGCCTGTTTCATATTGCATTGCATCATATTATGTTCTGAAATCATGTTATTTATGTTGTTGTGAATTAACTTGCCTTGCTGAGTTCATTCGAACTCACTCCTTTTTGTGCAACCTCTTGTGTTAGATTACTCTATAGATACTGATTACTATGAAGGCCAATATGAAGAAGCACCAGTTGAAGAAGCGTACTACACGCAAGGTGTTGGCAACAATGAAGATCACATTGATGATCCCACGAGTGGTCACGTTGTGTACTACAATTAGACCTAATGTGGAGTGGGAACGTCTAAGTTGGATTGATGAAGTCTATACTTATGAAGACATTATCTATAGAGTAGAAGACTCTTAGTTTAGTTGATTTCCATTTCTATATTTTCCTGTAAGAACAATTATATCTCTTTTTAGACTTACGTGCTACATTTCTGCTGTAGCTGTGGAGTGAGATTCCGCCTCACTCTACTCCTTTTTGATGTTACATCTGGTATCATTTTTCCGTACTCTTATTATACTGTCATTCATTTCCTTATTTGGATCTTTTATTTATAATATTTTACATTGACTATATCTGTTCATGATTATGTTATTGCCTATGTGGGAGGATGATTTCCTCGATACTTGATCTTCGGGGCTGTGGATCACACACTCAGGTACGCCAGATAGGGTACCGGCTAGGTGGATGTGATAGTAAGACCTAAGAGATTAGGCTTCATAAAGAGTAAAACCTAAAGAAATTTAGGTTTCTAAAAGGAAATGAATAAGACCTAAGAAATTAGGCGTCATAAAGAAAAAGATGAATAAGACCTATAAAAACTAGGCTTTGAAGAGAAAAATATACCGAACAGGATCACTTGCAAGGTTGAACCAAAATTGGCCGAGCATACAGAGTACTTGAAAGACCAAAAGCTAGTCGAATAAACAAAAAGACCAAAAGTGGTTGAGCATACATAATTATGTTCAAAATAGTTAGACATCAATTCACGCCTGTTCACTTTGGGATTCACTTCCCGAGTCTTCATGTTCGGAATTACGTTCCGAAGAATGTTGAGCTGAAGTACTTGAAGTTCAGACCTCAGGAATTGGATCTCAGTTGGAATCTAAAAAGTTTGTTACCTCAATGCTCGGAGGTTTGGGAAATCTTGGTTGGTCGGCACACCATTGAGGACAAGGAATTTTAAGGTTGTCGTAAATCCCTGGATCGATCAGACTCTTAAAACTCTCAAGATTTAAATCCTTAAACGCGAGGATGATACTTTGAAACGTCTTCCGCCAAGCATACAGGTACCCGAGAGTAGCGACCTTAGCCATAAATTGCCTGCACTTGGCTGTCTTGATCCATCTCTTAATGACTTCATGATGAAGCTCGCTAGAAAAGTCTTCAAAAACTCATGGAGATTTTTCCTCCACCAATCTTGTCAGCCGAGCAACCTTGTGATCGGAATTAAGAAGCTTAGACTGAAGACCGGCTATCTCAGCATCCTTGTCAACAATAATCTTCTCTTTACCGACTAAGGAACCTTCAGTCTCCTCTAAACAAATCTGGAGGGAAGATCGGTCATGCTCTAAAGCCTTGTTAGTTCCTTTCAAAGTAGCAACTTCACTAACATGCTCGACTTCACGAGCAATCAAAGAATCCTTCCTTAAATTCAAGGACGACAGCTGATCCTCCAACTCTTTAATGCGCTACTCGGACTTAAGCAGGGAGAAATGATCCTCCCGAGCAGCATCGATGCTTTGACCAAGAGACTGGACCAAAGCGCAAGCCATCCTATAATCAAGGAAACAGAAGATCATAATCAAAGTAATAAGAATACCGATCACTAAAGCGAATCAGCATACCTAATAGTGACGTTGTGACCCTGGAGACAACCAAACTCTCTCAAGTAAGCTATGCAAGCAAGGAGTAGAACATCGGCCAGCTAGTTAGTAGCAACATTGGAGGCCGAAGAAGCAGCAAAAACAGAAGAATTACAATTCAACGACCACTCTGGTCGAAGAATATCAGATGGTTCAGATGTAGTGGTCAGCTTCACAGATCATTCGAAGCAAGGGGATTTTCTTCTGAAGAAAATTGAAACGGACATTCCTCAGTATCCTTGCTCGAACCAGTCACCCGCTTGGCTGGTCGAGGTGGAAGGTCGAAGGGTCTATATTTCCTAACCTTGGGGGCATAAGGTCGGAGGGTCTATCTCTCCTAACCTTGGGGACATTCTTCCCCTTAGATGATGAAGATCGGTTGGACCGACCTTTATCCGGATTGGCCAGATGCTTTGCCTCCACTTCTTTGAAGCTTTTAGAAACTGTGGCAGCATCAAAATCTTCCTTGCCGAGCAACATTGCATTTTCCGAGCAGGTATACTTTGGATAAGAATACTAAACATTGAATAGAAGTATGAGAGAAGAAATAATCAAAGCTCACCAGTTAAGAAACCCCAATAACGGAGGATGCTTAAGTATTTCGAGCAATATCCATTCACAGCTAGGAAATTTCGATCTTCAGTGGGGATTTGCAGAATTTGATCCCTTGCTTTCTGCTCGGTAGGAGATAGCTCGAGAAAGAAGTTTGAACCTTCTCGAGGACTCTTCGGCCAATAAGTGGGGAAGTTTGGGGAAGAAGGAGGTCGGACAAAGAAGTACCTAGGGCGCCAACCCTTGGTATTGGAATGGAGGGTACCATTTCCTATAAAATTTCCTTCCCAACCAGATTGGAAAGTAGTATGCTTAGACAAATTAAACCAACATTCCTGCTACTGTTTCTTAGACATAAAGAAGTGCATAAATAAATTCATGGTAGGGGTCATACCAACCTACCTTTGTTTACAAAAAACCCAAAAGCAAATGATATTATGCCAACTATTGGGCACATCCCAAAATGGTTAAGAATGTCTACAAAGACTGGCTGTACGGGAAGCCTAAAACCACTGATGAAGGCATCTTCGTATACAACAAATTCTCCTAGAGGAGTTTGGTGAGCTCGTTCGTGATCGGCAGGTACTCGTATTCCGAACTCATTAGGAATAGCATACCAAGCACGAATAAGCTCTAAATCTTCCTCGGTTAACTCTAAAGGAAAAAATCTAGGGCCTAAAGTGCTAGGGTCAAAATCTATATGGTCGGGAGTACAAGGTCTACACCTTTCCATATGAAGTTTAGCTGGGGAAAGGCTGTCAACCCACCTTTTCCTATTTACCCTAAACTGAGCATGAATACTTAACAACTTGATTTCTTCATCACTGAGCAGATTAGGTCGAGGTCTAGGGGCTAATCCAGGATCCATAGAAGTGTCACTTCCAGAATCACTGTAACCAAAAGAAGAAGTGTGAGCACCCTGGGTATCCTCACTCTCCTTGCTCGCCCTATCACTATCAGAAAGGGGCTGTCTAAGATGGGAAGGTCTAGGAGGTTTTGAAGCAACTGATTTTATACCCAAACCTAAGAAGGATACAAAGCACGGTACGAATAACTGAGAAAAAAGGAAACAAAAAAAGAAAAGAAATAAAAATGGTTTCCCAAAATACAGTAGAACAGTAAGGGAAGGGACCAAAAAGAATCAGTAAGAAAAGTTAAAAAGCTTACTTGGTAGAGAAGAACGCTATAGTGGCTAGCAAAAGAGAAGAGGTAAAAATGATTTTTTCTGCAAACTGGTACTCACAAAGCTTCGGAAACACGAAATAGCGGAAATGAGAATAAAAGAAAGAAAACTAGGTTTTTATACCTTACCAAGATCCAGATGCAACGAGTCATAAATCAAGGCCCTAAAACTTCCAGAAGATGCAGATCTAATGAATAAAAGGAAAGCTTCATCCAACGGCTCTAGTTAGCTGATGCTTCATCTCCATCAGAGATTCTATTCTAAAGAACCAAATTGATTACATTTCTACGATTGAGATTAAGGACTCTTGAAATAAAATAAAAAAGCATGATGTCACGACATAAATTTGTGGCCATGTGTCAAAAAAGTAACTGTTTGAAAAACATGCGCAGACGTGGCAGTCCATTTTACTGTGCAACGTCTTTCAAGTGATGTCAGTAGATATAATCTCAAGTTTAATTGTTCAACCCAGAAAGATCATGATGGTCGGACATGGAATCTATAAGGCCGAACACCATAGTGTTCGGACTAAAAGATTGGGGGGGCTTATGATAAAGAAATTATAATCTAAACCGGACCATCATGGTCTGATCGTGTTGTTGAACATATGGTGGTCGGTCCACGAAGAAGATTCGAGATAACACGTTTGTGATAGTTATCTAAATTAGATTCCTGATCAAAGAAGATTTTGTATTGAGCTACCTCAGTTCGAGATAAACTCAACTGATAGAGTCCAAGAGGGAATCCAAGTAAGGTTTTGAGTTCTAGATAAATTCAAAGACCTAGAGATCTAAGAGGTTATATAAAAGGACGAACAGAGTGTTGAAGGGGGTACGTTCAGAAGAGCTATTACTCTTACTGTTTATTGTTAGTTGCATTCTAGCAAATTCTCGTTCAAGAGATCTCGTCTAACTTGATCGTCAGAGGTTCTACTTGACCACCCCGGTCGAGCACATTCTTGCAGGTACATTCGGTTGATTGGACGAGCAGGATTATGCAATGACACTTGCAGCCAAATCAATGATAATGGAGATAATGGTTAAACTGCCAAATTATTCACAAGTCACCCTTAAGGTAGGGATGCACATTATTATGCAACTACTCAGTCTAGCTATGAAAGTTCGTGAGATACCAAAACAGAAATTGTTTTGGTGGAAACATGTTACAAAATCAATTTCAATGCTTTCTGCAAAATCAATTTCCATTTTACTGATTAAAATCTTAAATTAGAGTGTGCTGGGAAGTGGAGAAACTCAACGAATAGGATCTGAGATGTTTAGGAACTCTCTACTGTCCATGCCAAGACATACTACATGTGACCAATTACTCTTTAAAAAAAAAGAAATAACAAATATTTTTCACTATTATCTTGCCACATTTGACCAATTACTCCTTGTCTGCAAAGGTTAAAATTTCTTTTAACCTCACTTTATTTTACAAGCCAAATTTATATTTTAATCCTATGACAAAGATAAATATAGCTCAACTATTGCTACACTATGTTTAAAAATAGAGCCCAAAGTTCTTGTGGTCTAAGATTTCAATATGCTACACTATGTTTAAAAATATATACTAGGTAGATTAATTAGTTTTTTTTAGAATATAACTAAATATTTGAAATTTTTTATATTTAATCCTAATTAGTTTATTTAGTTCAGCTATTGCTTTTACACATGAATTATAATTTTCTGTGTTCTAAGATTTTAATATGTTATACTACATTACTACGTATAAAAACATACACTAGGTACATTAATTACTTTGATTTTAAGAAAAAAATTATATTTAATCTTATATTGAAATGTCACCAATCACGTGCATTGCGTATGCGCGCTTCTCATAAGAAAAAGGGAAAGAAAAAGGCGATGCAAACGAAGTTAAAGGCGGCTGTCGCCTGAGACCGAAGGGGATATTTTAAATCGAATTCCGAACTGGTGGTGCAGTGTCAAAACTGAGAGTTGAATGCATTTGTTGTTTCCCTCGATTTCTCCGTCCTCACCTCATTCTATAACTTCTACACTTCCATTCTAGCCTCAAACCGAACCTCTCTCTCTTTCGCCGTTTCTCTGTGCGTCAAGAAGCAAAATGGCAGCCATTATGCGAGGGATTGGAGCTGCCGCTTCTCTGTCATCGTCGTGTTCTTTCGATTCTAAGGGATTTCAGCTGGCCTCTGTCAAATCCCTACCAGGTTTTCATTTTTATCGTTTCAAGATCTTCTTTCATTTCAACCGATCCATTTTTATGTTTGATTTCGGTTGTCATAATGATATTTCTGATTAAAGAAACTGGATCTGATTGAAGATTTTGCTCTACTTCATTTCAGAAAGGATGGCAACTTCTTTAGTTGTCAGGTCCGATGGAAGGGTGATCCCTGCTTCTAATCTCAGAGCTCGTAATATTGGTGGTAGATTGGTTACCAACGCAGTTGCAGTTAAACATCTTAACCTTATATATAGTTTTGTAGAATAATGGATGCTTCTTGATCAATTAAGCTGAATGTTGTTTTCAAAATTTTATCTCAGGCAAAGTTTGATAATTCTGCTACATCCACAGCCTCTAAACCCGGGTACGCTCTCCTTCTTTTCTTAGCCAGGATGATTGTTCTGTTTTTTGTCCCTCACTTTTAACTGTAATCTGTATGATGATTGCTATAGACGAGTTGCCGGGACAATGTGTCTTGTGATTACAAATTATGGATTCTTGATCCACTTCATTTGGTTCAACTTATTGCAGATTTGGTAGAGAAATTGTTAATTGAGAAGTCTTTCTTTAATTAGGTATTCACAGAGCTTTTGGTGGACAGTTCATTCATATCATGAGTAGTTACTTATTCCATGTAAAGTTTGAGACTTCCTGACAGTCCAAATCATTGGTTGTTTCACCATATTCAGGTTTTTTCATGCTTTATTTAATATAAATTACTAGGGTGGCGGAGAAATTAATCTGGTTCTATTCATAAGTCACTGGAAACTGGATTTGTGTCATTATAAGTCTATTGCGATATGTAATAAGTGAAACTATTTGCTCCCTAAATAAGCTCACCAATTTCTTCCATGTTGATTAAAAAAAAAGCTCTAGTCTCTAGAACTTCTTGATCTCCATTGTTAATTCCAATGAATGTTCCTTCCACGTTCTACCTATTCTTCTTAGCTTATTATGCCTTAGACTATTTTAATATGTTCTTATTTAAATCAAATTTCTGACGGCACCTTGTCTTAGCCTAAAACTGTAAGCCATACCTCATATAACCTTGATATTCTGTAACCCTTATTTTCATGTACCATACTGATGATTTAATACATCCATGCACCAATGAGACTACACAAAAGTCCTCCATTTCTAGTCCATGGTCACCATGTTTCAGTTATTCTTTTGAATTCTTAAAAAGAGACATCCCAGAAGATAAAAGCAGGAAGCTTAGGCTTGAAATTTCTAATTATCTGGATCCCATCTTCTCTTTGATTGGGTTTTCTATATGGTTTCCTGTGTTCCTATCACTAGCCAGAAGGACTATCAGAAATGCAGAAAATAGGAGACTAAAATTTAGGTGCGTAGCCCAAGGAAGGAGCAGAAGCATTGGGCCAAATCCCCAAGTGAAGGCTTTTCTTCAGGTGGTAGGAAAGCCTTGAAGACACTTGAAGAATCAATTGGTTGTGCCACCAGTCACTGTCGTTAATACTACAGATGTCCCTCTATGATGCAAAGCTGGTTCTTGTGAATCAACCTCCAAGATAGAGCACCTCCACAGGCCCTTTTAGTAGTCGTATCACTCCCTTACCAGGTCACCTTTGGAAACTTTAGAGTTGTGCCCAAGTGGATATAATAAACTCAATGTATAGTAGATAGAAGCTGAGATCAAGAAATAACGACTTTGAGTATTGTCCCTAAACCAAGGTTAGAACTCATTTCCTTTCATTATTTTGGTCTCATTAAAATTACTGAAATCTGAAGGCAAATTTTGGTATTTTTCCTGCCAAAAATCTGATGGTCATTTCAGTGGGTTTTAGGCCAAATTAAGCCTTGAAAATTCATGGAATACCTATTCTGGCCCATATAAACACATTCAAATGATAGTTTGCAAAAAAGGGTCAACCCTAAATGGTTTTTTGGATTTGCAACCATGGTTGCCAGTATATAGTCAAATTTGAATGTATGGTTACACATTTACACATTCTTGAAGTACTTAAGGACATAAATGATAAACAAATTTAAACAAGTAATGAAGTAAATCATTCAAATGACTGTCAGCGTTTCATAATTATTCAGTATATATTCTCTATACTTAGTGTTTTCCTCTTCTTTCTTTCCTTTTTTTTTTTTTTTGGGGGGGGGGGTGTGTGGAGATGAAGCATAATCTTATTTGAACAAGTAATGAAGTAAATCATTCAACCGTATTGTCAAAGATTCATGATGATCATCACGCTGATACCCTCCTAAAGTCGTAATAGAATTGTATAGTAATTATTATATACAAATAATACCTATTATGCCATCTACGATTGAACCAACTAGAAGTCTGCTGGAGCCAATTTGTGTTGTTCTCAAAGTATAGGACATACATATGCCACATCATAGTGTTGGAGAAGAAACAAGTATAGTGCTCTTGATGTAAACTGTTTCCTGGGGGTTTCATAGGGCCTATGGTTACTTCCCCAAACCCTAGGACCCCTATTTTGAGCCAGGGTATCTTGGTAATTTTATCGATTTTGTGGTGTCCAAGATTTGGATCCGATTGAGTAGGGTTTGTTGTCTGGGCTCTAGATCTATTTTTATTTTATTATTTGGACCATTATTGTGTGTTTTATTGTAGAGTCCTTGTCTAGGTGTGGTTATAGTTGTGTTGAGATCCCCTAGTCTGAGTCTACTTTTTATTAGGACTCCGTATCTACTCTTAGAATCTTAATTGGATCTCCCAAGACTAAGTTATGATAGAGTCTTTGTCTTTGTGAGAGGTTAATTATGTGAGAGTGCTAATTAGAGTTAGTAAAGTCAATTATTTTTCCTAGTTTGAGTCTTAGTTTATTTCTTTTTGAGGCTATGAATAAAGCCTCCATTCTCTGTATTTGCAAGTTGAATTGAATAAAATTTTCTGAGTTTGGAGGAAACAAAGTTGTGGGCTTCCTTGGGAGGTCTACGGCGGATTTGAGACTGTATCTTCTTCAATTCCAGCATTCTTCTTCAAGTAAAGCAGCTATTAACCATCTCCAAGCAAGTGAACACCAACACCAGCCCCTTCCTAATCCTCTTCCCCCTCTCCTAACCTACACATAAGCATCCTTAGCTCCTCCCCACTTTCCTGTGGCAGCAGCAACTCCCTCCTTTAGAACTCCTAGATCCCCAACCCCTAACACCCCCTCCCTCTTCTAGTTGGTTGCACTCCTCCCCTTACCCTAATCCCTAGTCCTACTCCTATTTCCTCAGTCAAGCCATCATCCATTAGGTTTACAAATTTTCTGCAATTCATCTTCAACCTCTAGAAACCCTAAACCCTAGATTCATTAGAACTCCTATACCTTCCAAATCCTAACTCCAATCCCCTCACCTTTTTAGGATTAGCTTCCCCAACCCGTCTCACGCTCGATCTGAAACCCAACCCCATTCAAAGAATCCTAACCCCAGTAGGACTCTTCAAACCTAACCTAAACCAATTAGGACTGACCTAAACATATTAGAATTAGCGTGAAATTATAAATCTCCAACAACAGCCCCCTCTCAAGCACGTTCAAACCCTAGAACCTTAGTTTTAAACCCAAAACTGCACATATCCAGCTCTGGAGCTTCATTACAGCAGAAGCTGAACCTTTAGCAACCTTCATCTGAGCCCTAAAACCCCTGAAACCTAAACCTAAGTTCAATACCAGACCTGAAACCTAAGTTACATTAAGGTTACAAGCTTCAAAACCCAAAATCCTTCAAAATTCCCAGTCTGGCCTAAACTTCCAATACCTAGCACCAACCTTTGCCAACCCTACGTCCTCCAAGAAATCTCCTCTTACAAGCTTATAAAGCCTTAGAAGACTGCTGGTTCCCTGACAGAGGATCCTAGAGTGAAACTAAATCTGGGCAATCCCTACAAACTAAACCCTAGAATTTGGTTCACATCACCTCCACAGTTTGACATGTACATTACATCATTGACATGTTTAAGGCAGCCTATCCTAGTATATGGATCACCAAACTATGAAGAAACTCATGATCCATGCTATATGATACGACACTATTGATGAGTTCTATAGGAGAAGGTTTGTCCATCCATGAAGATCATACATATCCCTTTGGATAGGACTCATACTCATAAATTTTTTTGAGGTTTTGACTAGAAAATGGTACTTCTCTATTTTGATGTAGTGGTTTTTATTTAAAACCAAATTTTAGGTTTAGGGTTTCTAGAATAGATTCCCTGAACTTGAGGGTTGCCCAGAATCTTCCAGCAAACAAGTCTAAAAATATTATGGGATGTTTGTGGATCTCTAAAAAATTTATGGGAAGGCCTTAGAGACAAGTTAGGATTGTTGACAAGTCACCCAAGGGATGGTTTTGAGATTCCCAAAATTAATAGGGGATGATCTTGGATGTCTAATACTATGCCTAGGATAGGTAGAAAAGAAGGATAATTAAGCTGGATCACTATGGGTTGGATCTTGAAAAGGATACAAGATCTTTTCTATCTCTTCCTTGCACTTCCTCCTCCTTTCCCCTTTTTTTTTTACGTTCTCTTTCTTTTCCTTCTTTCTTTTCTTTCCTTCTTTCTTTCTTTTCTTTTCTGGTTTCCCCCCCTGTTCTGCCACAAGGAAGAAGAGACAGAGAGAGGGCTGAAGGGGGGGGGTGTCGTATGGTAGGGAGGGGCTAGGGGACGTCGTATGGGGTGGGTAAAGGGTTGGGGCATCATGGGGCTTGGTGAAGGCTGCTGCCAGGGTATGGAAGCAAGGGGGACACAGAATTATGGTTTTAGAGGAACAGGGGAGGGGCTGGGATTGTTGTGCAGAACAAGGTAGGGTGGGGGAGGGGCTTTCGGGAGTTTGGGAGGGTGGGGGAGGGGCTTTCGGGAGTTTGGGAAGGTGAGGGAGGGCTGGGGGAGGCTGCAAGTGAAGGGGAAGGGTGGGGAAGGCTTGCGATAGTGGGGGAGAAAGAGGAAGAGGCTGGGGTTGCTTCACTTACTTGGAAACTTGTGTTGAGCACCTGCTGGAATTTCTGAAGAAGAGTGCTAGATAGAGTTTGCTGATCTTGAAGAAGAGACTTGACTTAAAATCTGCCTTGGCCCCCTCAATTCCACAAATAGGAACCATGGTCCTCAAACTCAATATTCTTATTCAAATAATCAGACTTAAGGAACTTACAAAGAAACAATAGGCAACTTATAGTCTATTAAAAGACTCTAAAACTAATTGGGTGGAACTTACAAAGAAACAATAGACTATTTATAGCCTATTAAAAGACTCTAAAACTAATTGGGTTTCCTTTATAGATTAGGATTCCCTTACACTTAATCTCGAGCATCCAAAATAACAATAAAAGATCTAATGGAATATCCTTGAAAATAGATTCCCCCTAAGACTTAAAAACTAAAGGAACTCTTCTTGTAAATAAAGGCTGATAAGAATCTGATCCTAAAGAAGAGTCCCAAAGACTCAAGAAAACAACTCTTGACTTAAACTGGACTCCTAACTGACTAAGACTCTTCTGAAATTTTAAAATTCTGAAAATTATAATTATCCAATAATTGGGGCTTGACTGACCAAAATACCCCTCCAAGAGGGTTTGGCCAGCCATAGGTGGGCCCTTTTGGAGTGGCCATGGGGCCCACTCCGGTGTTTCGGTCAGGGGGAGATTTTTGGTTCTCATCAGTTTCATTTTGGTCGAACCAAAACTACCAAAATATAGTTGAGTTTTAAACCATGTTCTACTAGAAAATGAGCATACCTTCCTTAGTTGCTGTCTTTATATGTTGGAGAGAGAGAGAGAGATGCACAAACACCACATCTTTTCTCACCAAACATGTTATGTTGATCATTGAAACATTTTTTTCAATATTCATACCTATTTGCCCTTTATGTGAATTAGGAAAAGACATAACCCTGCACCTTTAGTGTATAAAAAATTTGAGTCTAAATCTTAAAATAGTTTAAACTTCGAAGACTTAGCTGTCAAATCATGAGTTTGGGAGCAATTTCTTTTTGGTTTTTTTCTTTTGGGGGGTGGAGGGTGGGGGTGAGGAAGAGTAATCAGAACTAATTTTATTAGGCCAGGCTGGCAAACAGAAGATGGAGTACATCAACAAAGATCCAGCACTTTTGAACCGAACATGCATCTGTGCTATCCTGAGCTTACCTGCCTAGAAATCCACCATGACACACCCCCAGGAATTGGGAATTGGCTGTTTTTATCATCCTAAGGAAGAGACACAGACAGCATAGACATGAGGATCTAGTTTCTGATTAAGATGCAATCAGTCAATGCATAAAGAGAAGTCCCGTCAGCCAAAGTATCTGTCCTACCGTGAGAAGATAAGTCCCTACCAGCATCCTAATTACTTCAGTAGACTCCCTAGAAGGTTCAGGCCGCCAGGAAAAAGGCCGAGTGCTTTTTTTTTTTTAGTAGGAGTGCTGCTTTGTCTACAAATGCAAAATGTTAGGACTGACTCCAGAGTCACCTCGCTTAAAACTTTGAATAGCACTGGTTAATGGCCGTTAGACTTTAAAGCATTCCTGTATGATCCTATATGGTACTCACCCATTCTTGTGTTACAAGCTGCAGAATTATCTCATTAAATGTATAGGTAGCAGGGAGACAGTTATCATGCTGTAAATTGGTATTTAACTGCAGTATAATACTTTGTCCATGCCTAATTGGAACTGCTGTCTCTACAATCGCTTGATCTTATTTGCATGGGATGCACATAGAAACATGGAATTTGTTGCAACAGTTTACCTTTGTAATTTTGCTTCATTTTCTCATGCAATATAGACATTATGATCATTATGTAAATCTAGGGTGGAAGTAAAGACCATTCTTATGTGGGCTCCACATAGTGAGGTTTCCATTATTGAAATGATGTAAACCCAGATCAAGGGCTAAAAGTGTTATTGTTGAAAGAAAAGATTGTAGTGAATGGCTTATTGATCAATGATCTCAAGCCCTCTATTTATAATTATTTGGAAAGTAGACTATTACAAGGAATAGAATTTTACATAAATACAAAATCTAATTTAACTCCTATACAAACTCTAATTGAACTCCTAGTAGAATCCAACACTCTCACTTGAGGCATAGATATTAGTCATGCCCAACTTGCCTACAATAGGAAGGAAATCTCTTTGTTTCAAACCCTTAGTGAAAAAATCTGTTACTTGGTCTTCAGATCTTACAAAAGGCATGCAGATAAGCCCTTGTTCCAACTTTCCTTTGACAAAAAATCTGTCAATTTCAATGTGTTTAGTTCGATTATGTTGCACCGGATTATTAGCAATACTAATAGCAGCCTTGTTGTCACAATATAACATCATAGGGTTTGGAACTTGGACTCCAATATCTTGCAACATACCTTTCAACCATAGTAGCTCACAAACTCCACGAACCATAACTCTATATTCAGCTTCGGTACTAGATTAGCTACCACATTCTGTTTCTTACTTCTCCAAGTAATTAGATTACCTCCAACAAAGGTACAATAACTTGAAATTGACTTCCTGTCTGGAGATCCAGCCCAGTCTGCATCAGTGTATGCTTCTACTTTTAGATTATCAGTGGGTGACAGAAGTATTCCTTTTCCAGGAGTTCCCTTCAAATACTGTAGTATTCTAGTAACAACCTTCATATGAGCTAAATATGGATCATGCGTGAATTGGCTCACTATCCCTACAGCATAAGCGATGTCTGGCCTGGTGTGGGACAAGTAAATAAGCTTCCCTACCAGCCTTTGGTATCTTCCTTTGTCCACTGGTTCTCTCTCTTTTTCTTTAAGTTTAGCTTCAGCTTCAATAAGGGTATCAACTGCTTTACACCCCAACATTCCCACTTCTAATAATAGATCTAGGACATACTTTCTTTGGGATAAGAATATACCTTTCTTTGATCGAGCCACCTCAATCCCTAAGAAATACTGTAACATCCCTAGATCTTTAATTTCAAACTCTCTACCAAGAAAGTCCTTCAACTTTTGAATTTCTTCACCATCATTCCCTGTGATGAGAATATCGTCTACATAGACAATGAGAAGTGTGATGTTAGTACCTGACTTTTTGGCAAATAGTGTATGATCAACATTGCTTTGCTTGTACCCAATAGAAGTCATTGCCTTCAGGAGGTGTCCAAACCAGCATTTAGGAGATTATTTTAACCCATAAATTGACCTCTTCAACCGACAAACTTTCCCTGCAGTATTGTCATCGGAGTAACCATGTGGGATTTTCATATAGACTTCTTTTGCAACTCCCCATGTAAGAAAGCATTCTTTACGTCTAGTTGGTGCAAGTTTCAATCTTTGTTCACAGCTATAGACAATAGAACTCTGACAGTGTTTAGTTTTGCAACAGGGGCAAAGGTCTCCTGATAATCAATTCCATAGGTGTGGGTAAACCCTTTTGCAACTAGTCTAGCTTTCAACTTGTTGACTGATCCATCCATATTTTGTTTAACCACAAATACCCATTTGCAGCCCACTGGTTTTTTTCCTGGAGGAAGTGCAACCAGCTCCCAAGTGTCATTTTTCTTCATTGCCTGCATTTCCTCTACCATAGATGCCTCCATCTTTTATCAACATAGGCTTCCTGCCAACTTTTAGGAACAGATACAGATGACAAAGAGGATATAAAAGCACGGTAGGAGTCAGACAAAGAGTTATAAGAAACATATTTAGCTATGGGATGTTGAGTACAAGATTTGACCCCTTTTCTAACAGCAATAGGAAGATCAGAAGAAGATACCTTAAGGGGAATAGTAGAATCTGATTCTGGAGCAGGAGACTGAAGTGGTAACGTATCACCTTTCTCCACCTGCTTTAGCCGGTTGTCATTCTTCCTTTGATAAGTCTACACCTCCTTATTCTGGTTAATCTAGTTTTGAAAGACCCCAATAGTGTGTCTCACAGGAGTGGTCTCTCTTTGGCTAGGTTCTTCACATGGTTCAGAAAACAAAGGGGGAGGATTAGAGTCCTCAGGTATATTGGCCGAAGTCTCCCCCTGGTCAGGAAACTCTTCTGGGACTCTTAAGTTGTGTTGGTGTGTGATAGGAAGGTTTAGAGTCGGAAAAAACACCTCTCCTCTAGGACTCTCCTCTAGGACATCCATGGATACAATGGTTTTTTTGGAAGGAGGATGATAACATTTGTACCCTTCTTGAGTAGCAGAATACCCAAAAATATGCAGGGTAGGCCGCGGGGAGCCAGCTTACTCTAGTGGGCTGTGATTCGGACATAACACACGCATCCAAAAACCTTTGGGGGAATAACAAAAGAAGAGGCTCCCTGAAGAATCTCATTAGGACGTTTAAAACCAAGTATCCTACTGGGCATCCTATTCATAAGGTAAGAAGCAGTGAGTATAGCATCACTCAAGTATTGGTCAAGTACATTCATAACAATCATAATGGAACGGGTTATCTCTAAGAGATGCTGATTCTTCCGTTCGGCAACCCCAGTTTGGGCAGCCGTATCAACGCAATTGGTCTGGTGTATTATGCGAGAGTCAGAGAGATATCTCTGAAATTCACCATCAATATACTCTGTGCCATTGTCACTGTGAAGGATCTTCACAATAGCATTGAACTGAGTTTTAATCATATTATGAAAATCACGAAAACATTGGAAAACTTCATTTTTTTTGTTTTAAAAGATAAATCAATGTAGAACGAGAGTGACAATCAATAAAAGTAACAAAGTACCTATGACCAGTGATAGACACACGTCGGCAGGGACCCCACACATTAGTATGAATTAGCATAAAATGAATAGTTTTTCTATTATGAAGAGAAGGAAAATAAGTAGAACGAGTCTGCTTCGCAAAAATGCAGGCTTCACAAAAAAAATCATCCTCATTATAAGAAGAAACTAAATCAGGAAATATTTTCTTAAGAGTTCTTAGAGGGGGGTGACTTAGCCTACGATGCCACTGATGAAGGTCTGATATTATCGAATGGAGGGGGGTGACCTAGCCTACAGTGCCACTGATGAAGGTCTGATATTACCGAATGGACCTGATTAGAAGATGTAGTCAGAGCAGAAGTAGATCCTTCAATCGGCTCAAGCAAATAAAGTCTATTGTCTAGTTTACCACGTCCAATCTCCTTCCTCGTGACCAGATCCTGGAAGACACAATAAGATGGGAAAAATGTCACTGTACAATTCAAGTCATGTGTAAGACTACTGATAGAGAGCAAGTTAGTAGAGAAAGAGGGAAGCTGTAAAACTTTAGACAAAGAAAATGGAGAATGTTGAATGGTCCCTTTTCCAGCAATGGAAGAATAGGAGCCATCAACAATTCGAACTTTATCTTTTCTAGAAGTTGGAGAATATTGTAAGAAAGAGGAGGATAAACCTGTCATATGATCTGTGGCTCCTGTATCAATGATCCAAGGAGTAGAAACTGAAAAACTTGAAAACTTGTAAAAGTTTTACCTGAAGTAGCGAGGTAGGAGTTGGTATGGGTAGTAGAGGAAGCAGTGGTCGAGGCTGTACCGGCAGTAGAAGACTGCAGAATACGTCACAAAGTAGCGAACTCCTCCTGTGAAAAACCAATGTCTGCAGAGGGTGTGGTGGATACTTGTCTCGAAAGATTAGCCTTTGGTTTTCCCTTTCTTTGTGCTCGTTTTTGCTTAAAATCAGCAAGGCTTCCCATGCAATTTCCAACAATTTGCCTTGCTATGATATGGTTTGTGACAATGCTCACACTTGACAATCTCCTTAGCCGGATCAGATTTAGTGCTAACAGATTGTAAGGTTGATTTCTCCATAATAGAAGTATGAAGCATGGCTAATCGATGACTTTCCTCACACTGAACAAGAGCATAAGACTGTTCTAGTGTAGGAAAGGGAGAATGACTTAAGACTTGCACTTTGATCTGATCGTACTCTACATTCAGACATGCCAAGAAGTCATATACCCGAATCTTATCAATGTGCTTCTTATAAGTAGTCACATCATCTGAATTAGTGGGATGATAATCCCCATAATGATCCAACTCCTGCCAAAGAGATCGTAACGCGACATAATATTGGGCCACAGTCAGTTCCTTTTGGGTAGTCTCATGAAGCTTCTTTCGTAGCTCATAAACCTGTGCATCATTCCCCAACTGTCCATATGTTTCAGTAGTAGTCTTCTAGATTTGGGTTGCAGTATCAAGTAATAGATATCCGCGGGCAATAGTTGGAATCATGGAATTCAAAAGAAATGACATAATAAGAGAGTCATTTGAGATCCATTTATCCTGTGAAACGCCTGTGGAAGTAGGTTTGATAGAGGTGCCCGTAATGTGTCCAACAAGTCCTCTTCCGGCAATAGTTAGGTAAGCAGATCGGGACCAAATCAAATAATTTGTCCCATCAAAGCGTACCGAAAGAGGATGAAGGGTGTGGTAATGTTCGGAGCCAGTAGGAGCAGGAGTACCATCAATAGTTGTCATGTTGACAAAATTATTTGCAATTCTTCAGTCTTCAACCTTTTGAAGTAACAGATATGTTGCAGAATGCAATAGCCAAACAACAACCCAAAACAATTCTTAGTAATGATAACACGTGAAAGTATCTCCTCAGGTTACCTCCAATTAGTATATTGTTGAACCAAAGTACACCAAGAAAGTTTCTAGGAAAGACTGGAGGGACCCAACTGGTCCGCTTAAATACTAGACTCCTTAGACAAAATTTTTCTAGACATGCACTTAATCACCCAGTATACATTTCCAGGATACCCGAAAAGAAAACAAACACGTGAATTAAATTTTTTTTTTGAAAATGACAAATACGTCCCTAACAAATCTGAATTTACAACTAAGTCCCTGAAATTATGCAAATTTACACAAGTCCCTGAAATTGTGTAAATTTGCAAATAAGTCCCTGAAACTTATAAAATTTCAATTAGGCCCCTGAAACTATGTATTTACACATAAGCCCAATGTTTGTTCCGTGGACGAGAAGGGAGGAGGAGAAAAACCTGGTTTGATTCAAAGTAGAGCAGCTTCTTCTCTTCTACTTTCCTCTATTTTTCTGGTTCGATTCAAAGCAGGAGCAGCAATAGTTGTTTGTCTTCTTCTCTTTTTTCTCTTCTTCTTTCCTTTTCTTCTTGGTTTTCCTAAACCCACTGTACTGCAGCGGAACTGAAGAACAGAGAAAAAAACTGAACTGCCAGAAAAATAAAAAAAAAGAACCGATAGTTGCGACGGGTGCAGCGGAACTGAAAAACAGAAAAAAAGAAAGAAGAGAGAAGAAAAAAATTTCCTAATCGAACTTAGGCTCTGATGCCATGTTGAAAGAAACGATTGTAGTGAATGGCTTATTGATCAATGATCTCAAGCCCTCTATTTATAATTAAGTGGAAAGTAGACTATTACAAGGAATAGAATTTTACATAAATACAAACTCTAATTTAACTCCTATACAAACTCTAATTGAACTCTTAGTAGAATCCAACAGTTATGGTAATTTTTCATAGACCTAAGGGCTTCCCAGGAATTTGAACAAAAGCGAGGGCCAATCAGGGTGTTTAGGGTATTCTAAAATTCTGAAAAACTCTGCTGTAACAGAAAGTGAGATCTGAATTTTACTAGAATAGAAAACTAGGGTTTTGGAGGGAATTTCAGTTAGGGTAGCAGAGGGAATTGCTCGACTGTCCTGCAGTTTTCAGAACTGATATTCTTGCTGTTCTGCATCTTCAGAACTTGATTCTAAGGCTTGAGAAAGGCCTGAATTGTAGGAGTTTGAAGTTTTCAGAAGTTCAGAAAAATTGCAGAAATTAGGGAAGAAGGTGAAGTGCAGGATTTTCTAAACTAGTTAGAGCTGAAAGTGTAGATGAATCTGATTTGGGTCAGGGAAGATTGGTAATCCAAATAGAGGGGAAAGGGAAGGTAAGGGGGTGAGGTTTGAAGGTGTAACAGGGGGAGGGGGTTTGCTGTATCGCTGGGGAGAAGAAAGGGGTGGGGGTGGGGGGAAGCCTACATTTGCAGGGATGGGGTGGGGGAGGGGCTTTACAGGACTGTTGGGGGGGGGGTGTTAGGGGAGGGGCTCTGGGTGTTGTGGGGCCTAGGGCTGCTGCTGGATTGATGCAGGGGCAGGGGGTTGGGGAAGGATGTGCAGGACAGGGGAGGATGGGTGAGGTCTTTGAACTTACTTGGGATGCTGTGAATGCTGGAAAGGCTGCTTGATGATGCTTGTAAATTGCTGGTTGTGATTGAAAACTCTTGAAATCTGCTGTGGCCCTACCATAGGGAACCACGACCCCACGTTCCACAAACAATAAGCTTTATTCAATCAAAACTGAATATTACAATGGAATAACAGGCTATTTATAGCTCTTAAATGACTTTGACCCAATGTGGGAATCCCTAATTGATAGGGATTCTACCATTTGACCTATACTCTTTAACTTGGACTCTAACTAATAAAAGACAAATCTCAATCAAAAGCAAACTCCTAAAAGATAAGATCCTCTTTGATAGTCTTTATTTTATCCACAAACTAACCAAATCCCAAACACAACTCAAATTACTAAACTTACAATGGACTTGGACTCTTTTGTAACTCAAAAAAATACTAACTCAAATGAAAAAATAAAATTAGATCCATAAACCTTGGATCAAGGGGGTTCTAACCAGAACCATCTTGAGCCCTAAAAGGGCTGGAAAATGACCAAAATACCCTTGGGAATTCGGCCAGCTTTGAATTGGTCTTTTTGGGTATGGGTATGGGTATGGGTGCCTTTTTTTTTTTTTTTTTTGGGGGGGGGGGAGGACCTTGTTCACATCATTAAATTTGAAACGTTATATCTAATGGTCAGATGCCATACAGATATGATGGTTTGGAATTTGGAGACTATATTTAGCCATTTCATTGACTAATTTTTGCACAATAACCATATTTTGGATTTCTAGTTAAAATGCAGTTCTTTATCTCGAAAGGTCCCTGATCAATTGATATGTGACTAGTATTTTGAATAGCTCTCCTAATTGACTTCTATTTGTTAGTGCTTCAATCATACAAGTTTAATATTAATCTGGACCCAAAAGGCACTCGATTAGTGTTTTTTAGGTATGAGTAAATTACTTGGGCATTGTCTGAGTTATCCAATGATCTAGTGAATATACCTTGTCTTTCTGATCATTATTTGTACATCCACTACTTTATGATCACCATTTCACTTAAGCCTAGTCTGTTAGTATTTCATGGTTAGTTGAAGTGAAACTTGAAATTTACAATTATAGTGACCAAAATACCCTTGATAACTCATTGTAACTTATATACACTTGATTAAATTATCATTTTGCGCTTAATCCCAACCTGATGACCATCTTCAATTTTCCCTATCCCAAAATACCCTAATTTTCCAACTAAACCCTTACCTGATGAGGAATTGGATCATGTCATTTCTTTCTAGTTTCTGTTCTTCTATCTTCATGTCTGATCTTCAGCTGAGTCTGCTGTCTGAACTTCAAAAAGTTCCCTTTGGATTTCTGCTCTCCTCGAATCCATTAAATACTTAATTCGACAAGAACTTTTTCATGAGGATTCTATAAGCATTATGTATGGTGAGCGGCTAGAGTTTTATGATGTAGTGAAGAAATATTTGGAATGCCTTTTGAACAAGGTGAGCACAGGTTAGGTATCAATAGATCTGTCCGTCGAGATTCCTAGGCAATCCGGCTGGCAGCAGACATGGCAATGCAAATGGCAGCAAGCCAGTGATTTTTCTTGGGTCATGCTGCCAAACTTTCAGTGATACCTTTTCCTACATTAGGAACTTAACAATAAGGGTTTGAACCTTTGAATAATTTCAGCGCTTTAGCAGGGAATGAATCCATGAAATTTCATAGAATATTAACAGTTCAAACTTGATTAGATTTGAAGGTTCGATTGACTGCTGTAGGTGCAAGACAGAGAAACAAAGCACTAGAGTTTATCTGGAAGAAAAATTTTCCCCGATAAATTGAAGGGGTTTCTTGATTACTTTGTAGATAATAAATGGATTTGCAGATTGCATTTTAAGTAGAGGGGAAAAAGGTGTGGAAATTGAAATATAGAAAATGTGCAATAGATAAATTGTCTTGATGCGGTTTATAACTCCTCTCTCTGCCTAGCCGACAAGACTTAACCTAAATTCTGACCAAGGAGCAAAGCCAATAGCCAAATTTCGTATTGACCCTTTTAACATTTTGTGATTGAATGACTGGGATCTATTTCCTGTGCATCTTCCTAAGTGTGGAAGATGGAGCTTTCTCCAGGAAACCACTCTCGATCACTTTACACTTCAATGCCATATAGAAATTGTTAGACATGAAATTTGGTTCTAGAGCAGGGATCGATCAATTGAAAACGGATTTGGACAGATCTAGGACGAGAGACATTACAGCTGAGCATTCTGAGTTGCAACATAGGCTTCAAGGAAGGTCAAGGACGACTAGTGACAGACAGCAAGAGTTCATTAGAGTGGGAGTGAGAGAACTTGAAGGAAACAACAATGGAGAGGCATGATCCTAGGTTATAGAAAGGTTGCAAAATGAGGGGAAGGCTTGGAGAAGCCACCTGCAGCGGTTGGAGTTTAGTCTGAAACCTGTGAGCGTTTCTGTCGTTTCACTCTTCTTTAAGGGCTTTTTAGTTGACCGTTGACTTGAAGAATCTGTTACTGTATGTACAGGTATTTAAGTCAAAATAGGTTTTTTCCTAATTCCATTTGCTTCAGGGTTAGCAGGTTGATGTGTAATGCCTTGCCTGACAGTTTGAGCTTTCGGTATTATTGACAATAGTGAACAGATACATTAGACTGGAAGTTCATTTGGGAGTGATATTTTGGAGTAGCAGACCGTCATTTATAGCTAAGGTGGTTGTGGAGATTCAGTAATGAACACCTTGGTCTTTGGAAGGAGGTGTATATGATCATCTATAAATCACAAGACACCAATAGGGAACACAATTCTAATAGAGTATGGGCGAATTATTATTTTTTTTTTTTGGGGGGGGGGGGGGGGGGGGTTTATAAAACTATTTTATGGTATTATGAAACAAAATCCATGCTCTTTATGAATTTTGTTCAAGGATGTCTTAAATGTTGAGATGCTCTTGTGTAGTTTGTTGTGGGCATGTGTTTGTTTGTGTTTGGGAAGAGGAATGGATTGAAATGCGAAATTGAGAAGTCTATTCCCGAGGATGTATTGTGTTTTTTCTAAAATGGAGTTATGGCAAGTCTGAGCTCTGAACTTTTTAAGTATAGAGATGGTTCTATTCTTTGAACTCCAGTGTTCAGATGATTTTATTGATTGTAAGCTGCTTTTAATTCCTTGCTAATTATCCTTTTGCCTATAAGAGTGCTGAGAATGGCTGATAGAAGTTTTTATTGTTGATGTCCTCAGGCATGAACTCTTGCTGTTTGAAGCCCTTCGAGAAGGCCTTGAAGAAGAGATGGAGAGAGATCCCCGAGTTTGTGTTGTAGGGGAAGATGTGGGTCACTATGGGGGTTCATACAAGGTGACAAAAGACCTGGCTATAAAGTATGGGGATCTAAGGGTTCTTGATACCCCTATTGCTGAAAACTCCTTCACAGGAATGGCTGTTGGTGCTGCAATGACAGGCCTCAGGCCATTAGTTGAGGGCATGAACATGGGCTTCCTTCTCCTGGCTTACAATCAAATCTCTAACAACTGTGGTATGCTCCACTACACTTCAGGAGGCCAATTCACCATTCCGGTTGTCATCCGTGGGCCTGGAGGTGTTGGACGTCAGCTTGGAGCCGAGCATTCACAGCGGCTTGAATCCTACTTCCAGTCAATTCCAGGTATCCAAATGGTTGCTTGCTCAACACCATACAACGCCAAGGGCCTGATGAAGGCAGCAATCCGGAGTGAGAATCCAGTTATTTTGTTTGAGCATGTGCTTCTCTACAATCTCAAGGAAAGGATCCCAGATGAAGAGTATGTATTGTCACTAGAGGAGGCAGAAATGGTGAGGCCTGGAGAGCACATTACGATCCTTACATACTCCCGCATGAGGTACCATGTGATGCAGGCTGCCAAGACATTAGTGAACAAGGGTTATGATCCTGAGGTTATCGATATCAGGTCATTGAAACCATTTGATCTTTATACCATAGGTAATTCAATAAAGAAGACGCATCGAGTGCTTATTGTCGAAGAGTGCATGCGGACAGGTGGGATCGGCGCCAGTCTAACAGCAGCCATCAATGAAAATTTCCATGATTACTTGGATGCCCCAGTTATGTGCCTGTCATCTCAGGATGTACCAACCCCATATGCTGGGACTTTGGAGGAATGGACCGTAGTTCAGCCAGCCCAGATTGTGACCGCTGTGGAGCAACTATGCCGGTAATAGCCCCAGTATGGTTAAAAAGGAGATTTTGTGCTTTTCAAACAAAGGCTGATTTTTTCCCCTAGCTCCATAGTGAGTTTATTGTCGGTGATTTTTCGCTTTTCCTCTGCATATAACTTTTCGTACTAAATTTTTTTCCCCCTGGGACAGACCGATAGTTTCATATTAATGAAAAAATTGCTGCCAGTCTATATGGGAGTTGATATTGTGATATCACGGCTATGCGTAAAACTATTTTGAGTGCTTTGATTCATGTGGTGTCCATCAACTGTGAAAGGGAATGCAAACTATTTATTTGAGAATGTGAATTTTTTTCATGACAAAAATAATTGGGGTTTTTAAAAGCAACCCCACAGGTTTACAGCCCTTTTGCACGCACGTTCCGAATTTTTTTTTTTTTGGTAAATACGTTCATTAAGGCTGGGCAGAAGCCAAGGTTGAAGGATGCAGGCAAGGAGTGGAAAGAGACCAAACTGTCGAGTCTGCAATCGACAGGGCCTTCCTTGCTACGATATGAGCAATTACATTGTTCAACCTAGAGATAACATCAAACCTACAGCCAAGGAAATCAGTTTGAATTTTCTGAATGTCCATAAGGAAAGGATCTAGGATCCAAGGTGCCTCACTCAACGGATTCTGAATAAGCCTAATGAGCTGAGTGCAATCAGATTGAAACACCACACGATCGATACCTTCTCCAATAGCATCCATCATAGCCGATCTGAGTGCTAAGGTTTCACCCAGTAAGGCAGTATCAAACTGAGCGTGTGTGGAAACAGTTTTCATCATGACTCGATTGCGGTTGTAAAACACATAGCCCAAGCCCATACGATGATGGGCTGTAAGAAGAGATGCATCACTTTTGATCACATAGTAGTCCATGGGTGTGGCTGGATATGAAGCGGTCATTGACATTTGAAATTCATTAGAGCTTTGCACAGGTGCCCTACCAACAGCAACCTCTTTCACTTGCCAGAATTGTCGATGCATATCCTCTGCTCTAGAAACCACCTATGTTGGAGATTTTGCCACCAAGTTGAAGATATACTCATTTCTAGCTACAACAAATAAAGAAAAGCATACTCAATACTTTCCTGGCTTCTATTTTATCGCGTGGGAGAGCTCTCTGCACTGCTTGCAGCCAAGTAGCAATCTGAAGTTGCTGATTTTCTGGTGGTTTATAGGAGAAAGTGCTAGCAAACCATACCTTGCGTGCAAAGGCACATTCTAGAAAAATATGTGCTGTTGATTCTATCTATTGACAGCCTCTTGAGCATATAAAATCTCCAACCATCTGTCTCTTCCTCAAATTTTCACCAGTGGCCAAACCTTCAGCACAAGCTCTCCACATTAAATTTCTGATTTTTGGGAGAGAATGTGATTTCCAAATCATGTTCCAGGTAATATTTGTGATGGTTTTGCAATTTGGGATACGAGATGTAGAAGGCTGTTGTGTTCCTTCCTGAGTCATGCGATTAGTTAAAGCATGGTAAGTAGATTTAATAGAGAATCTACCTATGTTTGCAGCTCCCCAAACCAGTGTATCAGCAGTGGGAAAAAGACCAAGGTGGATACAGCGTACAACAGCGGCATCTTGCGGGTGTAGATATGTGGTTAACAGCTCCTCTTTCCAAGATCTCTGTTGTTCATCGATGAGATCAGCCACCCATATCAGAGAACATTCACCCTGTTTACCATATCTCAATTTCCCCCCGGGTGTATTAGGAAGCCATCTATCCTCCCAAATCCTTATTTGGGAGCCCTGACCAACTTTCCATCTCAAATTTTCTTCTAGGATCTGTTGACCTTCTAATAGACTTCATGCCCAGCTTGGGTTGTAACCTATCTGTGCATTCAAAAAATCATAAGTTGGGAAGTAAATACTTTTGATAAATTGAGCCCACAAGGATTTTGGTTCTGACCATAACCGATATGTGACTTTAGTAAGCATTGCCAAGTTCTGTCTCCCTGTATCTCTAAATCCCAAACCACCTTTTTCCTTTGACATACATAGTCATTTCCAGCTAATCCAGTGAGTCTTTTGCTTTCCATCAATGGCACCCCAAAAGAAATTTGCTGATTCTTTTTTCAGAGAGTCATGTAGGGTTTGTGGAAGCTTAAAATGAGCACTGGCAAACTGAGGTAGAGCCATAATGACTGATTTCAATAAACTTCCTTTCCGACATGGGACAACATATTCATTTTATAGTTGTCAAACTTGCGGATCACCCTTTCTTTCACAAATCCAAATGTTGTCACTTTTGAAATTCCTGTTTCAGGAGGCAAGCCCAGATACTTAGTTGGTTCTTTTGTGTAAGGAATTCTCAAAATTCTGGAGAACCATCTTTTGAACCTGAGAGGAGTATTAGGGCTAAACACTAGACTGGATTTATCAATATTGATTGCCTGACTACTACCTTTACAATAGTCTTGGAGAGTGTACTTGAAGTTCTGAATGGCTTGTAGAGTTAACTCTGAAAAAAACAAGGTATCATCCGCAAACAATAGGTGAGATATTCAGGGTGCCCTGTTTTTGATTGAGATGCCTTTAATTTTGCCTTCTTGTTCTTCCTTTGCAAGTAAAAAGCTGAATCCCTAAGCACATAAAAGGAAAAGGGCAGGAGACATAGGATCACCTTGCCTAATTCCTCAAGATGGTGTAATATGACTATGGATATTTCCATTAATGAGCAATTTATAGGAAGTAGAGGATACATAACTCATAACTAGAGCAATCCAAGTCGAATGAAAACCCAATTTTATCAATATGGCTTCCAAGTATGCCCATTCCACTCTATCATATGCCTTCTTCATGTCTAGCTTGATCCCTTGAAATTTCTTCTTCCCTTTTTTTTTCTTTTTTTAATATAGTGGAATAGTTCATGCGCCATGAAGATGTTATCTAAGATCTGATGAGCAGGGATGAAGGCTGATTAGTAAGGATTGATTATCACTGGTAGTATCTCCTACAGTCTTTGAGCTATAATTTTGGAGATTACTTTGGCTGCTACCCCTCCCAAACTAATTGGTCTAAACTGTTCTGCATATTCAGGCACAGGTACTTTGGGAAGAAGACATATATATGAGACATTCATCTTTGGATCCATCTCTCCTGTAGCAAAAAACTCAATAACAAAGTTAGTTAGAGAGGGGCCAGCGGAGTCCCAAAATCTTTGAAAAAATATTGGTGGTAGTCCATCTGGGCTAGGGGACTTCAAAGGACTCATAGAAAACAGGGCAGCCTATATCTCATCGGGTGTGGGAAGTTGGCAGAGTTGGGAATTCATTTCTGGTGTCACAACAGAATGAGTAGCATGAATAATTTTCTCAAGAGCCATGGAATCAAGAGCTTCAGATGTGAAAGCTGTTGTAAAATGGGAAGTTAAGATCTTTTTGATCTCAGGTAAGTCTGTAGTCCACTCTCCTTGTGAGTTTCTGAGTTTCAGAATTTTGTTTAAGTGTCTCCTCTGAATAGTGGTAGCATGAAAGAATGCCGTATTGCTATCCCCATCTTTCAACCAAGCAATTCTGGATTTTTGTAACCAGAGTTGTTCTTCTCGGTTCAGCTCTTCCTTCAATTTTTTGGAGAGGCAGATGATGTTCTCTTGGGAATATAGAGGTTTGGGAAGACTATGAGCTTTTTCAATAGCAGTTGTAAGCTTCTTGATGTTCTCTTGAATGTTGCCAAAGGTAGTCTTATTCCATGTACAAAAGGAAGATTGAGTACCTTGCCTTTTTTTTTTTTCTTTCTGATTTTTGAAGCTGCTGAACCTGAAAACTCTTTACCCCAAGTATTTGATGTCAACTTTTTACTATCAGGATGACTTAGCCACGCGTATTCAAAGCAGAATGGCCATTTCGCATTGGTAGCACCCCCCCTCCAAATCCAACAATATAGGTGCATGATCAGAACCAAAACATGGCTGAATAAACAAGGTCGCTTTAGGGTATAATAGTTTCCAAGACAAATTACTTAGACCCTTGTCCAACCGGATTCTGATTGAAGCCAAACCAATTCTTTTATTAGACCATGTAAAGGGGGCTCCTTTAAATCCTAAATCAAGAAAACCACATGTATGTAGCAACCTTTTAAATCTTTCACAATCTGATGAATCTTTCCTTAAACCTCCTTCCTTTTCTCTCCAGCCCAGATGGGCATTGAAATCCCCAATACACATCCAGGGGTGTGATCTGTTCACAACAAGCGATTCTAGTTGTTCCCACACTAATTGTCTCCTGTCCTTGAGAGGATCACCATAGACAAAGGAAGCAAAAAAAGAGGGTTCATTTAATACGGAGATTTCTGCATCAATAATCCTATTAGATGCTGACAAAACTGAGATCTTAATGTGACTTCCCAAACAAAGATAAACCACCAGATTGCCTTACGGCTGGAACATGGTATGAATCTGAAAACAGTTTTGTAACTGATAGGTGCTGGACATAATTGATGGCTTTTTTGGTTTCCATAAGGAAGAGAATATCTGGTTTTCCTTGATTTAGCAGCTTCCTTAGAAAGCCTCTGGTAGCAGAGTTGCCCACTCCCTGCACATTCCAGCTTAGTATTTTGGCAGGGGCCCATGGGGTGCTGGAGTGAACTCCACGGGCAATTCCGTAAAAAAAGGCTGCATTTGTAAATCATGATCCATAGGTGAAGAAGGAGTTGCAGATGAAGAGGTAGAGGGATCATGCATAGGGGATGGAGGGAAGCTGGTTGAAGAAGGTGATGAATTTTTAGGTGAGGAAAGAGTGGTGCTTGTATCCTGGATTGAACGTGCCCTCTTGTATTTCTTTTGAATTGGATCTAGGTTAATATCTGGATGGGCCTTGTGAGGGGGTGGTGGGGAGTGAGGTAGTTGAGAAGGGCTAGATTCAGTTCTGGATTGATTGGGTTTACAAAGGTTCTCTTCATGGGCTTGGGCTTGGGCTTCAATTAGCGTATGTGAAGGTTGAAGAGAAAGGTTCAGGGATTGGAGTGGGACTGGTTGAGGATTTGGAGCAAGTGACATGGTGGAAAGGTGAGGTAAGAGTTGATGCATTTGTTGTTGTAAAAAAGCCAGGTGGGGTATGAGGGTATGTTGATTATAGGGGTGCGTAGGATCCTGATATGGGTTCACGCCCATGTGCTGATAATATAACGGTTGGCCATCATGAGGTTGACTAGGTACAGTTGATACTGGGCAAGCAGCCAAGGGTGGTCGGGGATATGGGGATGGAACATAAGAAAGGGGTGGCACCTGCTGTGGATACAGTTGTGGATGGGGACCATTGATAGCCATTGCTGGTGAGGTTATTGGGAGTTGAGTGGGGACCAGCTGGTAACTGTCGTGGGCAGTAGGCGTGTTGTGAGCTTGTTCATGTTGGCAAGAAGACTGAGTTGTGACAGTGGGTACAGGGGTTGTATTACCAGAGTTGTTGCGATTGCAGCGGTTGTCTTCTCCCGCAGCGATGACTTTTACACTCTTGGCTGCCGATTCAATGAGTCTTGCCGGCAGTGGGATACCCCTTATGTGGTCACCGAACCTTATAGTTTCAAAAGCTTCACAGAAATCTTGTTCACCACAACCATGGAGCAACTTATGCTCAGTTTGAGCATCAAACAACGCATTACATCTTGAGCTTTCATGACCGATCAGACCACAGTAACCACAAAATAAAGGTAATCTCTCATATTTCACCCGTACTAACAGCGTCTCACCAGTTTTCCGTTGGACATTGAGAAAACCTTGAAGCTGCTGAGTAATATCAAAAGTAATCCGAACTCTTAAGTAGCGAAGCTGTTCCCCAAATTGTAAACCAGAGATAACCATTGCTCGTTGAGAGATACCAATCATTCTCCCTAATTTGAGGGCAAGGGTTGATGTAGCCAATTCTTACGGAATATCATGAAATTGCACCCAAAAATCACACCTATGGAAATCCCATTTTAGTTGTGGGTTCCATCATTCAAGAAGAACCAGATTGTTTGCCACCGCCTATGGACTCTCATTTAACACAGTTTTCAGGTCTAGCTCATGCACAAAGTGAAATAGAAAGGTAGACTCAGAGAAAGGAATTACCTCAACTCCAGCCACCGTGTTCCAAGCTTTAATCAAACCCTCCGTAACGGCTTGCAGGCGAAACCTTTTTCCTTCCAAAATTTTACCGGCAAGCGTGTTAGACGGCGAGAAATTGGGAATTTCATCCTCCTCATCGTCCAGTATAAGCGTATTGGAACTTGGAGCAGTGAGAGGTGGTGTTGTCTTGGAGGAAGACGCCATGATGAAAGTAGTCGAGCAGCAAGGTGTTGGGTTATAAGCAACTGACAATCCCAGCGAGATGACGAGCTAGTAGAGCAAAGAGAAATACTAGAAACGCACACTCTCAGGTGAGAGGAAACAGACTCTCAGGCGAGAGGAAACCACTTGGTGACACACTCTCAGGTTAACCATGTGCATTTCCAAAATTACATCTTACAACGCATCTACTGTAATAGTTTCGGCCCTTTAATATGAAGCTACAAATTCCCTAACAAGGAGGGGTGTCTAAGTAGCAAATTGGTTCAAACCGTTACATGATGGGGCCAAAGAACAAGTTTTTTTTTTTTTTTTTTTTAAATTTTATTTTGGGCAAAAAAGAACAAGGTATCAACAATCCCAAGACAAGCCCCTTCCAGAATGCATTTTGCTTCACTGCTGCGTACGGTCCGGATGAAGCCACATCACTAAATAAGATCTCAACTGTTGAAGATTGCATGTGCTCTTTCAGCCCATTTAAGTGAAGCAAACCTTCTAAACTGTTCGGCTCAATGGTTCCAAACCCAACTTAGACTGACTCGACGGGCCAAACCGAACCCTATCTCTCTAAAACTGAGATTTCAAAATGCCAAAATCGAGGGAAACATGGGTTTTTGTTCGTTATCTTCTTCATTCAACGCAAACCTCTGAGAATGAACGAACAAAGAGAGAGAGAGAGAGAGAGAGAGAGAGAGAGAGAGAGAGAGAGAGAGAGAGAGAGAGAGAGAGAGAGAGAGAGAGAGAGAGAGAGAGAGAGAGAGAGAGAGAGAGAGAGAGAGAGAGAGAGAGAGAGAGAGAGAGAGAGAGAGAGAGAGAGAGGTGGGTTCAGTTTTGAAGGGGAAGGCAAGGCAAAGGGCGACAGAGAAGAGGAAGAGGGAAAACGATCAAGAGGGAAAGTAGAGAAGGGGAAGAGGGAAAAATAGAGAAGATTAGGGCCTTTTGCATTCTGCTCCATTGGTCTGGATTAAGAGGAAAAACAGAGAGGATTAGTGCTTTTTCCATATCGTTCCATTGGTAAGTTTTCATATTTTCCCTTTTCTTAGGGTTTTGATCTCCCATCGCATTTTAGGGTTCCAAATTTGTTCTTTCTCTGGTTACGATAAATTTTGAATAAATGTTGTGTATCAAAGATAATGATGTTTCAAACAATTACTTGCCTTCCCTTTCTTGGACAAGAAAATATGGTTTCCCTTGCAATGATACAAGAACCCAAACGTTGGAAATTGAGGGAGGAAAGAATAACTATGTAAAAACTTACACACAAAATGGCCCGGGGGGGGGGGGATAAGAAGAACTATTATCACCAAAAGGTTTTCAGTACACTTTTTTTTTTTGGGTAAAGAACTTCATTTATAGAAGAACATTGCGAGCTACAACCAAGAAGTCCAATTCTATAAGAGAAAGGATTCAAGGAGTGGAATTAGGCCAAACTATCTCGCTCGAAGAAGATAGCGCTTTCCTGGATAGGGCGTTCGCACATGCGTTACTCTCCCTAAAAACATTTTGGGCTTTACATTCAACGAACTTGGATTTTAGATAGAGAATATCATCCAAGACCGTGAGGTTGCTCAATGGGCCCTGAGTGTCTTGTGCCTTAATCGCTTTGATCAACACGGCACAGTCAGATTCTAGGATCACAAAATCATATCCTTCTCCTAGTGTGTAGAGCATTCCATCTCTTAATTCCATGGCTTCTTGTGAAACCCAGCCCCAACCTTGACCCGGAAAAACCCTGTTGTTTTTAGGACCGACAACTCGAAGTAAAGCAAGAAGTCAGCTTTGGGCCATCCCAGTGGAGGACTTGGTGTCTGGCTTTGAATCCATGAGTGTTGATGACAATGTGCTATTTATGGAAACTGAATCTTGATGAAGATCGGATTAGTTGATGGACTTGGAGTGTTCTCTATCATGGTTTGAAGGCATTTCTACCTATTAGGTAAGTCACTTGGTGTGTGTGCAAAACCCCTTTATGTTTGGATTTGTTCTGAGCCTTCAATTCCCTGTTTTGAACTTGCTGAACTAATTGGTTGACTCATTGGTCGACTGGACCAGTCGACCAATCCACTCGACCAATGGGTTCTGTCTTTGGTAATTAGGTCTTGCTTGCTCTATTTAAGTCCAATCTCGAGTCTACTTCGTGTTTTCTGCCTCCAAACTCTTTGGAACGAACCAAAGACCTCTGCAAGTCATCTCCCTTGCACTCTTGGTGTTTATCTTGACGGATCTTCGTCAAAACTTGTGTTCTTATACAAAAAGGTATGTTTACACTCTCTTCTTCTTCTTCATCCTTGTTTTTCTTTCCTTTTTGAGTTGAGACAGAAGAGGAGATGCTGCATTCTCTCGTTGCAAACATCTCGAACTTATCTCTCATGATCTTCCTAAGGATTAATGGCTAAAGCAATGTCCGTAATCATGATCATTGCAAGCTTTTGAAGGAATCATGATCTAAATCATGATCTTGTCTTCGTTTGTCTTTGATTTAAATTCTGATCTTCTTAGATCTATTTTACTGACCATATTAGTAGTCAATCGCTGTGTTTTCCTTACATGATCCATGATCTATCAATCTCTAGTTGTTTCTCCTCTATCATACCATGCTTTCTTCAAGTATCATGACTGATACATCTATGGTAAGTTTTGTTTCCTTATTTAGATTCAGGTTCTTAGATCTATTTCTTGAAGACCTATGTATGCCTTCTATGATATCTTTATCAAAATCAATGATTCATTCTCCTATTGTTCGTGTCTATGATTTGTATTTTTAATTCTTCAAGAACCATGATTAATCTAATTATGGTAACTTTTATTTCCTAATTTGTAACTCTAAAACTTGATTCGATTGATGTTTTGAAGTCCTCTTTATGTTAGGATACTACCAATGTAGTTTACCCCTTGTTTAGTACCCTTTTGAACCACCAAATTCGGTTCTTTATTCTTAAAACTCTGATTTTGTAGGCCACTGTCTCTGTTGGTCGACTAGGACAGTAGACCAATCCAATCGACCAATGAGTACAGCAACTCTAGATTTGGTCTGTTTTGGATGTTTTGATATCTTTTCTTTTAGGGATCTTTACTAATATGTTGTATACACTTGTCTAGGACCTTCTTCTCAAGTTTGTCAAGGTCTTACTTGAATTCTTAAGATTCCTTTGCAAGTTATAAAAGGTAAGGATGGTTACTTCCTTAACAACATAAATTGTATATCTTAGTTTCTATATTTGAATCTTGTTAGTTTATTTCCTTAAGATTCTTACAATGTTATACTACTGTTGTACTGTCTTGATATCAGTAGCATTACTTGTTTATATTAAATAGACTGATGTATGATTTACTTACCAGTTTTATACAAGTTGAATGTTATTGTTGATTTCTTTCCATATATGAAGTTACCATATATGTGAGGTTATGGATTGATGCTTGTGTATGCTTAAGTATGGTTTGGAAAGGGGAGGTGTCCTCTTGACACTTCTGTCCTAGGACTACTACGGGAATATTATGGGATGTTTCCGGAGATGCCCTTTGGACACCTTCCTAAACTGTTGGATGACATATTTAGGACTGTCTAGTAGTGTTTGGCTAGGATGTCCCGTTATGTCAGACCCTAATCGGAGGGGTATTGAGACCGAACGACCCGTGGTAGCAATGGGGATTCATGGGCGCTCAAGACCGGTAACCAACCCTTGAGAGGACAGGAATCACATTGTGGGGACCATTTATCGGTAGGGTTGCATATGGTTAGACTTGGGCTCACGGGCGCTTAAGACCGGTAACCAACCCGTGAGAGGACGTGAGAGCTTCTCGTTTACCATATGTGGATAACCAATAGGGTTGATGAGTCCGTAGTCAGGGACTATGAGGACTCTAGTGTGAAGGGTACCGAAAAGGATCGCCAGGGGCGAGGAATGGACGTATCTGGATCTGACTTGATATAACTAAGTAGAAGACTTCCATTTGGCTAGGCTTTACCCTGACATGCGCCAGTACTTAGACCAATGGTGATGTGAGAGAGCGGTGACCTATACCCCCAGCCATGGAATGTCCCGAGGGATGCCGGACCCACTACCAAAAGGCGTTGTGTGATGAGACCTTCCCAAAGAAGAATGGTGCTATGACTTAAAGCATGTCTGCCAATAGAGACCAGCATACATAGAGTTAGATTCATACATTCATTGTTTGTCTCATACCATATTGCATTTATGTTTGCTTTGAAATCCTGCCATTTATGTTATTACGGTTTAATCGCTTTTATCGAGTTTCTTTGAAACTCATTCCTTTTGTACAATGTTTTGTTAGATTATTCTACAGGTTCTGAGTATCATGACTGCTCGTATGAAGAAGCACAAGGAGAAGAGGCATATCTCCAGGAAGGTGATTGCGGTTACGACAATTACACTGAAGATTCAGCGGGTGGTTATGCTCCGTACGATGCTTAGTCCGACCATAGAATGGAAGCGCCCTTGTGCCATTTATGAGATTTATAATTATAGAAACGTTGTCTATAAGATTGAGAACAATTTAGTTACCTATTGTACCTGCTATTGGGATTAGATTTTATCTTGTTCCTTTTCTTTTAGAACTACTTTTCCGTTGGTTGTAGAGTGGGATTCCGCCTCACTTTACTTATTGATTTAGACATTCTGATTATCTTTCGTACTCTGATCATATACATGGTGTATTCTTTCCTTATTTGGATCTTTGGTTTTCTGTTGCACATCGATTATTATTGTTCATGATTATGTTATTGTTTATGTGGGAGGTTGATTACTCGATACCTGATCTTCGGGGCTGTGGATCACACTCTTGGGTATGCCAGTTAGGGTACCGGCTGGGAGGATGTGACACTTCTGCTCCAAGAGGAGTCTGGGCTTGGGCCAGTTTAGAGACCGCCAGCTTACATTGCCTTTCAAAATCCCTAATGATGAAGCCCAACCCACATTTTCCTTTATTTCCTTTCATAGCAGCGTCTGAATTCAATTTTGCCTAGCCACAATCAGGAGGCCTCCACTCCGATCTTTTCTCCCTTTTTTGTATCTGGATTCCCCTCACAAGTGGTTTGTTGGCTTCTATGAAATCTCCAAATTGTAATACCGCTCTATCAATGGCCTCCCCTGGGGAGATGATCTTCTTGTTAAATATGAGGTCATTCCTTGAAATCCAAATTTGCCATATTAGAAAGGCCATCAAACTGGAAACTTGATCAAAATCTCTTCCTGTAGAACTTTTCAAAGAGTTCCATGACTGTATCCATTTATGGACTTCAACATCTTCATCTGGAGGAACTACAAATGACAAGGGAGAGCCAAACCACACCGCACGTGCGAAAGGACAAGCCAAGAAAATATGGTTCTCTGTTTCAACATCTGCTCCACAACGAGGCCAACATGGATCCACATCAATATTCCTAATCCGAAGGCCTTCAGTTGTTGCTAGGCCTTTTGCACACACCCTCCATAACAATTGTCTAAATTTGGGGAGAGCCTTACATGACCAGATTGAGTTCCAAACTTCATCATCCACCTGTAGCCACGATTTTTGTCGTGAAGAAGAGGCCTTTTGCTTTAATTCCTCCAATCTCTGTTTGCAAAGTATATTATATGCAAACTTCACTGAAAATTGACCATTTGAAGATGCTACCCAGAATTGTGAGTCTGGTTGGGGAAATAGTCCTAGATTAATCTTGAGGACCTCCTTCGCTTCCTCCCTAGACATTATAGAAAAATCTAGTTCCCTCTTCCACATTCTGTTCACTTGATCAATGAGGCCTAAAACTTTATATACTTGGCAATTTTCTGGTTTCTTAGACTTCAATCTAAAGTTTGGTAGAGTTAGGATCCAATTATCCACCCACAGATATATGGTATCTCCTGTACCTACCTTCCAACATAGTCCAGCTTTAAGACCTTTCCTTCCTTCCAACAAGCTCCTCCATGCCCATGATGGGCTCTGACCCAACTTAACCTCCATGAATGAGTTCCAAGGGAAATAGATGCTCTTTAAAAGGTTTGCCCATAAAGAGTTGGGGTTGGACCAAATTATCCATGCAACTTTGGTTAAGAGAGCTGAATTTTGTAAATCTAGGTCCTTGAAACCTAGACCCCCCTGACTTGGGCAAGCACATTCTCTCCCAACTGATCCAGTGTATACTCTTGCTAAATTCTTGCCTTCCCCAATAAAAATTAGTAGCCTCTGATTTCAGCTCCTTGTGAGTTCACTTTGGTAGTTTGAAATGTGAGCAAGCAAAGTTGGGCATAGCAAAGCTACAGATTTTAATAAAACTTCTTTACTTGCTTGAGACAAAAGTTTATTTTTCCACCCTTGCAGTTTTGACTCCACCCTTTCTTTAACTTCTTTGAACACCTTCTTTTTTGACTCTCCAAACTCTAAGGGTAACCCAAGGTACTTGGAAGGTCCTTCCCCATATGGTACTTTCAACACCCTTGAAAACCATCTTTTGAATTTACTTGGAGTATTTGTGCTAAAAGTCAACCTTGATTTCTTCAAATTTATTCGTTGACCACTAGCTCGACAATAAATGTCCAGGCATGTTTTCAAATTGCAAACAAGACCCATTCTAATCTGTCATATGCCTTTTGCATGTTGAGCTTGAGTGCCACAAATCTCTTTTTACCTTTCTTCTTCTTTTTCAAAAAATGAAACACTTCATGTCCCATTAAAATATTGTCAGAGATTAACCTTCCTGGCACAAATGTAGATTGTGTAGGGCCAATCAAAGAGTCTATGGCATTTGCAAGTCTCTTGGCTAAGATTTTAGTGATGGTCTTGAATACCACATCGCATAGGCTAATTGGCCGGAATTGCTCAACTTCTTCTGGAGAGGAACACTTCGGTATTAGGCAAATGAGTGTTTTATTCATCTTTGGAGCCATTTTCCCTGTTGTAAAGAAATCTACAATGTAATTGTGAATGTCAGCTTGCACGCTTCTGTATGGATCGTTGAATGCTGTAAGGTTTGTTGGACATGAAAACACCATTTGCAGTTTGAGAGGGAGATAAATTTTGGTCAAGTTCTAGCTTTTTCCAGTGGTTAACAATTTTGGTGGCTGGCTAAAGATTTGCTTTCATATCATGTCTATGGTTCAATGCCCCATGTCTAGTAAACCTTGCAAGCAGCCACTTATTCAACAACAATTTCAACTTAAAAGTAGGGTGGACAAAAGAATGAGAGTGACTAACTTTTCAGTAATCTAATATATAAAATGTGAAAGCACCTGTTGGTGTAATTGTATTACAAATTCTACAAAACACAATAATGAAATCGCTATACAATTGAAAGATGAAGATCCTTAGCCAATCCGGTGAGCTTGATATTACAATCGAACGAGTCACCGATGAATGAGGTTGAGTCACACCTTGAGTGCTGTCTTTAAGGTAATTGATGCACCCTACTACCAAGGGTTCTTCACACCACGACCTACAAAATAAAACAACCTCCAACTAGAAGATGAGGTAGCTCTTCTAGTCCCTTCAAGGAGTCAAAAGCTAGAGCACAACACTTAGACAAACTCCAAGGAAGAAATTTTTAAAATAAGTAACAAATAATGCAAGTGAGAGGAGTGTCTCTATTACCACATCACATGCAAGGAATGCTTGGGTTTATATAGGCCCAAACCACACCTTACACCCCTTAAGATTCTCAAGGAAATGAATTGAGTCATTAAACCACAATGACTCACCTCCTCACAAGGGGGAGAATCAATGGGCTTGTCCCTTTTCCACTAATGAGAATAAACCACCTTGACCTAACCTCCCCACTACTTGGAGAATTAACTCTCATATTTCACATTTTTTGTATGAATTGGATTTAATCCATTCAATGACCTTAACCCCACTCATGGTAATGGCCATGAATGATCATGAAGTTGAAATGAGAATTGAAAGTCAATAGTGAGAATTTGAGTAAGTTCCACCCTACAAGTAAGCCCACCACATCACCATGATTAAGAGTTTTAAGACCTATGACCAATGTCATGAAGAGCCTCATAACCAAGGTCATGAAGGGCCTCCCTTTACTCATGGGTGCCTCGTTACCACCCTTACCTCATGGGTCCCACACACTAACAAAACAATTAAATAAAAGAAATGCAAAAACTAATTTTGAAACTTAATATAGATTTTAATAAAAAACCTAACAATCCCCCACAAGTTTCAAAATTGCAAAAAAAGGATATGTGTTGTGATTGTATTAGACACTAAAGGACACATTGTTGTAGGTGTCTTCCGGACTTGAACCTACTCTAGGTCTAATGAGTCGCACTACAAAGTATGGGTAGAGTCAAACTCCTTGAACCTTCCCTCATTAGCATAGTTGACCGTCTCATCATCCATGTCCTAGAGGTCAACTTTTGGAGCTACCCTTTATATTACACATTGGACTTTTGAACCGGCCATGTCCCTTAACTTGGATTCATCAATGTTTAGAGAACTCGCCTATAAGCTCTCATTGGCGGCAGCCAAATCCCCTACATCCACTTAGGTTAGTCTCTGATGTGCTAGAGATCCAAAATCTAAAACTTCCAAAATTAGAACAATTTTGTTTCCGGAGCTGCTTTGGTCGATGGTGCTTGGTCTATGGAATCGACGAAGGGAGGATTGACCAAAGGGTCCCCCTTTTCTAGCTTGCTGAATTTTGAATCTCCAGGGTCAAAACTAACACTTGGGCATTCAACTAACTTAAGGAAAGGTCTGACTTGACTTCCTAGGACCTTCCACATGTCAACATTGAACTCACGGTCCAACTTCCAAGTCAAACATTATTCAAGTCACTTCTTCATCCAAAACAAATAGGGTCCTGAGGTTAGAGTTAGGTGGGGTTTCACATTAGTGAATTCTCCATTTCTCAAGATTAAATGAAACCTTTTGTATTAGAAAATCAAAATCCCAAACTCTAGACTTGGAGAGAAAAAGATTATGCCCGAGTATTTACTTTTATCTTCATTACAGGAATACCTACTTGATTCGAGAGAGATTTTCTAGAGTATCTAGGCACATTCTTATTGAACCATCCACTCTTTTGAAAGTTGATCTCTTGCTTAGATAAATCAGAAAATAAGTCGAGAGCATCTTTATTGTCACAACATCATCATCTAGTGCTCTACAAAATATGAAAACATTGTCAGCAAAAAAACAAGTGAGAAATTTCAAGGTCTTTCCTTGTAATTAGAATTCCTTCGAAAAGTTTGCAAGTCATGATGCACCCCTTAGCATCCTAAAGAGAGCTTCCATAGCACATAAGAAAAGGTAAGGACCCAAACTCTTCCAACTTCATGGAGAAATAAGAGGAGGAAATTAGTGAGAGACTAAGTGAGTCCAATGCTAATAGAACTCAGAAGCCTAAAAAGTAGAAAACAAGAAATTCCATTCTATTCTATCATATGCCTTAAAACAAATCAATTTTTATAGCCAAATATCCTAATTTGCCCTTTTTCTTGTGATTGAGATAACGAAAAATTTTGTGGCTCTTGTAATATTACCAATGATTTGCTTACGAGGGACAAAGCTCTTTGAAAGAGGGGGGGGGGGGGCAATAAATCTATTCAAAAATGTTTGAGCCTATTAGCTATCAAATTTCCTAGCAATTTATAAGTAACATGACACAAACGTATTGGCTGAAAATCAGCTACCTTTGATGCCAAATAAAATTCTTGAATTAGACAAATTAGAGAGCGATTGGTTCATATAGGCATTTCTCCTTTGAAGAAAAAATTGTTAGTAAAGTAATTCACATCCCCAGTTTTTGGAAAAATACAACTTGAAGCCATCTAGCCCAGGTGTCACATTCCCTCAGCTAGTACCCTAACTACGATATCCAGAGGTGTGATCCACAATCCCATGGTCAAGTTTAGGGCGATCATATACCCACATTGCACAATAACATAATCACGAGCAAAGAATAATCAATGTATAAATATATTAAGAACTAATGAAAGAAAGATCTCAAAATAAATCTCAAATTATAATCGAGTGCCAGAATAAAATGATACCAATCAAAGAATAACTATAGAGTATAGTAGAAAATAACTCTATAGGTCAATGTGGAAGAGTAGATCAAAACTCAAAAGTAACTCTAAAGCTATTACAATCGAAATAAACTAAGAACAAGAATAAATCGAAGCTATTACTAAGTCTAGTCATACTACTCCGTAATCTCAAATAAAGTTTCTCTGAATTCGAAGACTTCCGTATCCAAATACGGGAGCTCTTGCTCCAAAAAGGGCTAATCCTGATACGCTCCATTGTCACACGGGAAATCTTCACCGTTATGTTTGTCACTACCAAGATCTTGCATGTAATACAAGTCACTCGTCGTGGCCTCATATTCCTGGCTCCAGTTATAAGTACCTGCAACAAAATCTAAAGAAAACATATCCTACGAAGGGTGAGCTCAATAAAACTCAGCAAGTAGTTCAATCACAATAAACAACTACAAGCATGATGCAAATGATATGAAATAATGAATGCAACCATGCTTCTAACGCTATATATGTTGGTCTCTAGTGACAGACATGCATTAAGATAGAACACCATACAACTCTGGGTAGTCTCAGTCACTCTTCCCTCACGACTCTTAAGCACATCTTTTGGATTCTTCGAGGTAATTGGGTCAGGCATCCCTCTCAAACATTCCATGGCTGGGGTTTAGGTCACCACTCTCGCTCACTCCACCACTGATATGAGTATTGGCGTGTGTCAAGGTTATACTTAGCCCAATGCAAGTCATCTACTAAGTAACATTTACTCGGAGGCGGATACCTCCCTTCCGTGCACTAGATAGTTCGTTCCGGTATGATAGTGTCACACATCCCTCCAGCTGATACCCTATTTGGAATACCCAGAGGTGTGATCCACAGCCCCAAAGATCAAGTTAAGGAATGATCATATCCACTTAGCACAATAACATAATCAAAAGCAAGGACAAATCATTGTATTCAAGTAATTTAATAATAAAAATCAAGAAAGGATCTCAGAAAGATCACAAAAGGATATCAAAGTGCGGATAACAAGATACCAATCAAAAGATAACTATACAGTATAGCAGAAATATACCCCACAAACAAACGCTGAAGGTAGATGAAAAATCTAAAGCAAGGTCTAAAGCTATTACAATTGGAAGAATTAAAAGGAAACTAAGAATAAAACTAAACAAAAAGAGTAAAGCTTCAAGATCTGGCTAATTCTGGTACGCTCCGTCATCACATGGGTATGCTTCACTATATTGCCCGTAGTCACCACTTCTTGGGAACCAAATGAGTCTCCCGCCAAGGCTTTATAGTTTGGGATCTCGCAGTCAGTAGTACTTGCAATACAATCTAAAGAAAACATGTCCCCGAAGGGTAAGCTCAAAAAGAACTTAGCAAGTAGTCAAATCAGAATAAACATCTTTACACACAATCCAAAGCAATATAAATGCAACGAGATGAAACAATGAATGCAAGTATGCTACTAACTCTATATATGCTGGTCTCTATTGGCAGACACACTTTAAGTCATAGCACCATACTCCTCTAGGTAGGTCTCAAATCACTCTTCCCTCAACCTTCCTGGTATGTTGGGTTCTCCATTGGTAATTGGGTCCTGCATCCTTCCCAGACATTCCATGGCTGGGGTTTAGGTCACCACTGTCACATCCACCCAGCCGGTACCCTATCTGGCATACCCAGGAATGTGATCCACAGTCCAAGGATCAAGAATCGAGGGACCATGCTTCGCACATACACGATAACACAATCATTAACAATAATAATCAAGGTAAAAGCAACTAATAATAGATATCATGAATAAGATAAGATTCAATAAATCAGAGTGCGGAGATAGATAATGTCAATGTATAAGTGTGATCATAAAGATGAGAGAATAAGTGAAAATCACTCTCTCAAAGCAGCGGAAATGAAGTAATAATCAAGTTAGTTACAATCCCATGTTTCAAAAGATAATCCAAAGAAAGTTAATTACATATCCAGTTGTTCCATAATAGACCAGAGAAATGGGGCAGTAGACTAGGGTTTCTTCTATCCTAATGATCATCTCCTCATAGGTGTGGATGAAGAAGGCCCAGCTCTGCCGCTCCCGCTCTATCGTGGGGCTAACCTTGGTACGAAGAGTAATCCTCTTTGGCACCAAAACTCTGATCTTCATTGAAGCTACCACCCGGAGGGTAGTATGCGGGATCAAAGTCCGTCTCGAAGAAGGTGTCATCCGAGTCTTCGGTACCTGCAGGATAATCTAACAACATTTGCACAAAGGAATGAGTTCGAAGAACTCAGCAAGGTAGTTATTCAATAATTTAAAATCATACACATATAAAACATAACATAATGCAATGTGATATGAAACATATGATGCAAGTATGGTTCTAACTCTATGAATGCTGGTCTCTAAGGTAGACATGCTTTAAGTCATAGCACCATACTCCTTTGGGTTGTCAGTCACTCTCCCTCAACCCGTTCCGTATCTTGGAAATGTCATGGTAATTGGGTAAAGTCCTCTCAAACCATGGTAGGGGAATTGGTCACCGCTCTCTCACATCACCGTTTGGTATAAGTACTGGTGCATGTCACAGTAAAGCCTAGCCCAATGCAAGTCTTCTACTCAGTCGTTTCAAGTCAGATCTAGATACATCCATTCCTCGCCCCTGGCGATCCTTTCCGGTATCCTTCACACTAGAGTCAGCGTAATCCCAGATTATGGACTCATCAACCCTATTGGTCATCCACAAATAGTAAACGGGAAGCTCTCACGTCCTCTCACGGATTGGTTACCGGTCTTGAGCGCCTGTGAGCCCAAGTCTAGCTATTTGCAACCCTACCAATAAATGGCCCCTTTCGGGTATCCGTAGCATGGCTTATGTCCCCTACCGGGTTGGTTACCGGTCTAGAGTGCCCATCAAACCATACATTACCACGGGTCGTTTGGTCTCAATGCCCTTCCGATTCGGGTCTGACACGACAGGGACAATCCTAGCCACACAACTAGACAATCCTATGTATGTCATCCAATAACCCGGGAAAGTGTCGATAGGCACCTTCGGAGAACATCCCATACTATTCCCTTTGATGCCCAAGGACAAAAGTGTCAATAGGACACTCCCCAATCCCAAGTTATACGTAGGCAATCACATATTCAAGTTCATCATTTCTCATGCATTCAATACATCTTCATGATAAAAGTTAAATCATAATATTGAAATGATTCATCATAGACACAAGTAATCAAGAATAATAAATTAATATGACAAGAGTATATGAATCGCAATACTACTGTCCTAAAACATGTATAACAGTCTTATAATAATTAAAAGTAATCAAGAGACTATGTTCTTTAAGTATAAGCACAAATCATAAGTTTATGGCCTATATGTTTATGGAGATATCCATCCTTACCTTAGGTTGATTTGATGATGAATTGAGAATTACCAAGGAATGGTCCAAAAGAAATGTTAAGATCCTAAACAAACATCAATAATAAGTTAGAGAAGAAATCGGGAAGATCGGATGTTAAACGGGTCAAAACTGGCTAAGGTTGCTGTCAGCAACAACTTTGGTTGATGGTCCTTGGTCGATGGCATCGACCAAAGAGGATTGACCAAAACTTCTTCGGGACAGAATAGTGGATTTTGGGGGTTTTGATCCGAAATTGGTTTTCCGGGGTTCGGATAATCCAGAACTTGGAGGAATGCTTAAGAACAGTATGAGTACACTACAAATCAAGGAACTAACATAATCCAATGGTCTAAATAGAAAGCCCCAAATTGAGCTACCAAGTTCAAGAAACAAGCATCATAGCATGAATTGGAATTGATTGCATTGACATTGAAAAGGCATGCATTAGCTAAGGGAACTTATAGAAATTCGATTAGAATCATATGCTAGTAATAAACATGTACATAGCATACTATACAACTCAGTTTTGTACAAAAGGGCATGATGTTAAGAGGAAAATCAAAGAATGTATATGCTAGGCTTGAGATGGAGGCATAGCATCAATAGATAGTTAAGAGGATCATAGGTTAAGCAAGGGTGGACACTTGGAGTGATGGTTGCAAGGTTGCAACACCATCTCCAAGGTCTCAACAGCAAAAGAGGGGAAGAAAAGAATAGAAAAAGATAGAATAGAGAGTGGAATGATGAATCATACCTTGTAGTTGTAGATGGAGACAAGAAACAATGATTAACAATGAGTTTTGGTGGAGTATCCTTCACAAATGTCTAGGAGTTGCTTTGGGAAGCTCCCCCCCACGTTCTCAGGAGTGAAAATGATTGCAATAGGGCTCAAAACACGAGGCTAGTATAAATAGAATAGGGAATATTCCAAGGAATCATTAACTTGGCTGACTGAGAAACTTTGGTCGATGGTCCTTGGTCGATGGCATCGACCAAAGAGGATCGACCAAAATATAAATCAACAGAAAAGTCAGGTTTAGTTCAACAACTTCACACAGGGTTTTGGAAGGCTATACAAGGTCAAATTGAGTGGGGTTTTCTTCTACAATTCAATCAAGAAGTCTAGTTTCGGGGAATACCTTTGGATTGTGCACGAGAGTTCATTAGGTACTTCAACTAAATCATTCATCTCTGATGCGTAGACTTTCATTAAACACCGACAATGTACTCAAGCAAGGGGTATCATCGTCAATGTCCATGGGCTCGGTCTCCGACTCATAATTATCAATCAAAAGGGTCCATAAGTCTCTTCTACCACTGCTTCGGGTCTTTGGACTTAAATACAATAGTGGATCCGGGTTAGGGTCGGGGTTAGAATAGGGCTGGATATTACATCCACTCTCTCACATCACCATTGGTCTGAGTATTGGCGCGTGTTCAGGGTTAATCTTAGCCCAATGCAAGTCATCTACTGGATCATATCCACTTAGGGTTAGATACGTCCATTCCTCGCTTCTCGCGATCCTTTCCGGTATCCTTCCCCCTAGAGTCATCGTCTCCTTCCCGGTTATGTAGACTCTTAACCTTATTTGTCACATCCCGCCAAATCCACCCAGCCTATACCCTATTTGGGTTACCCAGGGAAGTGATCCACAACCCCAAAAGATCAAGTTTAGGAACGATCATATCCATTTAGCACAATAACATAATCAAAAGCAAGAACAAATCATTGTATTCTAATAAGTTAATAATGAAATTCAAGAAAAGATCTCAGAAAGATCACTAAGAATATCAGAGTGCGGAAAAACATGATACGAAATCAAAAGACAACTGTAGAGTATAGTGGAAATATACTCCATAACATATGCAGAAGGTAGATCGAAATCTAAAGCAAAGCCCTAAGCTAAAGCAAGTAAAATAAAAGTCTAAAAGAAATAAGAGAAATCTAATCCACATCTTTAGTCGGCTTTTCTTCTTCTTCAGTCTTCATCTTCATCACCTTTAGGTTATGCTCTTGAAGCTTCAGATCAGTATCTAGTGCACGATCCCATCGACGAATAAGACGATGTCAGCTGCCATCAATAGGAGTCATCAACGTAGTCCAAACCCGAGTGTTGGCTGCCTCATTACTCATTACCTTGTCCAAGGACTTCTAGAGCTGTACCATGTACGGAAAGGTCCTTCGTACCATGGCACAGGTTCTCTTTCGTACTTACAATGTCATCTAAAACAAGTCCCCCGAAGGGTAAGCTCAAAAGAATTTAGCAAGTAATCCAAACACAATAAGCATCTTCACATGCATCACAAAAAACATATAAGCAATGATATGAAACAATAAATGCAATATGCTTCTAACTCTATATATGTATGCTGGTCTCTATAGGCAGACATGCTTTAACTCATGGCACCATACTTCTTTGGGTAGGTCTCAATCACACAACGCCGTTTGGTAGTGGGTCGGAACACCTTACGAACAACCTTGGCTGGGGTTCAGGTCACCGCTCTCTCACATCACCATTTGGTCTAAGTATTGGCACATGTCAGGGTTAAGCCTAATCAAATGCAAGTCTTCTACTTAGTTATATCAACTCAGATACGTCCATTCCTCGCCCTTGGCGATCCTTTCCGGTATCCTTCACACTAGAGTCAGCATAGTCCCTGACTACGGACTCATCAACCCTATTGGTCATCCACATATAGTAAACAGGAAGCTCTCATGTCCCCTCATGGGTTGGTTACTGGTCTTGAGTGCCCATGAGCCCAATTCTAACTATATGCAACCCTACCAGTAAATGGCCCCCACAATGTGATTCATGTCCTCTCACAGGTTGGTTACCGGTCTTGAGCGCCCATGAATTGCCATTGCTGCCTGGGTCGTTCGGTCTCAATTCCCTTCCGAATTGGGTCTGATATAACAGGGGATTCCTAGCCAAACACTTCTAGACTAATCTTAGGTATGTCAACAAGTAGTTAGGGAAAGAGTCAAGGGGCATCAAAAGAAAGCGTCCCATATCACTTCCACTAACGTCCAAAGACAGAAACGCCAATAGGGCATTCCCCATTCCACAACCACAACCTAGGCACTCACATCACATTCATATCGTAGTCCAAATCACATTCACAATACTATATCATATCATAGTCCGAATCACATTCACAATACTACATCATCAATAACAATATGTAAATAACAATATGAACACGCTACTGTAGTTGCAGAAGTATCATGATGTAAAGAAAATAAAACATCAGTAGCTAGGTCATGCATTCATGTCATAATACAATAATACATGTAAATAGGCATATTGTGAGTTGGAATACTCACCTTGAAATCTGAACTTATAGTCTTCAATAGAGATATCAGAGATCAATACAAAAACTGTAAAACCCAGCCCTAACCTTGACCCGGAAACCTTGTTATTTGTAGGTCCAGTGACCCGAAGTAAAGTAAGAAGTCAGCTTTGGGCCATCCCAGTGGAGGACTTGGTGTCTGGCTTTGAATCCATGAGAGTTGATGATGAAGTTCTATTTATGGAAACTGAATCTTGATGAAGATCGGATTTGTTGATGGACTTGGAGTGCTCTCTATCTTGGTTTGAAGGCATTTCTACCTATTAGGTAAGTCACTTGACATGTGTGCAAAACCCCTTTAGAATTGGATTTGATCTGGGTCTTCAATTCCTCGTTTTGGAATTCTTTGTCAAGCATTGGTCGACCGATTGGTCGACTGAACCGATCGACCAATCCACTCGACCAATGAGTCTTGTCTTTGGCAATTAGGTTTTTCTTGCTCTATTTAAGTCCAATCTCGAGTCTACTTCGTATTTGCTGCCTCCAAACTCTTTGGAACGAACCAAAGACCTCTGCAAGTCATCTCCCTTGCATCATTGGTGATTTTCTTGACGGATCTTCGTCAAAACTCTTCCTTTTCATCAAAAGGTATGTCTACACTCTCTTCTTCTCCTCTATCTCTTATTTTCTTTCCTTTTTGAGTTGAGACAGTAGAGGAGATGCTGCATTCTCTGTTGCAAACATCTCTGGACTTGTCTCTCATGATCATCCTAAGGATTAAAGGCTAGAACAATGATCTTAACCATGATTATTGCAAGCTTTTGAAGGAATCATGATCAAACCATGATCTAATCTTTGTTAAACTTCTGATTTGAATTCTGATCTCCTTGGATCTTCTATATTGATCATGTTAGTAGTTAATTGCTGTGTTTTCTTTTCATGATCCATGATCTATCAATCTCTAGTTGTTCTCTTCTACCATACTATGTGTTCTTCATGAATCATGATAGTTACATATATGGTAGGTTTTGTTTCCTTATTTAGATTTATGCTTTTAAGCCTATTTCCTTGAAGATCTAAGTATGCTTTTCATGATACCTTTACCTGAAGCAATGATCCATCCTCCTATTGTTCTTGTCTTTGATTTCTATTTTGAATTCATCAAGATCCATGGTTGATCTAATTATGGTAACTTTTTGTTTCCTAATTTGGATCTTGATGTCTTGTTTGGATTAATGTTTGAGGTCCCCTATATGTTAGAATACTACTGATGTAGTTTACCCCTTGATTAGTACCCTTTTGAACCACCAAATTCGGATTTCATATCTTAAAACTCTGTTTTTTTTTAGGCTACTGTCTGCATTGGTCGACTGATTGGTCGACTGGACCGATCGACCAATCCACTCGACCAATGAGTACAAAGCAACTCCGAATTGGTCCGTGTTGGATGTTTTGGTATCTTTTCTGTTAGGGATCTTTCCTAATATGTTGTATACACTTGTTTAGGACCTTCTTCTCAAGTTTGCCAAGATGTTACTTGATTTCTTAGGATTCCTTTGCGAGTTATAAAAGGTAAGGATGATTATTTCCTTAATTACATAGATAGCATGAATCTAGTTTCTATATTTGAATATCATTGATATGTTTTCCTTAATTAGATTCTTACAATGATATACTCTTTGTTGCATAACCTTGATTGCAGTAGCGTTGCTTAAATTGATTCATGTATGATTTACTTACCAATTATATACAAAGTGATTGTAATTATTGATTTCTTTCCATATATGAAGTTACCATATATGTGGTGATATGAATTGATGCATGTGTATGCTTAAGTATGGTTTGGAAAGGAGAGGTGTCCTTTTGACACTTCTGTCCTTGGACTACTACGGGAATATTATGGGATGTTTCCGGAGATGCCCTCTGGACACCTTCCTAAACTGTTGGATGACATATCTAGGATTGTCTAGTAGTGTTTGGCTAGGATGTCCTGTTATGTCGGACCCTAATCGGAGGGGTATTGAGACCGAACGACCCGTGGTAGCAATGGGGATTCATGGGCGCTCAAGACCGGTAACCAACCCGTGAGAGGACAGGAATCACATTGTGGGGGCCATTTATTGGTAGGGTTGCATATGGTTAGACTTGGGCTCACGGGCGCTCAAGACCGGTAACCAACCCGTGAGAGGACGTGAGAGCTTCCCGTTTACCATATGTGGATGATCAATAGGGTTGATGAGTCCGTAGTCAGGGACTATGAGGACTCTAGTGTGAAGGATACCGGAAAGGATCGTCGGGGACGTGGAATGGACGTATCTGGATCGACTTGATGTAACTAAGTAGAAGACTTGCATTTGGCTAGGTTTTACCCCGACATGCGCCGGTACTTAGACCAATGGTGATGTGAGAGAGTGGTGACTTAACCCCCAGCCATGGAATGTCCCGAGGGATGCCGGACCCATTACCAACTGATGATGAGTGATTGAGACCTTCCTAAAGAAGTACGATGCTATGACTTAAAGCATGTCTGCCAATAGAGACCAGCATACATAGAGTTAGATTCATTCATTCATTGCTTGTCTCATATCATTTTGCATTTATGTTTGTTACGAAATCCTGCCATTTATGTTATTATGGATTTAATCGCCTTATCGAGTTTCTTTGAAACTCGTTCCTTTATTGTACAATGTTTGTTAGACTATTCCAGCAGTCACCGAGTATTATGACGGTCCCTACGAAGAAGCGCAAGGCGAAGAGGCATATCTCCAGGAAGGTGATTGCGGTTACCACAATTACACTGAAGATCCCGCGAGTGGTTATGCTCCGTACGATGCTTAGTCCGACCATTGAGTGGAAGCGTCCTTGTGCCATTTATGAGATTTACACTTATAAGGATGTTGTCTATAAAGTGGAGAACAATTTAGTTACCCATTGTACTTGCTACTGGGATTAGATTTTGTCTAGTTTATTCTCTTTTAGAGCTACTTTTCCAGTTGGTTGTAGAGTGGGATTTTTGCCTCACTTTACTTATCTGTTTTGACACTCGATTATATCTAGTATTCGATTTATTTATGATTCATTCTTTCCTTATTGGATCTATGGTTTATCTTCCGCACTTTTATTATGATTGTTCATGATTATGTTATTGTTTATGTGGGAGGTTGATTACTCGATACCCGATCTTCGGGCTGTGGATCACACTCTCGGGTATGCCGGATAGGGTACCGGCTGGGAGGATGTGACATGATTGGTATCGAGCCCAAGGTTCGAGGAGATCCTAACCACAAAAGACAATAATCTGAACATTCCCGAGTCATTGATCTGAAATGACTCTTCTACTCTTAGAAGTGAATAATAGAACACCGAATTAGAAACTTAACCTTTGAGGCATAACAGAACATTTCCGAATAATATACCATAATTATACTTGAACAAATGTCACTAATGCAAGGAAAAGAAAGGTGCATAATATACAATAATTAAGTGAAACAAAATGAACTTCATTAATTTCAAAAGTTTTTACAACGATTACATCCGAAATGCATAAATGGAAATCCTAGGGTACAGTCTATCTAGGTGATCTTCTCCGATCTCTCGTATGCTCCGAACTCCTCCGCTAGCCGAGTCACCCGATGCTCTATCCTATCCTGTCGTGACTCCATCCTCTCATACATCTGCTCTGTCGACCTCCATCCTCTCTAGCATGGAAGTCATCGATCTCATCTCGTGCCCCAAGATCCGAAGTCTCCGGAACCGCATGTGAAGGGCCACCCGCCTCGAAGTGGGATGAAGGAAACTCGTGATGCACCGGCTCAGCCTCGTGCATATCTCCGCATCATCTCCGGCCCGATCATCACTATCGGGACCGATATCCTCTCCTCCATCCTCCGACTCCCTGATCCTCATCCTCCGATTCCTCATCATCCTCACCCTCCGGACCAGGAGATCTCTCCGACTCGCTGCAGTCTCATCCGACGAATGGTCCGAGTCCCAATAGAGTATCCCCGTGAACCAGTGTCCACCGGTGTATCCTCGAAGCTCACCCCGAAATGCCCGAAGATCAAGGTCGGTAGCCTCCCGTAGCAAAGGTTCCGCATGCTAGGCCGCAGACTAAGTCCAAGCATGACCTGTTTGAATGATGTAGGAGAGATCGATCTCGAAGCCCATGTAGATGCGGTAGATGACTAAGGCCTCCATCACCGTGACCCGATGGTGATGTCCGGCTTTCGGCATAATGTTTCGGCCGACTATGCGACGGATAATCCGTGCAGAATCCGTCATCCGTCCGCTGGTCCACGGAGTGAAGCATCGACGGCTATCCCATAGCGTAGAGCATATCTCGCGAAGCTCGTACGGCATCGGATGGCTGTCCAGATCTGCTCCTGCGGTATCCACACACACTGCTTGTGGATAGTAAGGAACCTCGCAAGATCTCAGCCGGTGCTCGAGTGGAGAAGCGAATCCGAGTCCGGAAGACCCCTGCTCCCGAGGACAAGTCTAAGTGGATGTCCTTGGCCTCGAGCCTCCTCTCGTGTAGGTAAGGTTGCTTGAAGAACAACCTCACTAGCTCCGGGTATACCGGCGGATCCTCGGTGAAGAGATGAGTCCACTCAATGTGTCGAATCTCTGCCGAATCCTAAAGACTCGAGCTGGCGTAAGTGAAGTAGACGTCCCATCTCGATATTGCAAAGATCGAAGTAGGCCTCAGTACAGAACTCGGCTCGAGGTGTGTCAAACATGTCTGTTCTCCTAACCTCCCGTCTAGGCTCTCGAAGGAACCTGACCTCTGCCCCTAAGAGCACCTACAATGCGACCACGACCTCTACCTCGTCCTTGCCCTCCCCTCTGCATAGTGTGTATCTGTGAAAGAAACAAGAGACAATTCCAGTTAGTGCTACCTTAAGATTTGAGCCAAAAGGGTATTTTCGTAATTTTTCGGAAAATTTCAAATTTGGGGGAAATTTGATTTGAACATACTAGCATGTGCGCAATACTTGGAATTTCATGTCTATGAAGTTTGTTTGATGAAAATCGATCGAAAACTTGGATTAAAGCGAAAAATTCAGCAAGAAGGAAATTTGGGGATTTTGCAATTTAGGTCAAAATTGGATTTTTGAAAAGTTGAAATTGGTTAAATCAAATTGTATGGACCTATCTACAGTGTCATCTTGAGCATGTAGCATTTGATCTCGTGCGAAAATTTCAAGCGGTTTGAGAGAAAACAAAATTTTTCTAAAGATAACGATTTCGGTATGAAAACGTTGCAAGATGAACACCAATATGTTAAAACTTGTTGTCTATGCATGGCATTGTGTTTAAAACCTAGGGAATATGTTTCTAAGCATTCCTAAGCATGATTTCTAGCATTGGATACAAGCAAAGCATGGTTTTGATTGAAATGCAAGCATGAGAAGATGAAAATGGAAGAAAGAATAACAGATTTACCTTGTTTGTGATGATTGTGTGTTGTTGTGTTGTTGTTGAAGCACCAAAACACCTCAAGAACACTTGTGAGAACTTTTGGAGACTTTCCCTAGAGCTCTCTCACCTTTGGAAGAAGTTAGAATGAGGTTGGAATGTGGAAATGAGGCTTATAATGCGAATTTTACCATTCTGTCTGCATTGGTCGACTCATTGGTCGACTGGGTCAGTCGACCAATCACTCGACCAATGGTCACAGAGACCTCTTTTGCTGTTGAATTTTTGGAAAATGTGATTTTTGCCTTATGGATTATTGTTTGATGACTATATGGATATATTTAAGCATGATTTAAGTTTTCAAATCATTTGGACTTGTGGTTTATGTTGAAACTTCGAAATTCGGTATTTTGATGTTCTCGGTTTTGCAGAATGGTTACTCTGAGAAGTGGGCGTGGTGAATCCAGTGGTCAAGGAGGTGGTGAAATACCTCATGGAGGTGGTGAGATACCTAATGTTGATCAGGGTACCCATGAGATACCTGGTGCCTCGAATGTTGGAAGTTTCCGAGATATTGCCAATATTATGGGCAATATGATGCAGCAGCAAGCAGCTCAGTTCAACCAGATGTTGGTGGGTTTCATGACTCTGCATAATGAGACCCGAGCTGGTGCTAATGTGAATCCTCATGCCATGATCCTGAATGCGGGAGGTTTAGCTGGAACTCCTCATACTACTTTGATGGAGAGTTTTCTAAAGATGCAAGTACCCACTTTCACTGGAGTTACCAAGGACCCCTTGTTTCCTAATAAGTGGCTTCGTGAGTTGGAGAAGGCTTTCCGACATCTGCAATGCTCGGAAGCTCGAAGATTCTCGTTTGCTTGAACGAGAAGTTGCAACAAGAAGCTGATGCATGGTGGATCTCCACTCGGCCTGTTTTGGAAGGTTTGCATGCAGGAGTTGTAACTTGGGAGTTGTTCAAAGAGGCTTTTTGTATGAATTACTTTCCCGAGGCGGTAAAAGATGCGAAGGAAGCTGAGTTCATGATTCTTACACAAGGATCTCTGTCTGTGTTGGAGTACCAACAGAAGTTCGAGGAGCTTCATTTCTTTGCTCAGATTCTCCGAAGGATGACCTTGCCAAAGCGAAGAAGTTCTTCAAAGGATTGCGCCCGCCATTAAAGCTTACCTCACGGTCCCACCTATAGTGAGCTATGCTCAAGTGGTGCGGAACTCGAAGAAGTTGGAAGAAACAGAGAAGGAAAGTGCTCGTGTGCAAAAGCCCCGGCGATCAAGGAATTCTGGTTTGGTGGATCGTAATGACCAGCGTTTTGTGAGACCTACACCCTACCCCACTCCTACCTTTCAGCCTAAGAGTGTAGGTCAGAACACGGGTTTTCAGCAGCCCGGCCAGTTTAGACAGTATGGCGGAAACCGACCACCAGCAAGTGCAAGTGCAAGTGCAAGTGCAAGTGCAAGGCCTTTTGTTCAGAAGCCCTCTGTTGTAGCACCCTGTTGGACCTAGCAATCCTGTTTGCTTCTACTGCAAGCAAGCTGGTCATTTCGCTCGGGCCTGTCCGAAGCGGCCTGCTCCAGTGGTGAAGAGTGCTCCTGCTCCTCCCTCTGGTAGAGTTTTCAGTATTTCCGATCTTGAGCAGGATCCAAGCCATGAAGTGATTACGGGTACATTGTTAGTTGCTTCTATTTCTGCATTTGTCTTATTTGATACGGGTGCATCTCATTCGTTCATGTCATCTGCATTCATCAAGAAGACTAACCTAATCCCTGAGAAGTTGTCTAGTTGTTTATTGATTAGTACACCTACTGGTCCTGTTGTGAAACTAGATAAGGGGTTATCTAAATGTCCAGTGTTGATTGGTGAGAAGAACTTGGAAGCCAATTTTGTAATTCTTGACATGAAGGACTTCGATATTATTTTGGGAATCGATTGGTTAATAGCCCACAAAGCTGTGTTCCTTTGTTCCTCAAAGAAGATTCAGTTCCATATTTGTGGAAGTCCGGTCTTGGAATTTCAGGGGGAAAAGAGAAGGGTTTGTAAGAAGGTGCTGTCCGCACTGATGCAAGTCTATGCCCTAGTGGATGATGCTTCATCCGAAGGCAAGGGTAAAGTGGAGAAAAGAGTCGATGAAGTCAGGGTTGTCTGTGACTTTGTTGATGTCTTCCCTGATGATCTATCGGGAGTGCCTCCAGACAGGGATGTCGAGTTTTCTATTGATCTCGTCCCTGGTGCCGCTCCGGTATCTAAAGCTCCGTATAGGATGGCTCCTACTGAGTTGAAAGAGTTGCAAAATCAGTTGAATGAGCTCATTGATAGAGGTTTCGTACAGCCTAGTGTGTCACCTTGGGGAGCTCCGGTCTTGTTTGTCAAGAAGAAAGACTGTAGTATGCGCTTGTGCATCGACTACCGTGAGTTGAATAAGCTGACTATCAAGAATAGATACCCGCTGCCCAGAATTGATGATCTCTTTGATCAGTTGAAGGGTGCAGTTGTGTTCTCAAAGATTGACTTAAGGTCCGGATATCACCAATTGAAAGTGAAGTCTAGTGATATCTTCAAGATAGCTTTCCGAACGCGGTATGGTCACTGCGAGTTTAGAGTCATGCCCTTCGGATTGACCAATGCTCCTGCGGTGTTCATGGACCTCATGAACCGAGTATTTCACGATGTGCTTGATAAGTTTGTGATTGTTAATCATGCTAAGAATCGAATCAAAGAAAGATAATATGACATCATGAAGAACTTACAAAGATTAAGGTTAAGATCACTATGATGATCACAAAACCTTAAGAATAAAAGAAATTAGTGAAGAGATTGTTGCTAATAGAGAATGCAGCATCATCTTCACTATCTCAAACAATAAGAAATAGCAAATCAGAGATGAAGAAGAAGATGAGAGAATAGACAAACATTAGATGCAAGAAGAGGAAGAATTGCTTGAGTTCTTGCAAGAATATCACCAAGGATGTAAAAGAGAAGCTTGGAATGGAGTCCCCACACATTCCAGAGGGCTTAGGAGGTAGAGGAGACGAATTAATCTTGAGGTTTGATTAAATAGGAAGCTAAAAACCCAAAACATAAGGTTTTCTAGGATTTCAAATCTGGTTGGTTGATTGGTTGGTCTATTGGCCCCAATCGGCCAACCAGTCGACCAAGCACAGTTCAGCAACTTCGGACAGGGATTCGGAGGGCTATACAGGGTCAAATTGAGTGGGGTTTTCTCCTACAAGTCAATCAAGAAGTCTAGTTTCCAGAAATAACTTTGGATTGAGAATGAGAGTTCATTAGGTACTTCAAATAATTCACCTCTCTTCGATGCGCAGTTTCTCACTAAACACTGACAATGCTTCCAAGTATGGAGCACCATCAACAATATCCATGGGTTTCGGGTCACACACCATGTCTTCTATAGAGAGGGCCCACAAAGACTTCTTCCTTCACTTCGGGACCTTGGATTTACCCTAAGGAAAGGTTTGACATGACTTCCTGAGGCTTTCAAAGGATAGCAACACTGTTATCTAGGTTCAACTTCAAGGTCAAACATTAAACTAACCTTTCTTCACCCAAAACAGATAGGGTGTCCTAGCTAGGTTTGGGCTGGATTTCACATTATTGGTCATGTCCTCTCACAAGTTGGATACCAGTCTTGAGCGCCCATAAGCCTAAGTCTACCACATGTAACCCTACCAATGAATGACCCCCACAATGTGATTCATGTCCTCTCACGGGTTGGCTATCGGTCTTGAGAACCCACAAATCCCCACTGCTGCCATGGGTCACTCGGTCTTAATTCCCCTTCTGATAGGGTCAGATATGACAAGGGTTTCCTAGCCAAACATTTCTAGACCAATCCTAGGTATGTCAACTAGTAGTTAAGGAAAGTGCCAAAGGGCACCATAGGAAAGCATTCTATACCACCTCCACTAGTGTCCAAAGACAGAAACACCAAAAAGGCATTCCCCATTCCACAACTACAACCTAGGCATTCACATCATATCATGATTCCATACATATCATATTATATTCCAAATCACATTCCCATCATTTATGATCAATTCCAATATGTAAATCACAATATGAACATGCTACTGTAATTATAGAAGTAATATAATGTAAATAATGTAAAATAACATTAGCTAATTCATGCATTCGAATCATATCATAACAAGCATGTAAATATGCATATTGTGAGTGAACGTACTAACCTCGAATTCGATTCATAACCTCCAAGTGAGAGATCAAAGAACAAGATCAAAATCACCTAAACAAGCTTAAACAAACATGGTTTAAGCATCAGGAACAAACCCTAAGGATTGGAGATGAAACAAAAGCAAAATAGAGAAAATTTGAGGTCACTGACTTTGTGGGTCGCTCAGCTGGGTCTCATAGGTTTGACCGACCCGCAGTGTTCTGTACGGACAGAAAACCCTAAATTGGTCATAGCTCCTTCCTTTGAAGTCCGATTACTCCAAAATTTGAAGGGGAGTTCCCAAAAACTAAGACTATCTATGAAGGTCTAAGCATGAAACAAGGTCATTGGAATAGAATTCTAATCGAATCATAAACTAGGGTTTTTACCGAAATCGATCTATGGATTTCATGGAGAGACTAAAGAGAAAGGGGTTTCACTCTAGGAAAGAAAGAACAATACTTCAAAATCAAGAATTGGCATTGGGAAAGGTCTAACATGAAAAAGAAATCAAGGTCTTTGAATGGATACCCATTCTTGAAGGTTAACCAAGAATTGCCCCTCAAAATCAACCCACAGCAGATTCTCAAAGCAATAGACGGAAAACGGATTCACTCATAAATTATGGGGATAAAAGGAAAGGTCATAACAATGGCATAAGACCTTCCTCTCAATCACAGAGGTAGATAGAGAACAAAGAGAAAGTAACTCATGGTCTCATGCAAGATCAAAATACAAAAAACACACCATATAGCTTCAAGGAAACATAGAGTGAATGGGGATTCACTCTAAGACTATGAGGATCAAAGACTAGACCATTACAGTAGTGTAATACCTTCCTCACAATCAAAACAATTAGAAGAAACAGTAGAGAGAGTAGAACTATAGAGAAACAGATTGATTACTAACATTGTAGAAGAAGATTTGACGGAGAAACTCTAACAGATGCTTGGGGATCTTCCTTGGCTTCGAAGAGGAGGTTCTAAGCTTCTTCCCACATTCTCTAGAAGCTTAGGAACATAATGGGGGCTGAAATCCACGAAGTTCTAATGTATAGAGCATCAAAAACCCTAAAAAATAGAGTTTTACAAAACTGCCTCTGACCCTGTGGATCTCTCAATTGGGTAGCTCAGCCTGATCGACCCACCTGATCGACCTAGACTGACAACAAGCCCAAAAACAGGGCTTTCAAGCTCCAAACCTCAAAATTTTCAATAGGGCTTCTTCCAACTCAACAAGTGACTTACCTAGTATTGAGGGACCTTCCAAAACATGTCCAACTAGGCCTCAAGTCCAACAACCAAGCTCTTCAACATCAAGGTCAAACATCAATCAAGCTCTTCTTCATCCGACACAAATAGGGTGTCCAGGTTAGGGTTAGGTGGGATTTCACAAATAGCCTCCCTTCCTTGGGTAGGTAGTCCATTCTGGTACCTCCCTCCCTAGAGTCATCGTCTCCTTCTCTTCTACTTAGACTCTTAACCCTATTGGTCATCCATATATAATTGAAAGAATGTAAAGGAAAAATCTAATTTTGATAAGTAGGTCCCTTACCTTGATGGGTAAGTCTTATGTATTTATAAATAAACATGGTTGTTGTACAAGATTCGCTTACAATATTCAAATTTGAATTCAAAATTAAAAACTTGAATCCAAAAATTGAATTAAAAAATCAAATTCAAACCATAACAGATCCGTTATGGTCTTTCATCCCCTCTCAAACTCTGCATTGGCAGGTGCAAGAGTTTGTCTCTATGCTTGAAGAAAGCTTGCGATGTTAAGCCCTTAGTAAACACATCTGCGATTTGATCGTCTAGCTGAACAAGTGCACTTTTATGGTGTTGTTCTGAACCAAGTCTCAGAAAAAATGATAGTCCACTTCTATATGTTTTGTGCGAGCATGTAGCACTGGTTTGTAGCCATTTGTGTTGCAGACACATTATCACAATAAATTTCCATTCCTCTTGGAAGTTGTACTTGCAAATCACGTAGAACATAAGAAAGCCATAGTAACTCAGATGCTGTGACGGCAAGGGATTTGTACTCAACTTCTGTACTTGATCTAGATACTGTAGATTGTTTTTTGGAAGACCATGTTAATAAATTATCCCCAAGAAAAGTGCAAAACCCACTAGTTGATCGGCGTGTGTCTGGACATCCTGCCCAATCTGCATTAGTGTAAGCAGCTATGAAAGAAAGTTGGGTTGGTTTCAAGAGAACACCAGCACCAATAGTATGCCTGACATAACATAAAATATGTTTTGCTGCTTGTAGATGATCTTCTGTGGGAGATTGCATGAATTGACACACTTGATTGACTGCATAGGAGATATCTGGTCTAGTGATCGTCAGATATTGTAAGGCTCCTACTAATTGTCTGTATGGTGTTGGATCAGGTTAAGGATAACCTGTTGTTGATGATAACTTTGTTCCAACTGCAATTGGGGTTGTGCATGGCTTTGAAGTCTCCATTCTTGTAGACTTTAATAAATTGATGGAGTATTTACTTTGAGTGAGTAAAAGACCATCTGAACTTCGATTAGCCTTAATTCCCAAGAAGTAATGCAAGTGTCCCAAATCTGTCATTGTAAATTCTTTGCTCAAGCTTTGAATAACCTCTTGAATTGCAGCTTCATTGGCTCTTGTCAATATTATATCATCTACTTATAACAGCAATACTGTCATTGTACCTTGGGTTTTGCATGTAAACATGGAAGAATCTGCCACGCTTTGCTTGAAACCTTCTCCTTGTAGGTATGTTTTGAATCTGTGAAACCAAGCTCGTGGAGCTTGCTTGAGACCATAAATTGCTTTTCGTAGATGACAAACATGTGTTGGTTTAGATGTGGAAACAAACCCCTGTGGTTGTTCCATGTAAACATCTTTTGCTAAGTTGTCATTCAAGAAGGCATTTTTCACATCAAGTTGATGTACTGGCCATGACTTTGAGAGTGCAATGGTTAATACTGTTCGAGTGGTGGTTGGCTTTACAACTGGACTAAATGTTTCATGAAAGTCCACTCCTGTTTGCTGGTTGAACCCCTTGGCAACTAATCATGCCTTGTATCTCTCAATGGAACCATCACTTTTAATCTTGATCCTATACACCCACTTACAACCTACAATATTCATACCCTTGGAAAAAGGCACCAAGTTCCAAGTCTGATTGTCTATCAAGGCTTTGTATTCTTTTTGCATTGCATCAATCCACTTTGGGTCTTTGAGGCTGATTTGTAGGTTTTAGGTTCAATTGGGATGTTGGAGATGGTGGTAAGAAAGGTTTGAGGTATTGGGTTTCTAATAGTGAGTAAAGAGAGAGGGGTTTTCGGTTTGGCAAAATTGGTTTTACTCCTAGTAATCATAGGATGAGATGGTTGGATCTGTGGTTGGTCTATTGTTGGTGGGGATTGATTAACATCTTGGGTTGGATTTGCCATTGATATGGCTGGTGATGATGTTGTTGGGGCTGTTTGTGATGGTTGGTTGTTTGAAATAGGTGAAGAATAATGTGAAGTGAGTGGAGGCACATTTGGTGGGGTGTGTGGGATGAAAATAGGTAGAGAAATAAGTTCGACTGGTGGTTTGTTTGATGATTGGTGTGATGGGGGATTTGAAAAGGAAAATTCCTTTTCTTCAAAAATAACATGTCTAGATAAATATACCTTTCTAGTGTCCTTATCTAAGCATCTATAACCCTTGTGATAGAGACTGTAACCAAGAAAGACACAAGCTTTGGACTTTGGCGATAATTTGTCTTCTCTGTAGGGTGTCAAGTTGGGGTAACAAAGGCAGCCAAAAACTCTCAATAAACAATAATCTGGTTTTAAGCCAAACAGTGCTTTATGAGGAGATTTTCCTTGCAATACTGGTGTAGGTAACCGGTTTATTAATAGACAGTAGCAGTAAAGGCTTCTAACCAATATTCTTTGGGCATGTGAGCTTGGAATAGAAGGGATAAACCCATCTCTGTAATATGTCTGTGTTTTCTTTCTGAAACTCCATAACATATTCGTTATGGTCTTTCAATAATAGACAAGAAGCTCTTATGTCCTCTCACGGGTTGGTTACCGGTCTTGAGCGCCCATAACCCAGGCTTATTATGTGCAACCCTACCAATGATTGCGTCCTCTCACGGGTTGGTTACGGTCTTAAGCGCCCACCAATCCCCATTGCTAGCATGGGTCACTCAGCCTCAATACCCCTTTCGATAGGATCAGATATGACAAGGTTTCCCTAGCCAAACTCATCTAAACCAATCCTAGGTATGTCATCCAGTAGTTGCGGAAAGCGCCAAGGGGCACCATAGGAATGCGTCCCATACCACCTCCACTGGTGTCCAATGACAGAAACGCCAAAAGGGCATTCATTCCCCAATCCACAACCACACTTAGGCAATCACATCTATCATGATTCCATAAATATCACAATAAAGTCCAACTCACAATTGAATCAATCACATTTACATAAATATGCAAATTACATAATGAAACATATTTTGGAATTACAAAAGTATAACTACAATAGCTAACACTTGCATACAAGTTCTAGCATATCAAAGCATGTAATTGTATTAATTGTGAGTGAACGTACTTAATCGATTCGTAAACTCCGAATAATGAGGTCAGAGGGTAAGTCCAAAGTCACCAAAACAACCCTAAACAAACAAGTATAGAGTATAAGGATCAAACCCTAATGATCGGAGGTGAAACAGATACAAAATAGAGGAAAGTTGATGTCATAGACCCCTTTGGTCGCTTGGGGAGACCAAAGCAGGCGACCAAGCCTGCTTTGTATGGACAACAAACTCCAACTTTGGTCGGAAACTCTTTGTTCGAGATCGGAACACTCCAAAATTAATAGGAAAATTCTAAAATAACATATGAAGACTATCTATGAAGATCTAGACATCAAACAAGGTCATTGGAATCGAAATCTAATAAATCACATAATAGGCTTGATCCGCGGATTCTTATGGAAAAGCTAGAATGAATCATTCATCTAGAGATAAGAAAACAGTAGATCTTATAAAACAACCTAGGAACAGATCCAACATAGATTAGAAATCAAACAACTCAAGTAAGAATAGATCATGGTCATCATGCTAGGTTAAACACCGAAATCATACCATGCTTTCTACAGAAAGAATAGAGTGAATGGGAATTCACTCTAAGACTATGAGGACCAGAGATTAGGCCATTACAGTGGTGTAAGACCTTCCTTATAATCAAAACAAAGAGTTGAAACAGTAGAGAGCGTAGATCAATAGAGTATAGATGTGAATACTAACCTTGTACAATAAGATTCAATGGAGGAATCTCTCACGGATGCTTGGAATCAACCTTGGGCTTGAAGAGGAAGCTCTACGGTTCTTCTCACGTTCTCCAATAGCTAAGAGGCAAAGTGGTATGAATTAGATCAAAGTTTGAATATTTAGGGCCCCAAAAACCTAATTTTCCCCAAAAGAGGCAATTCTGTCCCTGGCCAGCTTTGGTCGCCTGGGGTGACCAAGGCAATCAACCAACGCAGTGGCCCAAGGTCAATTGCTGAATTTTGGTTCCTGGAAGCCAAATTCACCACTTGGTCATCCAACTTAAGAAAGGGTCTTACCTGATTGTGTAGGACCTTCCAAAGGTGTCAACACTGTACTCAAGGTCCATTTCCCAAGTCCATCTTCACTGATGCTACATCTTCTCTCAAAGTCATTCAAGGTCTCCATAATATGATCTTCACTATCAACCTCCATTAGTTCTAGGTCAGAGCCAATGGGTTCAACTGAGAGGGTCCATAGATGTCTCCTACCTTGACTTCTGGTCTTCGGACCTACAACATAGATTTTCCAAATTAGGGTTTGTGAGGGATTTCAGACCTGGTGCTTAAAAGGATCCATGCTAAAAATGACTTTCTTGATTTCCAATTAAGAAGGAAGTGCAATACTACTTGAATTCTCATTAGGAGTTAAACAAGGTTGAAATAAAGATTCGACAAAAGATGAGTCAAGAAGTTGGGTTGAATAGAATTTTTTTTGAAAATAATGAATGAAAATATCTGCAATCCTTAGTAAATCCGATGACCACTTCCCCTTGTCATCCTGAATACAAGAAATCACATTTTTGGATTTATGAATTTTAGAAAACATATGAAAGTATGTGGTGTTGCTGTCACCCTCCAAGAAAAATTTAGACTTGGACTTTTGTTTCCAAAAAAAAAAAATTCTTTGGCTTTCAAAACCCACTTCAATTGTTCAGCCACCCAAGAAAAAAAAACTAGAGATAATTGAAGGATTCACACCCAATTCATTGCTTGAGAAAGAAGAGACCCTTTAAGGACAAAAATGTTACTGAATATGTGGATATTCTAGTCCCTAAGAAGGTTAGAGAGAGAGAGAGAGAGAGAGAGAGAGAGAGAGAGAGAGAGAGAGAGAGGGTCGACAGAGGTTGTGCAAACCAAGAGTGAGACAAAAATGAAGGAAAGGCGGGGTGGAAAGTCCAAGCATGCTGAAAATGAAAGCATTTTTTGAAAGTCCTTTGCAAGTGGAAGAGAAAAAATAGGAGGAGAATGACCCGAGCTAATGGTTCAAAGCCTGGAGAAAGATAAAGAGGGAAGAGTATCCCAAAGACAAGGACAAACTAGGGTTCGATCCAATTTCTCTTGTGTTAGATAATGGCTTTTCTTTTATTTGACCGTGAAAAAAGAGAACCCGACCAAGAAATATCAACCAAAGAGAATTGAGTGCAAATGTTTGACAACACAGTCAAAGAAGAATTGGATGCAAAAGGAACCCCCCCCCCTAGTTACTTCTTATGCGAAGGAAAAGAAGCTCATTGAAGTCACTCATTATAAGAAAAGGATGAAACAAGGTCTAAATAAATGATAAGAAATGTTGGGATTTTTTAATATGCCCAAGGGCAATTGCATAATTTCATATATCAGGTGGTTACAAAATTTGGGGATATATTTTGGTAACCGCCGACCCACTCCACACACAACTGATTTACAGAATTCTATTTTGGAACTGCTCTCTGGCTCTCTCTCTCTCTCTCTCTCTGGCTCTCTCTCTCTCTCTCTCTCTCTCTCTCTCTCTCTCTCTCTCTCTCTCTCTCTCTCTCTCTCTCTCTCTCTCTCTCTCTCTCTCTCTCTCTCTCTCAGAAATGCAGGAACAAAGGAAGATTCTTCGTGGAACTTCTCTTCTTCCAAGTTCGATCTCGCTCTTTGACCATCCATCCACAACGGTATTTAGGTTGTGGATTTGCTTCCATTTCCACAAGATTGAGGAGGATTTGCTAGTGACGATTTCTTGTGGAGGAACGAGGACGTGGATCTTGTTTTTCTTCCACTGCAATTTACTTTTTATTTGGGAATACTGAATCCAACTAAGGATCTATCACTTCCTTTTTTCTAGATTAATTATCTAGACTATCTCCCATAGATAGATTAGTGAAAATCTACATTGGCATCAGAGCCACAGTTCCCACGGTTCTTTGTTCCTCCCAAATTATGTTGTTTGTTTTCTTGGGTTGGATCTAGGTGGGAGGATCTAGGATTTTACCGGAACCCTAAATTATTATTGGGATCCAAGTGGAAGGATCCATATGGTTCCCTTCCCTTTTTTTTATCCAAGTGAAACTATTAGAATAGAATAATTTGCGTGAAGTGTTAATCCATGAAAGTATATTTTCTTATGTTTCTTGGATTTTTCATGCAATTTTTTTATATTGGATGACGAATCCATGAATCTAGTTCTGTGTGAGCATTTTTGGGTTCGTTTTTTGAGAAAAACAGAATTTTTATCCGTCCATTCCGTCTGATCACAAAGGACCAGATGAATGTCTGTCTACTTTTAGACAAAGATCAGTCTGAATCCAGACGTTGATTTGTCTGACTATTAAAGTATGATCTGACTTTCTTGACACCTATAGCCCGACACTCCTAAGTGATGTTTGGGCATTAAGAGCCTAATGGGGCTAAGTGGGAGCTATTGAGGTAGAAGCGTTCTGTATAAACCACCTCATAGCATGAGCATGACTTTGTGTTTTACTTTTGTAAGTAGTAAAACAACTTTAATTTGGGTTATTTAATTGTTGAATCATGCTTTTAGTTCGGAATTAAACTAGTATATAAATTCTATGTGGATTTGCATGAGGATTTGATTGGATGTTTGTTAGCATTTCTTTTGATTCAAATGCTTATCCCATAGGTTGACCATGCTAGTGTGAATTTGCTGATGCTTGTGTTTTATGCTAGAATTTTTTGAACTCATCCTTGCATGTATTGTCTCTAATTGATATTGTGAAATCCAGCCATAACCTTGACCCGGAAACCCTGTTGTTTGTAGGTCCGAAGACCCGAAGTGAAGGAAGAAGGCAACTATGGGCCATTTCAGTAGAAGACATGGTGTTTGACCCAGAACCCATGAAAATTGATGATAATGCTCCATACTTGGAAACCTTGTCAGTGTTTGAGAAGAAACTACACCTTGATGAAGGAGAGTTTAGTTGATGGACCTAAAGCCTACTTGAACATGATTTGAAGGCATTCCTCTATGCTAGGTAAGTTATTTGTTGAGTTGGGAGAAGCCCACTTGAATTTGAGTAGATTTAGGCCTTCAATTCCCTGTCTAAGCCTTGCTGTCCTAGCTTGGTCAATTGCCTGGTCAACTGGCTAGTCGACCAGCCAAGCTGCTAGCTGCAATTCGAGAAAATTTTCTGTGTAGGTCTTTTGGTGCTCTATTAATAGAACTTCGTGTTTCTTAGCCTCTTTTTTTTTCTAAAACCTCTAGAGAATGTGGAGAACCTCTCTCAAAGCCTCTCCTTGCTATTGTTGAAGGACTCTTGCAAGATCTCAAGTTCTTCATCTCTTGTTCATCTTCAAGGTTAGTAATCTCTTATACTTCTTATTGATTTACTCTTGTATGATCAAACTCTTACTACTGTGATTATGAAGAAGGTATTGCAACCTTGCAAACACCTCTTCTACAATCTCCAATGTTGAGAAGGAATCTCATTCATTTTATTGATGCTATGATCTTTATACTTGATTCTAGCCATGATTCATATGATTTCTTCATGAAGCCATGATCATTCCTTTAATTTGTTTTCTCTAGCATATTAGATCTGATTTCATGTTAGTATTCATCTCTGATCTATTGCTAATGATCCTCTTACGTGAATCCTCAATTCCCCTTGCTTTCATGGTTGTTTTCATTGAAAACTATGTTTTTGATCAAATTAGAAAGTCATGTTTTCAAATTATAAAGTCATGATTTTGATTAGGGATAATTACTGTTGCCCCCTTGTACTCTGATTTTATTACTATTTTATCCCCTCTACTTTTTAAAATTGCTAATCCAACCTTTAACTTTGTCTAAAATTACTAATGCCCCCTTCCGTTAAGCTCAGTTAGTTTACTGATGATGTGGCATCTATATGTTTTTTAAAAAACCCAAAAATAACCCTACAATTATCTCTTTACTTATTTACTCTTTTGCAAGTTATAATATTAATCTTAATTAACTATGGATAGAAATTAACTTTAAATTAATTTTTCTTTTCTAAAAAGAAACTACCGAATAAAGAAAATACTTGATTTTTCTTCTCTAAAAAGAATTCGCCGAATAAAGGAAATATGAGATTAAATAAAACTTTAAATAGAAACTAAAATATTAGGAAATATCAAATGTAACTCAAAGTTGAAAATTGAAAATCTCCTAATATATGCTAACCATTGTACAAAGTGTGTGGTCCCACCAAAGCTAACATTTATTGTAGAATATAAGATTTTAAGGATATAATTGACCTTCAATATAGTTTCTAAAAATGAGGGTAATGTCATACTTTTTAACTTCTTAATTTTAGTAAAGGGCAAAATAAACATTACACATTTGATGTTAACAATCACTTAACACCGTTAGAAGTGAGGGGGGCAACAGTAATTTCATAAAGAAAGAGGTTTGATTAGTAATAAAATCAGAGTACAAGGGGGCAATAGTAATTATCCCTTTTGATTATTATTTGGTGTCTAATCTATGCTAGTTAGTCTTAGATTATTGTTCCTAAGGTTCCTTTGAAATTTCGGAGTGTTTCAAAAATCCTGGAAGATGAGTTTTGGATCAAAACTCAGCTTTTGGCTACGAACACTGTTCACCTGGTCGACTGGACCAAGCTGCCAGGCAGGTTGCCAGGCATGAACAACATTGGTTTCTTCGTCCGATTTGATCCGTTTGACCTCCAATCTTCTAGGGCTTTTTCTTAATGTTGTATCTATGCTTGTCTAGGGTTTATTTGCTAACTTTGGATTTGATCTCTTGTTCCTCTAGATTTTCTGTAAATCTATTTAATGTAAGGACAGTTGTTTCTATATTAACATAGATTGTGTGAATCTTAGTTTCTAATTTGGGAATTTCATAGATTCTCTGTTGTTCTTATATTTTCTTAATATGATTTTACTGCTGTAAGTACTTCAAGTACAGTAGTACCTTGTTCATGTATTTTCTTATTACTTTGATCATGTATGGACATTATTCTTGTAATTTACATATTTAATTGATCATGTTTATATGTATCTCTCTATATGTTGGAATATCAGTTGTGTATGTTATGATTGAATTGGGAATGTGATTGATTAGGTATGATTTGGGATTGGGGAATGTCCTTTTGACGTTTCTATCCTTGGACATCAGTGGAAGTGGTATGGGACATTTCCGATGATGCCCTTTGACTCTTTCCCGGATTATTGTATGTCATACCTAGGGCTTGTCTAGCGGTGTTTGGCTAGGATGTCCCTATTATATCAGACCTGATTCAGAAGGGTATTGAGACCGAGTAACCTGTGGTAGCAATGTGGGTTTGTGGGTGCTCAAGACCACTAACCAACCCATGAGAGGACATGGATCACATTGTGGGGGGCATTCGTTGGTAGGGTCGCAAGTAGTAGACTTGGGCTCATGGGCGCTCAAGACCAGTGAGTTATATTCGTGAGAGGACATGAGAGCTTCCCGTTTATTATTTGTGGATGACCAATAGGGTTGATGAGTCTATAGTCCGAGTTGGTTGCAGCCATAGGATGCGCTGACTCTAGTGAGAAGGATACCGGAATGGATCCCGAGAGGGGAGGAATGGAAGTATCTGACTCTGACTTGATATCCAAGTAGATGACTTGCCTTTGGCTAGGCTTGACCTTGACATGCGCCAGTACTCATACCAAACGGTGGCATGAGAGAGCGGTGACCTAAACCCTAGCCATGGAATGTCCGAGAGGGATGCATGACCCATTACCAACCAGAGAACCCAAGATACCAAGATGGTTGAGGGAGAGTGATTTGGACCTTACCCAGAGGAGTATGGTGCTATGACTTAAAGCATGTCTACCAATAGAGACCAGCATACATAGAGTTAGATCCATACATGCATTGTTTGTCTCATTTCATTTTGCATTATGTTATGTTGTGTTATCATGTTTTACTAAGTTGCTATGGGATAACTTGCCTTGCTAAGTTCTTTTGAACTCACTCCTTTTTGTGCAAATATCTTTGTTAGATTATCCTGCAGGTACTGACGAGTATGAAGGCCAGTACAATGAAGCACAAGCCGATGATGCATGCTACTCCCAAGGTGCTAGCTGTTACGAAGATAACGGTGAAGATTCCTTGTGTGATCATGCTGCGTATTAAGATTAGCCCTGTCTTGGAGTGGAAGCGGCCATGCTTGATTTCTAAAGTCTATGTTTATGAAGATACTCTTTATAAATTAGAAGAGACCTTAGTTTAGTTTGATTACTTCTTTTCTTTCCTTTCTTTTGGGAATTGGTTGTAGTCTTTTCTTTTTAGTTTCGAGTTACATTCCGCTGTGTTATGTGGAGTGATTTTCTGCACTCTACATGTGATTATTATATTGGTATCATTTCTTTCCGCACTCTGATTATATTGTCATTCTCCACTTCTTATCTTGATCTCTTTGTTTATATAATGTTACATTGATTATATCTTGTCCATAATTATGTTATTGTATATGTGGGAGGATGATTTCCTCGAATACTAGATCTTCGGGGCTATGGATCACACACTCAAGTATGCCAAGTAGGGTACCCGCTGGGGGGATGTGAAACCTAGCCCTAACCTTGACCCGGAAACCCTGTTGTTTGTAGGTCCGACAACCCGAAGTAAGGCAAGAAGTCAACTATGGGCCATCTCAGTGGAAGACTTGGTGTTTGGCTTAGAATCCATGAGTGTTGATGACAGTGTTCCATTTATGGAAACTGCACCTTGATGAAGATGGATTTAGTTGATGGACTTGGAGTACCCTCTGACTTGGTTCGAAGGCATTTCTACATACTAGGTAAGCCCCTTGGTGTGTGTGAAAAACCCCTTCATGTTTGGATTCGATCTGAGCCTTCAAATCCCTGTTTTGGACTTGCTATCCTGATTGGTCGACTCATTGGTCGACTGAGTCTGTAGACAGATCAATCGACCAATGAGGACAATAACCTCATATTTGGTCTGTTTTGGATGATTTGATCTCTTTCTTTCTAGGTTTCTTTCCTAATATGATATATATATACTTGTTTAGGACTTTCTTTCCAAGTTTAGACAAGATCTTCCTTGATCCCCAAGATCCTTTGCGAAGTAATTAAGGTAAGGATAGTTATTTCCTTAATTACATAGATTGCATGATTTAGTTTCCATATTTGAATCTCTTTGATTTGTTTCCATAAATAGATTCTTATATTGACTTACTACTGATGCAACTACTCTATTTACAGTAGCATTACTTGTTTATGTTAATTAGCTCATGTATGACTTTACTTGCCAATTGTATGTGAGTTGAATCATGTGTTTGATTGCTTTCCATATGGGGAGTTACTATTTTTGTGAGATGATTGATTTATGGTTGTGAATGATTAGGTATGGTTTGGAAAGGGGAGGTGTCCTTTGTCCTTTTGACACTTCTGTCCTTGGACACCTACGGGAATATTAGGGGATGTTTCCGGAGATGCCTTTTGACACCTTCCTAAACTATTGGTTGACATACCAAGGGTTGTCTAGTAGTGTTTGGCTAGGATGTCCCGTTATATGAGACCCTAATCAAAGGGGTATTGAGACCAAATGACCCGTGGTAGCAATGGGGATTCATGGGCGCTCAAGACCGGTAACCAACCCGTGAGAGGACATGAATCACATTGTGGGGGCCATTCATTGGTAGGGTTGCATATGGATAGACTTGGGCTCATGGGGGCTCAAGACCAGTAACCAACCCGTGAGGGGACATGAGAGCTTCCCGTTTACCATATGTGGATAACCAATAGGGTTGATGAGTCCGTAGTCAGGGACTATGAGGACTCTAGTGTGAAGGATACCGAAAAGGATCACCAGGGGCAAGGAATGGACATATCTGGATCTGAGTTGATGTAACTAAGTAGAAGACTCACATTTGGCTAGGCTTTAACCCTGACATGCGCTAGTACTTAGACCAATGGTGATGTGAGAGAGCAATGACCTAAACCCCAGCCATGGAATGTCTTGAGGGATGCTGGACCCACTACCAAACAGCTTTGTGTGATGAGACCTTCCCAAAGAAGTATGGTGTTATGACTTAAAGCATGTCTGCCAATAGAGACCAACATACATAGAGTTAGAATCATAATGCATCATGTGTTTCATGTCACATTGCATCTTACTTTGCTTTGAAATCCTGCTATTTATGTTATTATGGATTAACTGCCCTACTGGGTTTCTTTTCAAACTCACTCCTTTTGTGCTATGTATTGTTAGATTTCTCTATAGGCTCTGAGTATCATGACTGCTCGTATGAAGAAGTGCAGGGAGAAGAGACATATCTCCAAGAAGGTGATTGCGGTTACGACGATCACATTGAAGATTCCCCGGGTGGTTATGCTGCGTACAATGCTTAGTCCGTCGATAGAGTGGAAGCGCCCTTGTGCCATTTTTGAGATTTATACTTATAGAGATGTTCTCTATAAGATTGAGAACGATTTAGTTACTCATTGTACTTGTTATTGGGATTAGTTTTGATCTATTTTCCTTTCTTTTGGAACTACTTTTCCGCTGTTGGTAGAGTGAGATTCCGCCTCACTTTACTTTATGATCTTGACATTTTTGTTACCTTTCGTACTCTGATGATATATGACTTTATTCCTTCCTTATTTGGATCTCTCATTTATACTTTGCACATTGATTATTTATGTTCATGATTATGTTATTGTCTATGTGGGAGGTTGATTACCTCGATACTTGATCTTCGGGGCTGTGGATCACACACTCGGGTATGCCAGGTAGGGTACCGGCTGGGTGGATGTGACAGATATGGCTGCAACTAAGAGCATTGTGGCTGACCTCACCAAGGGAGATAAGCTGAAGAGGAACTATGACCTTTGGCACCGAAAGGTGCAATATCTTCTTAAAGACCAACACATGTTGGAAACCATAAACTAGACAATGTCCCCACCTAAAAAAGGTACCACTGCACAATATTGTAGGGACCTTGAGATTTACAATGCTTGGAAGAGGAAGGACATGGTAGTTAGGATTATCATCCTTAGCTCTATGAGGGATGATTTGATGCTTTCATTTGAGAAGCATTGGACAGCAAAGTCTTTGTGGGAGGCAGTGAAGTTCCAGTATGGAGGGACTTCCACCACCAGCGGTCGCCAGCTTTGACTCACTTTTGATGGTTATAAGATGCACCTGGGTCATACTATGAGGCATCACATAACCATCATGTCCAATATGATAAGTGAGTTGAGTGCATGTGGGCGCCAAAAGACTGATGAGGAGCAAGTCTCTACAATCATCAGGTCATTACCCAAGACTTGGGAACACATGAAGATCTTCTTGACTTGTGTTGATGATGTCAAGACATTCGCTCAAACTGCCAAGCACCTTGAGCTGGAGGAGGATCGGATGATGGCTGATGCCCCTCCCACTGAGGTATTTGTCACATCCCCCCAGCCGGTACCCTAATTGGCATACCCGGGAGTGTGATCCACAGCCCCGAAGATCAAGTATCGAGGAAGTCATCCTCCCACATATACAATAACATAATCATAAACAAGAAATAATCATGGTTTAAATATTATAAACAAAAGATTTAAAGTCAAGAAATGAATAATCAATATAATCAGAGTGCGGAAAATGATACCAGATATCCGAAGATATTAAAAGAAGTAGAGTGAGGCAGAAACTCACTCCATAGATACAACGGAACGTAGCATAAGTCTAAAAGGAATAACAACTAAAACAAAAGAAAATAAGAAAGACAACTAAACTAAGAGTCTTCTATCCTACAGGGAACATCTTCAAAATAATGGACTTTGTCAGTCCAACAGAGATGCTCCAACTCCACGTTGCCTCTAATCGTAGTACGCAACTTGATCACTTGAGGGATCATCAGAGTAATTTTGATTGTCGCCAACACCTTGCGTATAGTATGCTTCATCGGCTTGCGCTTCATCGTACTGTCCGTCATAGTAATCAGTACATGTAGAATAGTCTAACAAAAGATTGTACAAAAAGGAATGAGTTTCAAAAGAAACTCAGTAAGGCAAGTTAACTCATAACAGCATAGATAACATATATCAGAACATAACAAGATGCAATGCAGTATGAAACAAATAATGTATGTATGCATCTAAACTCTATGTATGCTGGTCTCTATTGGTAGACATGCTTTAAGTCGTAACACCATACTTCTTTGGGTAGGTCACGCATACGGCTCCTGTTGGTAGTGGGTCCGGCATCCCTCTCAGACATTCCATGGCTGGGGGTTAGGTCACCACTCTCTCACATCACCATTTGGTCTAAGTACTGGCGCATGTCAGGGTAAAGCCTAGCCAAATGCAAGTCATCTACTCATTTACATCAACTCAGATCCAGATACTTCCATTCCTCCCCTCTTGGGATCCTTTTCAGTATCCTTCACACTAGAGTCAGCGTATCCAACTCTCTCAAATACGGACTCATCAACCCTATTGGTTATCCACATATGGTAAACGGGAAGCTCTCATGTCCTCTCACGGATATAACTCACCGGTCTCGAGCGCCCATGAGCCCAAGTCTAGCCATATGCAACCCAACAATAAATGGCCCCCACAATATGATTCCCGTCCTCTCACGGATATAACTCACCGGTCTTAAGCGCCCGTGAATCACATTGCTACCATGGGTCGTTCGGTCTCAATACCCTTTCGATTTGGGTCTGATATAACGGGGACATCCTAGCCAAACACTGCTAGACAGCCCTAGGTATGACAACCAATGATTCGGGAAAGCGTCGATGGACATCTTCGGAGAACATCCCATACTATTCCCTCCGATTTCCAAGGACAGAAGCGTCAAAAGGACACTTCCCAGTCGCAAACCATACTTAATCAAACACATTCTCAGATCAGTCATGACATACATAACCAACAATTCATCATATAAAAGAGAATGTAAAAGCATAATCCGATCAAGCAATAATAACATCTCATATTATTGAATAATGAAAAGAATACATAAACAAAAAAAAGTACAAGAACGTAAGCAAACTCATAGTTTCAAAAAGTAGAAACCAGAGAGTATGCAATCTATATCATTATGAAATAACTGTCCTTACCTTGATTATCGCCGAAGATAATCCAAAGATCAAAGAGAGCAACTCCAAACCTAGTAAATAAACTCCTAATAATCATAGATACAACATTAGGAAAGATACCTAAAAGATCAGAGAGCAAACGAATCAAATCGGGTGAAAAACGAAGCTACTGACTCCTTTGGTCGAGTGCTTGGTAGACTGGCCCAGTCGACCAAGCAAGTCAGTACGGAATTGTACAGACTGCTTTGGCCATAATTTCCTCGTTTGAAGTCGGATTGATCAGAAATTCAAAGGGGAACTTCCTAGGATTTATTAGAATCATATGGGAAGGTAAAAACATCAAATCATGGTAAAAATATGGGTTCTTGATTTAACCCAAGAAATTAGGGTTTCAACCTTTATGGCTCCCTAGAAAAGGTTATGATCACAGGATGAAAGGGAATTAATGATTGGCCAATTATAACAAGAAAATCATAGAAATTCTAGTGTAGAATAACATAAACATTACCCATGAGGTTTCCCTCACATGGGAGGTCACCAAAGTTTTCCAGAAATCAAGCAAGGGTTAGGGTTTCAAGAAAAATATTCGGTTAGGGTTGAGATCATGACGATGATCATAGATCTCAAAGAATAGAATGAGATCATGAAATAGATGGTTGCAAGGATGCAGCATCTTCTTCCTGATCTCAATCAAGAACAAGATCGAAGAGAAGAAATTCGCAATGTTGAAGCGATTACTAACCTTGAATTGTCAGAACAGCGATTAGAGGCTTCAGATCTGCAGAGGAGTCTTCGAAATCACCAGAGAGAGTTTCGGAGAGGTGTTCTCACGTTCACAAAGTGTTTAGGAGGCAACCGTAACAAAGAAACACGAAGTAGGGTTTAAATAAAAGTGAAAAACCCTAAAATTACAAATTCTTAGATTTCACACCCCTTTGGTCGAGTGCTTGGTCGAGTGGTCCACTCGACCAAGGAGTCGACCAAGGCAGACAGTAAGGCCAAGATAGGGAATTGAAGGATCAAATGGGCTCTAAACCTTATGGGCTTTTGCACACACTTCAAGTGACATGTCTAGTGTGAGGAAATACCTTCAAACCAAGTCAGATAATACTCCAAGTCCTTCAACTAATCTCATCTTCATCAAACTGCAGCTTCCTTTCCAAAACTGCACAGACTTCCAAGTATGGAACTCCATCATCAACATCCATGGGTTCAGAGGCAAACACCATGTCTTCTACTGAGATGGCCCATAGTTGGCTTCTTCCTTTACTCCGGGTCTTCGGACCTAAAAACAACCGGGATACCGGGTCAAGGTTAGGGTCAGGTTAGGGCTGGGTTTCACAGTATTTGCTATTGAAGCAAGCACCAATAAGGGTGCAAGCTCTAAGCACAAGAAGGATAAGGTTAACTTCAACATTCCAGGCAAGTTAATAAGGGTGGGAATGGAATCAAGAATGACCCCAAGCATTCCAGGGGGACCAGAGGTGGCAAAAGGAAATCACTTGTGATTGCTTCCATTGTTGGAAGCCTGGTCACTTTGCTCTTGATAGCACTGATCAGGAGGTATGTACTTTGTGTTATACCTCATCTTGTTATGTAACTAGCACTTCAATGCTTGCTAAATTTAGTCCTTTGTGGATTGTTGACTCAAGTGTGACAGAACACATTGTTGGTGCTAAAATTGCCGATCGCCTCGAACCGTCACCTTCGCACCGAACTCCTCAGATCTGGATCAATCTGGTTTGTTCTTCAGTCAATCAACCTTCCACTCCTAAAAAATAGAACACCAGTGAGAAACGGAGCCGATCGTCTTGATCGGCGTCGCGTCTCCGATGGCCTAGTCAGAATGGTGAAGACGATGCTTCAGAGCTCGAAAGAGCTTCTCAAGTGTTCTAATGGAGTAAAATCAGAGTAAATCAATGTTTTGGTTGATCTCAGAGAGTTACCTCCTTACGAATCCTCCTTTCCTTTTATATAAACTTTCCCACTCATAATACTTTCAATCATGTCCATCAGATCACCGCTCCTGATTGGATGGTGTAGATCATCCCTTCTTTATTCTCTCGGACAGACCCATAAGTTTTTCCATCTCATTAATCGAATCTGGTTAAGCCTGATTAGACCGGTATGAACCGGGAGTGGATATTTTAGCCACAACACAAGCCCCCAAGCCTGCTGATCAGGTTGAACTTACTTGAGACTCTAACTAGCAGGTTTGAACCTGTTCATCAAAATCATCCATCATACCCTGTTCAGCTCTTATGTCTTTTCCCAAGGTGCTTTTTGTTTCCCAAAAAATTATGACGCCAAGCCATCATATCATCATTAACTTGAAAATTGACTTATAGCTCTCCCACATATAAAATCATAACTTCTGTAATCGTTGAACCATCATATGTGATTATTACATCTCTGTACTCAACCCCCAAATCATCGTGCAAACCGGCTGAAATCTCTTTTTTGTCAGACTTTTCACAAATTCTTTAAATATAACTTTTCATCTTCCTTAACGTTATCGCCGTTGATCATGAATTTTGTCTCTTCCCCACGTACAGTCATCATGTTCTCCCTTACTTTTCATATATCATCTCGTATTCTCAACTGCAATTTCCCTAAATTCACCGATTGAATCCACGCGTCGGTTATGAAAAGTAATGACCATTGATCTTGAAACATCGTGTAATTCCCCCCCATTTTTCAAGAAATCTCCTTTCGCCCCTCTTCATTCTTTATATATTTATCTGTCATCTGTCACCTACTCTCCTCTGTACTCTGTCCTCCTCTTTCGAGAATATCAAATACACTTATCCGCCATTTTTTCCTATCACTTCTCTTCAAATTTTATCCTTCAAGTTTTCTTCTTCTTCCTTTCCTGCTTCCACCATGGATCCTGCTTCCAGCCCTTCAGCACCCAATACCTCCACTCAATCCATTATTCCTTTAAGCATCGAACGACTGAAAGATATGTCTGGTGCCTCATCTTCTCATCAGAATCCCTCAGACTGGAAACCCATTCTGTATGCTCACGACGAAGCCATCGTTGTTAATACTCCTATAGACATGTCCAAGGAGAAGATGCACCCAAAATATGCAGGCCCTGAGTGGTATCCCACCAAGATAAAGAAGTCTCACCTGGCCTCTTATTTGGAAAGTTACCATTTCCCTTCTGACGCCAAAATATGGGTTCCCGAACCTTCTGACCGTCCTTATTCAGTTGATCCAGGAGTCATCACCATTTATCTTGACCATCTTGATTCAGGTTTCAGAATTCCTTTGATCCCAATAGTTCAGTATTTGTTGGATTACTATCATGTCTATCCCTCTCAACTTACTCCAAACAGTTGGAGATTGATTTACAGCTTTTTTGCCTTCATTCTCAGAATGAAATGCACCCCCTCTGTCGATCTTTTCAGGAACTATTACACTCGAAAGGAACCCCGCGAACGCGAATACCTTCACTTTGCTAGAAGAACTGTATTTCAAATGAAACTGGGTAAAGAATCCCAGATTTTCATTGACTCTTCCATTCCCCATGATAACAAATAGTGGCGAGAAAAGTATTTTTTATGCGCCATTCCGAATCCAAATTTCCGCTCCCAATGGTGTTTACACTCTTTGAACTCCCTGTCCCCTTTGAAGGTGCGTCCAGAACTCAATGAATATGACAAGGAAACTTGGGGTTTGATTCCTACTGGAACTCCAATTGACGCGACCGACTTAAAAACAGATGCAGGCCTAATCAAACACGGTCTCTTCCCAGGTAAGGATAATAATAATGATATACCTATCCTCTCTTTACCACTACTTTTCTTTTAAATCTTGTCTTCATTTTATGCATCTACAAAAACTGTTGCTCGTCCAATCCCTAGTGTCACTGAACTTCGAAGAGTCGTCTCAGAAGAAGAAAAATGATCCCAAAGTTATCAAGCCCTCCAGGAAAACAAAACACACTGCCCTTCGTTCCTCAAAAAGAAAATCTACTGAAAAAGAAACTTCCCCTGGTCAGAAGAAAGTTGACCAGACGCCAGAAGATTCCATCAGAGAAAGCCTTGATGTTCAAATCGTGAAGATTGTTGCCAGTAAAACACCTGGTCCCAAGATGAGGACCTCCAGAACTTCCAACACCCTGAGATGTAGACTTCGGCCTACAGGTCCAGCTTTTGGCCAGGGGTTATCTGGTTCCAAGAAAAAGAAAAGAAAAGAATCCAATTCTGTTCCTGTTGAAGCCCCCAATGAGGAAAACAATCCTCCCGAAGAAATCCCTACTGTCATTGAAACTAATGTTGAAGAAAACAGAGAAAACACACTGCCAGACATATCAGCTGAGTTATCCCATGACGCTTCAATCTTCCCGGAAAAGATGGTTGAGGATGAAGGTCAAGGTAAGGAAATTTTTGACTATCCTCTTGATCATCTGAAGAAAATCGCTGAAGATATACTAATTCATGTTGTAGGTAATATTATTGAGGAAATTGCTGATCAATTATGTGATGTGAATGTTGATGTGTCCAGTCCTCCCATGGAAATTGTTGCCAAAGAAAATATTTCTGTGAATGTGCCTTCTACTTTTGTTTTGCCTTTATCAAATCCTGTGTTGGATGATGTCATTCTAGACATCAACATACCCCCTGTTCTTGAAGAAAATAACCAGAATGCTCCTCCTCCTAAAGAAAGTAACCAGAATGCTCCTCCCTTTGAAGAAATCCCCGAAGTTACCCCTCCAGAAAATAATGCTGCTCTTCATGAAGCCCCTATGGCAAGTTGATCCCGGATTGGTCTTGGAGACCAAGAAAATATTGTGGCTGAAAATATTGTTATGCAAGCCGATTCAAATGATGCTGCCATAAATGTTGATCTTCAGAATGTGATTGAAGTTGCTGATCTCCAACCAATTCCTGGTCAACCTGACGATACCTTGAGTGTTGCCGACTCAAGAAACCCTTTCAACCCTAAATGGCTTTTGAAAGAAAATCATACTGCCAGCCGTAATTGGGAGGTTGCTAGAGAATGGGGAACCAAAGGCAGGACTCCTCGTGACAAAAAAAAAACCCCCCCCGACCCCCCCCCGCCCCCCGCCCCCCCCCCCCCCCCCGCCCCCCCCCCCCCCGGGGTGTGCCGTCCGCCCCCCAAACGGCCCATAGCCCACCCCCCCCCCCACCAACCAGAAAAAAAAATAACATAATCACGAACAACCATAACAAGAGTGCGGAAGACAAATCATAGATTCAATAATGAAAGAATGAATCGTAAACGAAACGGAATAATAAATATATAATCAGAGTGTCAACAGATAAGTAAAGTGAAGCAAAAATCCCACTTTACATCCAGCGGAAAAGTAGCTCGAAAGAATAAACTAGATAAAAGCTAATCCCAGTAGCAAGTACATTGGGTAACTAAATTATTCTCCACTTTGTAGACGACATCCTTGTAGGTGTAGATCTCATAAATAGCACAAGGACGCTTCCACTCAATGGTCGGACTAAGCATTGTACGGAGCATAACCACCCGCGGAATCTTCAGAGTAATTGTGGTAACCGCAATCACCTTCCTGGAGATATGCCTCTTCGCCTTGCGCTTCCTCATAGGGACCGTCATAGTATTCCGTACTGCAGGATAGTCTAACAACATTGTACAATAAAGGAATGAGTTTCGAAGAAACTCGGTAAAGCGATTAAAATCCATAATAACATACATGGCGGGAATTCCAGAACAATCATAAATGCAACATGATATGAGACAAACAATGAATGAATGATTCTAACTCTATGTATGCTTGGTCTCTATTGGCGGACATGCTTTAAGTCATAGCACCGTACTTCGTAGGAAAGTCCACTCACATCCTCAACCATTTAAGATATCTTGGATTCTCTCACGGATCATTTCACCGGTCTTGATCAGCCGATTGGTAATGGGTCCTTCATCCCTCGGGACAAACCTTGGCGGGGGGTTAAGTCAACACACTCTCTCACAACCATTTGGTATAAGTACCGGCGCATGTCGGGGTAATACCTAGCCAAATGCAAGTCTTCTACTTGGTTACATCAAGTCGGATCCAGATACTTCCATTCCTCGTCCACGACGATCCTTTCCGGTATCCTTCACACTAGAGTCCTCATAGTCCCGACTACGGACTCTCCAACCCTATTGATCATCCACATATGGTAAGCGGGAAGCTCTCACGTCCTTTCACGGGTTGGTTACCGGTCTTAAGCGCCCGTGAGCCCAAGTCTAACCATATGCAACCCTACCAATAAATGGCCCCCACAATGTGATTCCTGTCCTCTCACGGGTTGGTTACCGGTCTTGAGCGCCCATGAATCCCCATTGCTACCACGGGTCGTTCGGTCTCAATACCCCTCCGATTAGGGTCGACATAACAGGACATCCTAGCCAAACACTACTAGACAATCCTAGATATGTCATCCAACGAGTTTAGGAAGGTGTCCAGAGGGCATCTCCGGAAACATCCCATAATATTCCCGTAGTAGTCCAAGGACAGAAATGTCAAAAGGACACCTCTCCTTCCCAAACCATACGTAAGCATACACATGCATCAATTCATATCATCACATATATGGTAACTCCATATATGGAAAGAAATCAATATTTACAAACATTTGTATAACATTGGTAAGTAAATCATACATGAATCAATTCAATATGAATAAGTAATGCTACTGTAATCAAAGTTATGCAACAGTAGTATATCATTGTAAGAATCTAATTTAGGAAACATATTAATGATATTCAAATATAGAAACTAGATTCATGCTATCTATGTAATTAAGGAAATAACCATCCTTACCTTTTATAACTCGCAAAGAATCCTAAGAAATCAAGTAAGATCTTGGCAAACTTGAGAAGAAGGTCCTAAACAAGTATATACACATATTAGGAAAGATCCCTAACAGAAAATATAGCAAAGCATCCGAAGCAGACCAATTCAGGAGTTCTTGAACTCATTGGTCGAGTGGATTGGTCGAGTGGTCAGTCGACCAATCAGTCGACCAATGCGAGACGATAACTTAGAAAATCGGAGTTTTGAGATATGAAATCCGAATTTGATGGTTCAAGAGGGTACTAATCAAGGGGTAGACTACATCAGTAGTATTCTAGCATATAGGGGACCTCAAAACACTAATCAAATCAAGGTATCAAGATCCAAATTAGGAAACAAAAAGTTACCATAAATAAATCAAACATGGATCTTGATGAAGTTTGAAATAGAAAACAAGGACAAGAACAATAGGAAGATGGATCATTGCTTTTGGTAATGAAAACATGAAAACATGCATAGGTCTTCATGGTATAAGGCTTAGAAGCATGAATCTAAATAAGGAAATAAAACCTACCATATATGTACTATCATGCATCATGAAGAACACATAGTAAGGTAGAAGAGAACAACTAGAATTCTATGGATTATGGATCAAAGAAAGAAAACACAACCATTAACCACTAACATGATCAATGAAAGAAGATCCAAAGAGATCGAGAATTCAGATTAGGAAATTAACGAGAGATTAAATCATGGTTTGATCATGAATCCTTCAAAAGCTTGCAATGATCATGGTTAAGATCATTGTTCTAGCCTTTAATCCTTAGGATGATCATGAGAACATGTTCGAGAGATGTTTGCAACGAGAGGATGCAGCATCTCTTCTCTGTCTCAACTCAAAAAGGAAAGAAAAACAAAGATGTAGGAGAAGAAGAGAGAGTAGACATACCTTTTGATGCAAAAAGAAGAGTTCCGACGAAGATCCGCCAAGAAAACTCCAAGGATGCAAGAGAGATGACTTGCGAGAGGTCTTTGGTTCGTTCCGAGAGGGTTTGGAGGCAGCAAATACGAAGTGGACTCGAGGTTAGGCTTAAATAGAGCAAGAATCAACCTAATTGCCAAAGACAGCACCCATTGGTCGAGTGGATTGGTCGGCTGGCCCGATCGACCAATCGGTCGACCAATGCGACGACAAGGCCAAAACGGGGAATTGAAGGCCCGGATCAAATCCAAACCTAAAGGGGTTTTGCACACAAGTCAAGTGACTTACCTAGTAGGTAGAAATGCCTTCAAACCAAGATAGAGATCACTCCAAGTCCATCAACTAATTAGATCTTCATCGGGATTCTGTTTCCATAAATAGCACCTCATCATCAACCTTCATGGATTCAAAGCCGGACACCAAGTCCTCTCTTGGGATGGCCCAAAGCTGACTTCTTACTTTACTTCGGGTCATCGGACCTACAAATAACAAGGTTTCCGGGTCAAGGTTAGGGCTGGGTTTCACATTCTCCCCCCTTAAAGAAATTTCGTCCCCGAAATTGAAAGCGTACTGTGCTTCCAAAGAGGTAAGGAAACTTCTCCTTCATGTCTTCTTCCTTCTCCCAAGAAGCTTCTTCAGGGGTATGGTTCTTCCACCGAATCTTCACCAAAGGAATGGCGCGATTCCGCAGCTGCTTGTCCTTCCTATCCGGGATTTCGGCCGGTTCTTCATCATAGGTCAAATCAGCACTAAGTCCTTCAGGTGCTTGCTGCAAAATGTGTTCCGGATTCTCTATGTATTTTCGGAGCATCGAAATATGGAACACATTGTGCACACCAGCAAGAGGCGGAGGTAATGCTAATCGATACGCAACAGGTCCAACCTTTTCCAAAATCTCGAAAGGTCCAATGTAACGAGGGCTAAGCTTTCCCTTAACATTGAATCTCATCACACCCTTCATTGGTGAGACCTTGGGAAAGACTTTCTCTCCAACTTGAAATTCCAAATCGGTCCTTCTCTTATCGGCATAAGATTTCTGTCTCGTCAAGGCGGACTTAATCCTTTCTCTTATCATATCTACCATAGCACTTGTAGCTTCAATCATCTCGGGACCTAAGACTTTTCTTTCACTGTCTCGAGTCCAGTACAAAGGTGTCCTACAAGTACTACCATACAAAGCCTTGAATGGAGCCATGCCTATTGTTGCTTGATAAGCTGTTGTTATAGGCAAACTCAACCAAAGCTAGGTGTTCATCCCAATTACCACCCATATCCACCACACAAGATCGAGCATGTCTTCCAATGTCTGAATTGTCCGCTCAGATTGTCCATCGATTTGTGGATGATGAGCTGTACTCAAGTTCAATTGGGTTCCCAAGGCCTTCTGCAAACTATTCCAAAACCTTGAGGTGAACCTAGGATCACGATCCGAGACAATACTTAATGGCACACCATGCGGACGAACCACATTATCCACATAAAGCCTGGCTAGCTTATCCGGAGTATGAGTGATCTTCATAGGAATGAAATGGGCTGATTTGGTCAACCTATCAACAATCACCCACACGGTGTCATTGCCTTTACTTGTCCGAGGCAAGCTAGTCACAAAGTCCATGGAAATATCTTCCCACTTCCAACTAGGAATAGGAAGGGGTTGAAGTAATCCAGGATGGAGGTTGTCGAACGGCTTTCACACGTTGGCAAGTCTCACACTTGGCAACAAAATCGTCAACATCCGCCTTTAGACCAATCCACCAAAAATGTTCCTTCAAGTCCTTGTACATCTTGGTGCTTCCGGGTGTCTGATAAAAAGGCCGACTGGTGTGCTTCCTTCAATATTTCATTCTTAACTTCATCGTTTGCGGGCACACACGGTCTTCCTCTAAACAACAAAGCACCATCCATGGATATACCAAAGTCGGGGTCCGACTCGGGATTCGAAGAAATCTTCTCAACTTTGGTCAAAAACTCTTGATCGGAACTCTCTGTGAGCAACAATCTTATCTCTAAGACCAGATCTTGCCGTCATGGCGAAAGAATAAAATCAGAATTCTCAGAACGATTTCCAAATCAAAACTCTCAATAGAAGACCACAATGGTAAACTCAAAGCATTCAAATCCAAAGTCTTCTTCTGGTTCTTCCTACTAAGAGCATCAGCTACAACATTTGCTTTCCCAGGATGATCTTGAATATCACAATCATAATCGGAGACTAGTTCCAACCATCTCCTTTGTCTCATGTTCAACTCCTTTTGGGTAAAGAAGTACTTCAAACTCTTATGATCCGTGAAAATGGCAATCTTCTCACCGTAAAGATAATGTCTCCAAATCTTCAAAGCAAAGACAACGGCGGCAAGTTCTAGATCGTGAGTGGGGTAATTCCGCTCATAATCCTTCAATTGCCGAGAAGCATAGGCTACGACCTTGCCATGTTGCATCAGTACACAACCCAAACCAATCTTTGGCGCATCGGTATAAACTGTCATACCACCGGAACTATCGGGTATAGTCAAAACCGGGGCACTTGTCAATCTATCCTTCAACTCTTGGAAATTCTTCTCACGGGCGTCGGACCAAACAAACTTCTCTTCTTTCCTGGTCAACTTAGTCATAGGAGCAGCCAACCGAGAAAAGTTCTCAATAAACCTTCGGTAGTAACCCGCCAATCCAAGAAAACTTCTTATTTCCGTTCCGACTTCGGTCTCTCCCAATCAGCCACGGCTTGGACCTTTTCGGGATCGACACGAATACCTTCGGCTGAAACTACATGACCAAGGAAAACTACTCTCTTAAGCCGAGAAATCACACTTGCTAAACTTAGCAAACAACTTCTTTTCTCGCAACCTTTGCAAAGTGAAACTTAGATGACTCGCATGCTCTTCTTCGCTCTTCGAATAGATCAAGATGTCATCAATGAAAACAATCACAAACTTATCAAGCACATCATGAAATACTCGGTTCATGAGGTCCATGAACACCGCAGGAGCATTGGTCAATCCGAAAGGCATGACTCTAAACTCGTAGTGACCATACCGCGTTCGGAAAGCTGTCTTGAAGATATCACTAGACTTCACTTTCAATTGGTGATATCCGGACCTTAAGTCAATCTTCGAGAACACAACTGCACCCTTCAACTGATCGAAGAGATCATCGATTCGGGCAGCGGATATCTATTCTTGATAGTCAACTTATTCAACTCACGGTAGTCGATGCACAAGCGCATACTACCGTCTTTCTTCTTGACGAACAAGACCGGAGCTCCCCAAGGTGACACACTAGGCTGTCTGAAACCTCTATCAATGAGCTCATTCAACTGATTTTGCAACTCTTTCAACTCGGTAGGAGCCATCCTATACGGAGCTTTAGATACGGGAGCGGCACCGGGGACGAGATCAATAGAAAATTCGACATCTCTGTCCGGAGGCACTCCCGATAGATCATCGGGGAAGACATCAACAAAGTCGGAGACAACTCGACTTCATCGACTCTTTTCTCCACTATACCCTTGCCTTCGGATGAAGCATCATCCACTAGGGCATAGACTTGCATCGGTCTGGACAGCACCTTCTTACAAACCCTTCTCTTTTCACCTTGAAATTCAAAGACCGGACTTCCACAAATATGGGCCTGAATCTTCTTTGAGGAACAAAGGAACACGGCTTTGTGGGCTGTCAACCGATCAATTCCCAAAATAACATCGAAGTCCTTCATGTCAAGAATCACAAAATTGGCTTCCAAGTTCTTTTCACCAATCAACACGGGACATCTAGATAACCCCTTATCTAGTTTCCTATGAGGACCAGTGGGTGTACTAATCAATAAACAACTAGACAACTTCTCGGGGATTAGGTTAGTCTTCTTGATGAATGCGAGATGACATGAGCGAATGAGATGCACCCGTATCAAATAAGACAAATGCGAAATAGAAGCGACTAACAATGTACCTGTAATCACATCATGGCTTGGATCTTGCTCGATCTTTGGAAATACTGAAAACTCTACCGGAGAGGGAGGAGCGGGAGCACTCTTCACCTTTGGGGCGAGGCTCTTTGGGCGAGGCCGCTCGGACAGAGCACGAGCAAAATGACCAGCTTGCTTGCGGTAGAAGCAAACAGGATTCTTTGGATCCAACGGGGGGTGGCTGCAACAGAGGACTTACGAACAAAAGGCCTTGCACTCGCACTTGCACTTGCACTAGCATTTGCTTTGGTGATCGGTTTCCGCCATCTTTGTTTAAAGCGGCCGGGGCTGCTGAAAACCCGTGTTCGACCTACACTCTTAGCTGAAAGGTAGGAGTGGGGTAGGGTGTAGGTCTCCACATAACGACGGTCATTGCGATCCACCAAACCAGAATTCCTTGATTGCCAAGGCTTTTGCACACGAGCACTTTCCTTCTCTGTTTCTTCCAACTTCTTCGAGTTACTGCACCACTTGAGCATAGCTCACAATAGGCTGAATTTGTGAGGTAAGCTTTAATGGCGGGCGCGAGTCCTTTGAAGAACTTCTTTGCTTTGGCGAGGTCTTCCTTCAAAGAATCTGCGGAGCAAAGAAATGAAGCTCCTCGAACTTCTGTTGGTACTCCAACACGGACAAAGTTCCTTGAGTCGAGAATCATAAACTCCGCTTCCTTTGCATCCTTCACCGCCTCGGGAAAGTAGTTCATACAAAAAGCCTCTTTGAATAACTCCCAAGTTACAACTCCTGCATGCAAACCTTCCAAAAACGGGACGAGTGGAGATCCACCATGCATCGGCTTCTTGTTGCAACTACGCTCGGCAAACAAAATCTTCGAGCTTCCGAGCATTGCGGATGCCGGAAAGCCTTCTCCAACTCACGAAGCCACTTGTTAGGAAACAAGGGGTCCTTGGTAACTCCGGTAAAAGTGGGTACTTGCATCTTGAGAAAACTCTCCATCGGGCGAGTATGAGGAGTTCAGCTAAACCTCCCGCATTCGGGACTGCGGCATGAGGATTCACATTAGCACCAGCCCGGGTCTCATTATGCGAGTCATGAAACCCACCAACATCTGGTTGAGCCCAGAGCTGCTTCTTCTGCTGCATCATATTGCCCATGATATTGGCAATATCTCTGAAACTTCCAACATTCGGGGCACCGGGGATCTCATGAGTACCACGATCGGCATTTGGTATCTCACCACCTCCATGAGGTACTTCACCACCTCCCTGAGGTACTTCACCACCACCATGACCCTTTGGATTCACCACGCCCACTTCTCGGAGTAACCATTACATAAAAACCGAGAACATCAAAATACCGAATTTGAAGATTCAACATAAACCACAAGTCCAAATGATTTGAAAACTTAAATCATGATCAAATATATCCATATAGTCATCAAACAATATTCCATAAGGCAAAAATCACATTTTCCAAAAATTCAACAGCAAATGAGGTCCTTTGTGACCATTGGTCGAGTGGTTGGTCGAGTGACCCGGTCGACCAATCGGTCGACCAATGAAGACAGAATCTGAAAATTCGCATTATAAGCCTCATTTCCACATTCCAACCTCATTCTAACTTCTTCCAAAGGTGAGAGAGCTCTAGGGAAAATATCCAAGTGTTCCCACAAGTGTTCTTGAGGTGATTTAGTGCTTCAACAACAACACCACAACACACCATCTTCAAAAACAAGGTAAATCTCTCATTCTTTCTTCCATTTTCATCTTCTCATGCTTGCATTTCAATAAAACCATGCTTTACTTGTATCCAATGCTAGAAATCATGCTTAGGAATGCTTAGAAACATATTCCCTAGGTTTTAAACACAATGCCATGCATAGACAACAAGTTTTAACACATTTGGTGCTCATCTCGCAAAGTTTTATACCGAAATCGATATCTTTAGAAAAATTTCGTTTTCTCTCAAACCGCTTGAAATTTTCGCACGAGATCAAATGCTACATGCTCAAGATGACATTGTAGATAGGTCCATACAATTTGATTTAACCAATTTCAACTTTTCAAAAATCCAATTTTGACCTAAATTGCAAAATCCCCAAATTTCTTCTTGCTGAATTTTTTGCTTTAAACCAAGTTTTCGATCGATTTTCATCAAAACAACTTCATAGGCATGAAATTCCAAGTATTGTGCACATGCTAGTATGTTCAAATCAAATTTCCCCCAAATTTGAAATTTTCCGAAAAAATTACGAAAATACCCTTTTGGCTAAAATCTTGAAATAGCACTAATTGGAATTGTCTCTTGTCTCTTCCACAGATACATCATGCGGAGGGGAGGACGAGGAGGAGGTAGAGGTAGAGGTCGCATCGTAGGTGCTCTCGGGGGGGAGGTCGGGTTCCTTTCGAGCCCCAAGAGAGGAGGTTGGGAGGCCGGACCTATTTGACACACCTCGGGCCGAGTTTGCGTGCGAGGCCTACTTCAGCTATTGTAACATCGAGATGGGGCGTCTACTTCACTTACGCCAGCTCGGAGCCTTCGGGATCCGGCGAGAGGTTCGACACTTTACGGTGGACTCACCTCTTCACCGAGGATTTGCCGGTATACCGGAGCTAGTGAGGTTGTTCTTCAGCAACCTTACTTACACGGAGGAGGCTCGGGGCCGGGGACATCCACTCGGACTTGTCCTCGGGGAGCGGGGTCCATCGGACACGGATTCGTTTCTCCACCCGGACAACGGCTGAGATCCTGCGGGTCCCTTACTACCCACATCGGTGTGTGTGGATACCTGCCGGGGCGGACTGGACAGCCCATCGATGCCGTACGAGCTTCGCGAGATATGCTCCACGCTATGGGATAGCCGCCGATGCTTCACACCGTGGACTAGCGGACGGATGACGGGTTCTGCACGTATTATCGGTCGCATAGTCGGCCGAAACATCATGCCGAAAGCCGGACATCACCATCGGGTCACGGTGATGGAGGCCTTGGTCATTTACCGCATCTACATGGGCTTCGAGATCGATCTTTCCTACATCATTCAGCGGGTCATGTTGGACTTGGTTCTGCGGCCTAGCATGCGGAACCTTTGCTATGGGAGGCTTCGACTTTGATCTTCGGGCATTTCGGGGTGAGTTTCGAGGATACTCCGATGGACACTAGATCACGGGGATACCCCATTGGGACTCGGACCATTCGACGAGATGAGACTACATCGGTTAGAGAGATCTCCTGGTCCGAGAGGGTGAGGATGATGATGAATCGGAGGATGAGGATGAGGGATCGAGAGGATGGAGGAGAGGATATCGGTCCTGATAGTGATGATCAGGCCGGAGATGATCTGAGATATGCGCGAGGCTGAGCCCGTGCATCACGAGTTTCCTTCATCACACTTCGAGCGCGGTGGCCCTTCACATGCGGTTCCGGAGACTTCAGATCTTGGTGCACGAGATGAGATCGATGACTTCCATGCTAGAGAGGATGGAGGTCGGACGAGGAGCAGATGTACGAGAGGATGGAGTCTCGACGAGACGAGGATAGAGCATCGGGTGACTCGGCTAGCGAGAGGAGTTCGGAGCATATAGAGATCGAGTAGATCACCTAGATAGAGTTGTACCTTAGGATTTTCCATTTATGCTTTTCAGATGTAATCATTGTAAAAACTTTTGAAATTAATGAAGTTCATTTTGTTTCTCTTTAATTATTGTATGTTATGCACTTTTCTTTTCCTTGCATTAGTGTCATTTGTTCAAGTATAATTATGGTATGTTATTCGGAAATGTTACGTTATGCCTCAAAGTTCAAGTTTCTAATTCGGTGTTCTATTATTCACTTCTAAGAGTAGAAGAGTCACTTCGGATCAATGACTCGGGGAATGTTCAGTTGTTGCCTTTTGTGGTTAGGATCTCCTCGAACCTTGAGCTACGATACCAATCTGTCACGCCCTCCCGGCCGGTACCCTATCGGCATACCCGAGAGTGTGATCCACGGCCCGAAGATCGGGTATCGAGTGATCAACCTCCCACATAAGCAATAACATAATCACGAACAACCATAACAAGAGTGCGGAAGATAAATCATAGATTCAATAATGAAAGAATGAATCGTAAACGAAACGGAATAATAAATATATAATCGAGTGTCAACGAGATAAGTAAAGTGAAGCAAAAATCCCACTTTACATCCAGCGGAAAAGTAGCTCGAAAGAATAAACTAGATAAAAGCTAATCCCAGTAGCAAGTACATTGGGTAACTAAATTATTCTCCACTTTGTAGACGACATCCTTGTAGGTGTAGATCTCATAAATAGCACAAGGACGCTTCCACTCAATGGTCGGACTAAGCATTGTACGGAGCATAACCACCCGCGGAATCTTCAGAGTAATTGTGGTAACCGCAATCACCTTCCTGGAGATATGCCTCTTCGCCTTGCGCTTCCTCATAGGGACCGTCATAGTATTCCGTACACTGCAGGGATAGTCTAACAACATTGTACAATAAAGGAATGAGTTTCGAAGAAACTCGGTAAAAGGCGATTAAAATCCATAATAACATACATGGCGGAATTCGAGAACAATCATAAATGCAACATGATATGAGACAAACAATGAATGAATGATTCTAACTCTATGTATGCTGGTCTCTATTGGCAGACATGCTTTAAGTCATAGCACCGTACTTCTGTAGGAAAGTCCACTCACATCCTCAACCATTTAAGATATCTTGGATTCTCTCACGGATCATTTCACCGGTCTTGAGCAGCCGATTGGTAATGGGTCCTTCATCCCTCGGGACAAACCTTGGCGGGGGGTTAAGTCAACACACTCTCTCACAACCATTTGGTATAAGTACTTGGCGCATGTCGGGGTAATACCTAGCCAAATGCAAGTCTTCTACTTGGTTACATCAAGTCGGATCCGGATACTTCCATTCCTCGTCCCTGACGATCCTTTCCGGTATCCTTCACACTAGAGTCCTCATAGTCCACGACTACGGACTCACCAACCCTATTGATCATCCACATATGGTAAACGGGAAGCTCTCACGTCCTCTCACGGGTTGGTTACCGGTCTTAAGCGCCCGTGAGCCCAAGTCTAACCATATGCAACCCTACCAATAAATGGCCCCCACAATGTGATTCCTGTCCTCTCACGGGTTGGTTACCGGTCTTGAGCGCCCATGAATCCCCATTGCTACCACGGGTCGTTCGGTCTCAATACCCCTCCGATTAGGGTCGACATAACAGGACATCCTAGCCAAACACTACTAGACAATCCTAGATATGTCATCCAACGGTTTAGGAAGGTGTCCGGAGGGCATCTCCGGAAACATCCCATAATATTCCCGTAGTAGTCCAAGGACAGAAATGTCAAAAGGACACCTCTCCTTCCCAAACCATACGTAAGCATACACATGCATCAATTCATATCATCACATATATGGTAACTCCATATATGGAAAGAAATCAATATTTACAAACATTTGTATAACATTGGTAAGTAAATCATACATGAATCAATTCAATATGAATAAGTAATGCTACTGTAATCAAAGTTATGCAACAGTAGTATATCATTGTAAGAATCTAATTTAGGAAACATATTAATGATATTCAAATATAGAAACTAGATTCATGCTATCTATGTAATTAAGGAAATAACCATCCTTACCTTTTATAACTCGCAAAGAATCCTAAGAAATCAAGTAAGATCTTGGCAAACTTGAGAAGAAGGTCCTAAACAAGTATATACACATATTAGGAAAGATCCCTAACAGAAAATATAGCAAAGCATCAAAAGCAGACCAATTCTGGAGTTGCTTTGAACTCATTGGTCGAGTGGATTGGTCGAGTGGTCCGGTCGACCAATCAGGTCGACCAATGCGAGACGATAGCTTAGAAAATCGAGTTTTGAGATATGAAATCCGAATTTGATGGTTCAAGAGGGTACTAATCAAGGGGTAGACTACATCGGTAGTATTCTAGCATATAGGGGACCTCAAAACACTAATCAAATCAAGGTATCAAGATCCAAATTAGGAAACAAAAAGTTACCATAAATAAATCAAACATGGATCTTGATGAAGTTTGAAATAGAAAACAAGGACAAGAACAATAGGAAGATGGATCATTGCTTTTGGTAATGAAAACATGAAAACATGCATAGGTCTTCATGGTATAAGGCTTAGAAGCATGAATCTAAATAAGGAAATAAAACCTACCATATATGTACTATCATGCATCATGAAGAACACATAGTAAGGTAGAAGAGAACAACTAGAATTCTATGGATTATGGATCAAAGAAAGAAAACACAACCATTAACCACTAACATGATCAATGAAAGAAGATCCAAAGAGATCGAGAATTCAGATTAGGAAATTAACGAGAGATTAAATCATGGTTTGATCATGAATCCTTCAAAAGCTTGCAATGATCATGGTTAAGATCATTGTTCTAGCCTTTAATCCTTAGGATGATCATGAGAACATGTTCGAGAGATGTTTGCAACGAGAGGATGCAGCATCTCTTCTCTTGTCTCAACTCAAAAAGGAAAGAAAAACAAAGATGTAGGAGAAGAAGAGAGAGTAGACATACCTTTTGATGCAAAAAGAAGAGTTCCGACGAAGATCCGCCAAGAAAACTCCAAGGATGCAAGAGAGATGACTTGCGAGAGGTCTTTGGTTCGTTCCGGAGGGTTTGGAGGCAGCAAATACGAAGTGGACTCGAGGTTAGGCTTAAATAGAGCAAGAATCAACCTAATTGCCAAAGACAGACACCCATTGGTCGAGTGGATTGGTCGTTGGCCCGATCGACCAATCGGTCGACCAATGCGACGACAAGGCCAAAACGGGGAATTGAAGGCCCGAGATCAAATCCAAACCTAAAGGGGTTTTGCACACAAGTCAAGTGACTTACCTAGTAGGTAGAAATGCCTTCAAACCAAGATAGAGATCACTCCAAGTCCATCAACTAATTAGATCTTCATCGGGATTCTGTTTCCATAAATAGCACCTCATCATCAACCTTCATGGATTCAAAGCCGGACACCAAGTCCTCTCTTTGGGATGGCCCAAAGCTGACTTCTTACTTTGCTGAATTCAGAGAAATAGACTTGATCAATGATCTAGATGATTTACAAACTGATTATCAACTATGCTCTGATCATTGTGCTGATTTGCAGGAAGAGGTTTCCATGTTAAGGGATGTTGTTTTGAATCATAAGGACGAGCTTCTCCAGCTCGAGATTTTAAAGGATAATGCCCTTGAAAGGGCCAGGATTGCCACTACTGAGAGAGAGGATTTCAAGGAAAAGTTAACCAGAGCTTTTGCCTGGTCAAAAGATATTGAGAAAGAGAAGAATGAACTTCTGGAAAAGTTCATAAAGATTGAAAAGCTGAATGCAAATTTGGAGTTGGCTCAGGAATATCATGTCAAAGCTTTTAACTCAATTTTGCAAGAAAAGTCTACTTTAGAAAATCAAAATGACAGTTTGGGATTGAGACTCTGCGAGGCTACAACAAAAAAGGATAATCTTAAGGTTTCTTTAGGCTTGATTTCAAAGGAGAAAGAGAGTCTACATGCTCTTTTAGATGAGACTCTCAGATATAAAGCCTTAATGCATGAAGATATGGAGACAGAAAGAAGACAATTCGAGGCAGAAAAGAAAAGAATATAGAATGAAAATCAGATTGTCCTCAGTTCAGTTACCTCATCTATGAAGGAAATTGGAGATAATCCAGCTTTCCTCAGATTTTGCAGGAGTATGGTAAAGAACTGTTCTAACCAAATCTTCTTAGAAATCCTTAAGATTCACCCCAATGTAGATTTCAAGTTGTTGCCTCTAGAATTTCTCCCATCCAGAACATTTTTTGATCTCAGGAATTTGAAATACCCGAACCTCGATAGTTCATCAGAAGATGATACTGATAATGATAACAATGAATCTTCCAGCTCTGGCCATAATCATTCTCCCGGTAATATAGGTGATGATGATGACTCACCTTCCCAAGATGATGAAGAAGTTGCTGCTGATGATGCTGCAGATGTTGATCCGTCTGCAAATTCAAAAATTTAAGAAAACATTTCCTTTGCTTTTCAATTTACCTTTTTTTTTTTTTTTTTTTGTCAACCTCTTTAGTATATGAGGTCTTTGACTTTGTTCATCTTTTATATCAATAGAATTTTCTTCTTTCTTCTTTTGCTCCTTTTGGCTTTGACAGAATAGCATTTTGAAGAGATTCTTTATAATATTGGCTATCATCTTCAGGCCATTGCATATCTGATTAGATATACATTTCTGACCAAACCTGCACTCTTCATTAGCTTCAGGCGAAATATTCCTGAAGAGAATACAACTGATGAAGCTTTTATAACCGATCAGATATTCTTAGATGACGGCTTGTAGAAAGTCTTTGAGCTTTTGATTAAAATCCTCCACATAATCTGCTTTGTGAGTAATTTTATTGATTAGCTCCTTTGTTTTCGATCAAAAGGCTGCCTTAGAGAGATGGCTACTTGAGCCTGACTTTGGAAAGTCGGGACCATCCTCGGAAGGAATGATCCATGATTAGCTAGCATCCTGGCTACCTGAGCCTGACTTACATAAAGTCAAGACCACCCTCGGAAGGAATGATCCGTGATTAGCTTTAGAAAGCATGACCAGGCCTCGGAAGGCTGGCTACTTGAGCCTGACTTACAAAAAGTCGGGACCACCCTCAGAAGGAATGATCCGTGATCAGCTTCGGAAAGCATGACCAAGCCTCGGAAGGCTGGCTACTTGAGCCTGATTTACGAAAAGTCGGGACCATCCTCGAAAGGAATGATCCATGATCAGCTAGCATAATCAGGCCTCGAAAGGCTGGCAACTTGAGCCTGACTTCAGAAAGTCGGGATCACCCTCGGAAGGAATGATCTTGGATCAGCGTTGAAAGGCATGATCAGACCTCGAAAGGTTGGCTACTTGAGCCTGACTTCGGAAAGTCGGGATCAACCTCGGAAGGAATGATCCTGGATCAGCGTTAAAAGGCATGATCAGACCTTGAAAGGCTGGCTACTTGAGCCTGACTTCGAAAAGTCGGGATCACCCTCGGAAGGAATGATCCTGGATCAGCGTTGAAAGGCATGATCAGAAGGCTGGTTCGCAAAAAATATCCTTTGAATTAAATGAAGAAGAATCCTTTGATGACAACGATTAATAAGATGATTTCTTCAAGAATATCAGAAAATCCTATTTCCTTTCTATTGATAATATTTCTTGAGATGAATTACATTCCATGGTCATTTCAAACAGCTCCCATAAGCATCCTTTAGCCAATATGTATTTTGCTTCACAGTTTTCGTCACCACATATGGTCCTTCCCAGTTTGCAGAAAGCTTTCCACAGTTCCTTTGATCTGATGCTGATTTCTTTCTCAAGACCAAATCTCTTACTCTAAAAGATTTAGGTCTGACCCTAGCGTTATAGTATGCCGCTGTTCTTCCTTGGTATTCTATATTACGATATAAAGCTCTCTCTCTCTCTCTGACTTCATCTAGAAATTCAAGATTTGCCCTCAATGCTTCTTCATTAGTCATTGGATCAAATCTTTCTGATCTGTCTGATCCCACCATAACCTCCATTGGAGCCAATGCCTCAGACCCAAATGCTAGTTTAAAAGGCGTTTCTCCTGTTGGTGTCCTGACTGTAGTCCTGTACGCCCACAATACATGAGGTAATTCATCGATCCATAGGCTATTTGCCTCATCCAATCTCCTTTTTATTCCCTGCAGAAGTGTTCTGTTGGTTACCTCGATTTGACCATTGCATTGAGGATATGCCACAGATGAGTGCTTGCATTCAATGTGATAATCTGCACAGAATTCTTTGAATCTTTCATTGTCAAATTGAGGTCCATGATCGATCAGTAAAATCTTCGGCAGACCATATCTGAATATGACATGGTTTCTAAAGAACTTCTCAATTTGATTTGTGGTGGTAGTGGCTAAGGCTTCTGCTTCCACCCATTCGTGAAATAATCAATTGTAGCTACCACGAATTTTTTTCCTCCTGTTGTAACAGGAAATGGACCTAATAAATCCATTCCCCACATAGCAAATGGAAGGGGATTGAGTATTGATGTCAGTTGTTCTGCTGGCTGGTTCTGAATTGGTGTATGAATTTGACATTGATGACATCTCCTTACATACTCAATCACCTCAAATTGCATGCGTGGCCAATAAAATCCTTGTCTTAGAACTTTATAAGCCAAAGCCTTCCCACCAAGATGACTTCCGCAGATTCCCTCATGGACCTCTGCCAAAGCATATTGCGCATCAGATGGTCCCAAACATTTCAAAAGTGGCCCAGAAACTGTTCTTTTATATAACAGTTCATTCTTTAGAACAAACTTGTCAGCTCTTCTTTTCACAGTTTTGGCCTTTTCTCTATCATCAGAAAGAATACCATCTTTAAGATACTATATAATAGGATCCATCCAAGATATTTCTGCATCAATCTCCATTATCTCTGGCTCTGAATATGCTGGGATATCCAGCTCCTCAAAATATACAGCCTGTGGTAAAGAAGTAGGTTTTCCAGATGCTAATTTCGCCAGAGAATCTGCTTCATTGTTTTGATTTCGGGATATTCTCATGATCGAGAATTGTGAAAACCACTCTTTACACTCCCACACCTTCTTAAGACAACTGACCATCCGATCATCCTTCGCATCATATACTCTTGTAACTTGGTTGACCACCAACTCAGAACCACTTCTTACTTCAATATTCTATACACAGAGGGATCTGGCCAGCCGCAAACCTGCAATAAGAGCTTTATATTCTGCCTTATTGTTTGAAGCATGAAAATTAAATCAAAGTGCGTTCTGAATTACAAATCCGAACGGACTTTGTAAAATCACCCCTGCTCCTGATCCTTGAGAATGACTTGATCCATCCACATGCAGAGTCCACCCAGAAGACATCTCATTGGAATCCTTTTCTTCCTCTGGTAGTGAAATACTTTCAGCAATAAAATCAGCCAACACCTGTGCCTTTATCGCAGTTCTGGGTTTATAATCTATATCATGTTCTGTTAGCTCTACTACCCATGACACCATTCTCCCCGCCAGATCAGGCTTATGCAATATTTTCTTTAAAGGCTAGTTAGTAAGAACAATAATTGGATGAGCCTGCAAATAAGGTCTAAGCTTCCTAGCTACCATTATCAAAGCTAAAGCCTGTTTTTCAAATTCCGGATATCTAGACTCTGCATCTAACAATGTATGACTTACAAAGTAGATAGGATTTTGGATAGTACCTTCTTCTCGAATTAATACTTGCACTTACTGCCGCCTTCGAAGAATATAAATATATCTGCAAGATCTCTTCTGGCTTTGGTCGAGACAGAACTGGTGGACTGGTCAGCCTCCTTTTTAATTCTTCAAATGAATTTTGACAGGTCCTCGACCATTTGAATTCGTTGAGTGCATTTATATTTTTCAACACCTTGAAGAATGGTGCACATTTATCTCCTGATTTTGATATAAATCTGCTTAATGCCACAACTCTTCCTGTTAAACTTTGGATTTCCTTCATATTGTTGGGTGCTGTCATATTCAAGATGGCCCTGATTTTCTCTGGATTTATCTCAATACCCCTCTGTGTAACCATATAACCAAGGAATTTACTAGACGAAACTCCAAATGCATAGTTTTCAGGATTGAGTCTCATTCCATTCCTTCTCAGTACATCAAAACACTCCCTTAGATCAATGAGATGATCAGATCTGAATTGACTTTTTACAAGAAGATCATCTACGTAAACTTCCATATTCCTTCCAATCTGATCAACAAACAACTTATTCATTGCCCTTTGATACGTTGCACCAGCATTTTTTAATCCGAAGAGCATAACCTTATAACAATAGCTTTCCCGATTTGTCATGAATGCTGTGTGGGGTTGGTCCTTTTTCATAAGAATTTGATTGTAACCAGAATAAGCATCCATAAAGCTTAACATTTGCTGACCTGATGTAGCATCGATCAACTGATCAATTCGTGGCAAAGGATAACAATCCTTAGGACATGCCTTGTTCAAATTAGTATAGTCTACGCACATTCGCAATTTGCCATTATGCTTCTTCACCATTACCACGTTGCCCGGCCATTTAGGACATTCAATTTGTTCATAAACTTAGATTCTCTAAGCTTTTCCACTTCAATCTTAATCGCATCATGCTTTTCTGATGAGAAACTCCTTCTCCTCTGTTTCATTAGTTTGATAGATTTGTCTATCCAGAGACAATGTTCTGCCACTTCTCTGCTTAAGCCTGGCATATCATGTGCTGACCAAGCGAAGACATCTGTGTTTTGCTGAAGAATTCTTTTAACTGGTCCTTGTCCTGATTGCTTTGATCTGCTCCAATCATGGTTCCTCTATCTGGATTTTCAAGGCCGAAACAAATTTTCTCCAGCTTCTCTACTGGTTCACCTCTTTGAATTTTTTTCTTCATCCCTGTTATCCATGACCTCCACAGTAAGAACAAGAGCTTTACCTTGTGCCTTTTAATCTTTCAAAAAGGTTGTATAGCTTTGCCTTGAAGTTCTCTGATCAGACTTGCATTCTCCAATACCTCCTTCAGTTGGGAATTTAACTTTCAAATGTCTCGTTGAAACTACAGCTCCAATAGCATTCAACGTTGGTCTTCCCAAAATTATATTGTAGGCTAACAGACTCTTTATCAACAAAAATTTAGCAACCGTAGTTACTGTTTGTGGATGTGTTCCCAATGTGATTGTTAACTCCACAGTTCCTTCTACTGAAGTAGATTCTCCAGAAAATCCAAATAATCTTGTCCCACAAGGTTTTATCTTGACCGCATCCAACTTTAATCGTTGAAAAGCTTCATAAGACATGATGTCTACGGAAGACCCCGTATTGACTAGAACCCTATGAATATCCCTGTTTGCCACCTCAATGACTACCACAATGGCATCATCATGTGGTTCCTGAGTTCCATCCATCTCCTCTGTGAAGACTATCTCTTTCATCTTTTTGATTCTTCTAGGAATAACATGAGATTCAATAGCACTTACATACCTGGCATGCGCCTTAGACTTTCAAATTGAATTCAAATCTAAACTTCCCAAGATGGTCATGACAGGAGATTGTTTCTGTTGAACTTGCTGGTTTTCCTGATGCTTAGCATTTTCATCTGGAGAGTTATATTGAAAGTCTCCCTTCGGCTGATCTTCCCTTGCTGGTGGCTGGTTATTCCATCTTCTCAGCTGATTAGTAACATTCCTCTGGTTACCTCCATTTCTTCTTTGAACATAATGATCCAGTCTCCCCTGACTGATTAATTGCTCAATCTCATTCTTCAAAATTCTGCAATCATCAGGATCATGACCATGATCCCTGTGATATCGGCAAAATCTATTTAGATTCCTCTCATCTGCCTTTGCTATCATTGGTAATGGCCACTTTACAATTCCTTGATGTTGAATTCGCATCAGAATTTTCGACCTTCTAGTATTGAGGGAAGTATAAGTTTCCTGGAATGGCCTCGGAATATCTCTTCTGAATTGACGATCAGGACCATTTCTGGGAAAAATTCTGTTATTCCTTCGATCCCTCTGATCAGATCTCATGACTCTGTCCTCTTTCCTTTTGCCTCCATCGCCATCAGTCTCTTTCCTTGCCTGAAGGATATCTTTCATATTTGCATATTGATTACAGCGAGTTGTCAACTCTGCAATATTTGCCAGTTTGTTCAATATCAGGAATTCTAACAAATGATCATCCATTAGACCTCTGAACATAGCATCATATGCTACTGCTTCATTCAAATTCTTAATCTGAATTGATTCTTGATTGAATCTTTTCATATAACTTTGAACTGACTCTCCTGATTTTTGTCGAATTGCAGCCAGATTATCAACAGTTTTACTATTCATACTACTTTGGAACCTCGACAAGAATATTTTCGTCAAATCTTTGAAATCTCTAATAGAATCTGGTAGTAAACTGAAGAACCAAGTTGTTGCAGAACCTTTCAATGAAGATGGAAAGGATCGACATTTTAAAACGTCGAATTACCCGCCAGGCATCATAACAGAATTGAACTGAGCCAGATGCTCCATCGGATCTGTGCTTCCATCATACATCGTGAATACCAAAAGTTTAAAATTGCGCGGAAATGGCGCTTGATATGGAGAGTTTATGATCAGACCGGGTTCATACCTGGCCCGACCCTCGACCCCGGTCGAGACGGAGAAAACCGGATCGCTCCCGAGCGAACCGGGTCCGGAAGATGGCTTGCTGCTGAAGAAGAAAGCTTATTCGGCTGCAAGCGTGCCCTAATATTACTTATGGATTAGGGTAATCACCCTGATGACAGCAGACTCAAACTGACGGCTACGGATAATCATCATCAAAGGGATAACTATCGCATAACCTAACGGTTATCTCAGGAGTCCTCTACTAGCCCAAACTAGTAGAAGTCTATCGCTCAACGGATCTCATTGATAATATCCAATGACTACCCGAAGAAGGCTCGAGTGCATCCAAAGTAGGAGATTCGAAGGACATCACGTGGAGATCCAAGGGCTGAGCAGATTTTGGACGCATCATTTGGCGCCGTCTGTGGGAAACGACTTGAAAAGCCATGGTGACTAGATCAGCAGCCGCTGCACAACGCAATTCCGGTGTTCAGATACCGGGTGAATAATCCAGATATTCCCCAGGAAAGCCGAAATCCTATCGAAGTGGATGATGGCCAGGGAGGACGTAATCTTCCTCCTGATACAATCCAAGATCAATTGGATCAGGTAAAGATTCAACTCTTGGAGGTGAGCCAAGCACTCCACGTGCTCACCAGACGAGTGGTTTTACCACAAGAGCCTGATCAACGCGATTCAGGGAGACGTGCATTGCCACGTGACCAGAGAATGGCTGAAGACCGGAATGTTGATCAGAATTTCCGTGAAGGAGACCGAGGACTTCGGAGGATCGATGATCAACCGAGGCAAGGCGATCGGTTCGACAGACCGCAAGAGAGTACAACTGATTCAAATACAAGGTTGGATACTTGGGGTAAGAACTCACTCACCTTTATCGGAAGAATCGTTCGTGATGATCGAGCGATTCGTGACGAAAGGAACGCTTGGGAAGGACGGGCTGTTCGTGATGATCGAGTAGCACGTGATAATCGTGTTAATCGAGGTCGTGATCATATTGCTGAAGATCACCCGACCCAGATTGGTCAAGAATTGGCCAACATCAATGAGAAGTTAGGGCGGTTGGCTAAGGGAAGAATAAGCGAGGATATTTACTCGGTCATTCGGAAGACTCCTTTTGCTGAGCCAATTGCGGGATATCGGTTTCCCCATAACTTCCGTTTGCCTAGCTTCTCAACATTCGATGGCTCCGGAGATCCAACGGCTCACATCGGCTATTACCAACGAGACCATGGCAATTTCGGGTAATTCGATGAAATTTTATGCGGGGTTTTCGGTTCATCTCTAGCGGAGCGGCACAAAAGTGGTTTTCTAACCTCCCCTTTGGAAGGATCGTAAACTTTGACGAATTGGCGCACCAATTCATAGGGCGATTCCGAGTGGGATACGAGGTCAAGAAAATGGAAGAAACCTTGTTTCTTGTCAAACAAGGAAAGAACGAATCGATCGAGAGAGTTTACGAAGAGATTCAACAAAGTGACGATGGAGATAGAAAACTTGGATGAACAAGTAGCCGAACCGCTCTATTCACGGGACTCACTAATCGGAAACTCCTGGAGTTATTACTACGGGATATACCCACGACTTATGCTAAGTTGGTATAGAGATGCCGAAGCGAGGCTGAAGTCATGGAGATTCTAGATGCGCGCCAAGGAGATAATAAAGTCTCCAATAAGGAACAAAAGGCTCTGAGCGAAGCGAAGCCAAAGAAGAATGTTCGCGATCGGATTGGAAAATCCCAGCCTTGGCGCCAAAGATCCCCGGTAGAAGTGAGTACACTCCATTGAATGCTCCTCGGGCCGATATTTTGAATATCCTCAAAAGAAAAAATATTTTGAAGTGGCCGCCTAAAATTCTTTTGAAACCCGGAGAGCAGCGGGATCGGGAAAAGTATTGCCGATTCCACAAGGACTATGGTCATTACACTAATGATTGTCGTCATACGAAGGCGAGATATTGAGAGATTGATATCTCGGGGACATCTGTCCAGTTTTGTTAGAAGGAGAAGGGAGGAGCCACGTGGGCCACGTGCGGCTGCTCCAAAAAGGGATCGTTCGGTTAGTTCAGAACGATCGAGGGAGGCCCCAAAGTCTAAAAAAGGCAAGGAGGTGATTGAAGCTGCTACTCGGTCACCGATCCTTACCATCTTCGGGGGTCCAGAGCCGAATCATTCGGAGTCTAAAAACCAAATCCAAATTTGTTGGAGCCGGAGAGGCGCGAAGCGGAAGAAGCTGAATGGTGAAGATTCTATCACCTTTAGCGAAGAAGACGAAAGAGACGTTTGTTTACCTCATGATGATGCTATAGTCATCAAGGTAGAGATTGCACGGTGGGAAGTGCATAGAGTTTTGATTGATACGAGTGCTGCGGTGACCTAATTTCCTACGAAGTGTATCAAAAATTAAAGGTGGATCGGGACTTGATGAAACCTTCATCTACACACCTATATGGCTTTGCGGGGGTCATGCGGTAGCGGAAGGATCGGTTCAGTTGGATTTATCCATTGGAAGTTTTCCTAAGGAAACAAACTGTCCGAATCAATTTTTTGGTGGTTCGAGAACTACCAGCCTATAATATGATTCTCGGGCGACCATCTTTATCCAAGATAGGTGCTATTGTTTCGACAAAACACACGAAGATAAAATTCCCGACTGATATGGGAATCGGTCAAGTCTCCTCGACCCGGAAGATCTCTCGGCGGTGTTATGTTGCCTATTTAAAAGACAAGGAGGGTCCGAGGAAGGTTCTTGCCCTCCCCATAGAAGTTCGAGATGATCGGGAAGAGACGAGAGATGCAAAGGCCCGAACCGGTGGAGAAAGCTGGAGCAAATCCAGCTGTGTACCGAGGATGAGAAAAAGATTACTTATATCGGGTCGAGCAATTTGGAAGAGTTTAAAGAAGAGTTGAAGTTATTTCTTCAACGGAATAAAGATGTATTCGCGTGGTCTGCTGAGGACATGCCAGGATCGATCGGGCCATTGCAGAGCACAAACTCTGGATAGACCCTAAGGCGAAACCAGTGATACAAAAAAGAAGAAATTTCTCTATTGTAAAGTATGAAGCCGTTCTGAGCGAAGTTGAAAAACTTAAGAATTCTGGTTTCATAGAACCAATCGAGTGCCCAACTTGGTTGGCCAACGTGGTGATGGTGAAAAAGGCGAATGGGAAGTGGAGAATGTGTACAGACTACACGGATCTAAACAAAGCTTGCCCAAAAGATTGCTACCCATTGCCTCGGATTGACCTCTTGATAGATGCGACTACAGGATATGAAACTTTAAGTTTCATGGATGCCTACTCGGGGTATAATCGGATCCTTATGAATAAGGAGGATGAGAAGTATACGGCTTTCATGACTGATCGTGAGAGCTATTATTACAAGGTCATGCCTTTTGGCCTGAAGAATGCAGGAGCAACGTATCAGAGGGCCGTCAACAAGATTTTCAAAGAGCTGATAGGAAAGAATGTTGAAGCGTATGTTGACGATATGCTTTGGTGAAAAGCTTTACAAAAGCAAATCACATTGCGAGATTTGGTGAGGTTTTCTCGATGCGAGGAAGCATCAAATGAAGTTGAACCCGAGAAAAATGTGCCTTTGGAGTCTCCTCGGGCAAATTTTTGGGTTTCATGGTATCACGAGAGGGGAATTGAGGCTAATCCTGCCAAAATACAAGCTACGATTGATATGGAGGCTCCCAAAACCGTTCGGGATGTACAATGTTTGACGGGGAGAGTTCTTTGCCTTAAATCGATTTATCTCCAAAGTGCGGAGAAAAATGTTTGCCTTTTTTCAAGGCACTTAATGACCTGAAGGGCGGTAAGGAAGCAAAGTGGATGAAGAGTGCGAGAAAGCTTTCGAGGAATTAAAAGAAGCACTTGGACAACCACCGATCCTGTCCCGGACCAGAGAAGGGGAAATATTACAGCTATATCTAGCGACATCCCTTTCGGCGGTCGGTGCGGTACTTGTTCGGGAGAAAGATAAGAAACGATGGCCGATTTACTATGTAAGCCACGTGTTGCTAGATGCGGAGACGAGATATTCGCAGATTGAGAAGCGAGGCTCGGCTCTCATGATGGCCGCCGGGAAGCTAAGGCCATATTTTCGAGGCTCATCCAATTGAGGTATTTACAACTTTTCCTCTTAGTAAAGTTCTTAACAAACCTGATTTGTCTGGAAGGATGGTATCTGGTCGGTTGAGCTAAGTGAGTTCCAAGTGAGCTTTAAGCCCGGAAGCTGCAATCAAGGCTTGGGCATTAGCCGACTTTGTAGTAGAAACTACTGCACCAGTGGAACCCACCATTGAGGATCCCATTATACCAACCACTTGGGAGGTATATGTGGATGGTTCGAGTAATAAAGATGGAGCGGTAGTTGGAATTCTATTAAAAAGTCCAGCGGGATTTATTATTCGATATGCTTTGAGATTCGCATTTGATGCAAGTAATAACGAAGCGGAATATGAGGCCACGATAGCGGGACTTCGGTTGTCAAAAGCATTAGCTATTGCAGATGTTACTATTTATAGTGACTCTCGGCTTATAGTCAACCAAGTCCGGGGGGGAGTATGGCATTAAAGAACCACGCTTGCAAAAATATCGGGAGATAGTGCGGGCATTTCGGAACCAATTTCGGAATTTGAAGATATCTTAGATTTCGAGGAATGAAAATTCGGTGGCGAGATGAGCTATCCCGACTAGCCAATGCCAAGGAAAAGAATCTAGACCCTTCGGTCTACATTGAAGAGATAACTTTTCCAAGTTATCATGAGAAAGAAATTTCTTATATTGAAGCGAACGTTCTTTGGATGGATCCAATAATCGAGTATCTAAGAGATGACAAGTTACCCGAGGATCCGGTAGAGGCAAGGTTGATCAAGATTCGATCAGCTAGATTTGTCATTGAGAATGGGAGACTATACAAAAGATCTTATGCTTGGACCCCTTATGAGATGTATAGGCCCCGAAGGAGCGAAATCAGCTTTGGTGAGGTTCATGAAGGAATTTGTGGCGCTCACATGGGTGGCAAAGCCCTGGCCCACAAAATTCTAAGACTTGGGTTATATTGGCCTAAGATCCAAGAGGCTGCTATGGACTACGTTTGTCGATGTAGTAGCTGTCAAATTCATGCTACGATGTCGAAGCGCCGGCGGAAATTATGACTTCAATTCTAAATCCCATTCCCTTTGCAATGTGGGGAATTGATATCATGGGCAAATTCACCAAGGCATCGGGCGGACGGGAATATCTTATAGTAGCAATTGATTACTTCACAAAATGGGTAGAAGCCGATTGTGCACTGGCGACAATTGCGAGAAAAAAAGTGGAGAAATTTGTGCTTGAATCAATCATATATTGCTTTGGGATTCCAAAGATTATTGTCCTTGACCATGGTACTCGGTTCGATTGTCCACAATTTGAGCAATTCTGTGGAACATATATGATCGAGCATCGTATGTCCTCGGTGGCATACCCCCAAAGCAATGGCCAGGTAGAGGTTACTAACCGAACGCTCTTTGGAAGGAATAAAGAGAAGACTCGAAGCTGACAAAGCTTCTTGGGTCGAAGAACTACATAACGTACTGTGGGCTTATAGAACTACGGTTCAAACACCTACAGGAGAAACTCCATTCAGATTGACATATGGATCCGAAGCATTGGCACCTGTGGAGATAATGGCGGGGACGTTACGGGATCGTGAGTTCGAGGAAAAAGCAAATGAACAAGGACTGCTTGATAGTCTTGATTTGTTGGACGAAGTTCGGGCAAAGGCAATAGCACGAACTCAACATTATCAAAGAAGGATAGCGTCTCATTATAATACTCGAGTGAAGAATCGTCGGTACTTAGCCGGAGATCTGGTGTTGAGAAACACCCTAGCCTCCGACCCGTGTCACCAAAGAAAGTTGGACCCTTCCTAGGAAGGACCCTATATGGTTGTGAAACCGGTCGGTTCAAGAGCTTACAGGCTGAAGAACATAGATTCCCAGAAAGAGTTGGATCGTTCGTGGAATGCTAGGCATCTCAAAAAGTTTTATCCTTGAGGATGATTTCAATTTTGTTCGCGATGTAATCATTTTCAACTCAATCAATGCAATTTTTGGCTTTCAACAAACTATCTTTTGATTGGGGGGCATCATACACCACATTCAAGAACAAGATCCAACTATAAGGCATCGGATGAAAATTCGTGTGGGTCCTTCAACACTTCAACACTTATGGAAAATTTTTTGAACTTTCTTAAGTCGGGGCATCGGATGAAAATCCAAGTGAGTTCCTTTTGCAAGGTGTCGGTTTGAAACCCGAGTGAGTTCCTTCGAGACTTATTGAATTTTTAAATTATCCTTAAGTATAAGGCATCGGTTTAAAACCCGAGTGAGTTCCTTCTCAGACTTATTGTATTTCTCCGGAAATCCTTAAGTATAAGGCATCGGTTTAAAACCCGAGTGAGTTCCTTCTCAGACTTATTGTATTTCTCCGGAAATCCTTAAGTATAAGGCATCGGTTTAAAACCCGAGTGAGTTCCTTCTCGGACTTATTGTATTTCTCCGGAAATCCTTAAGTATAAGGCATCGGTTTAAAACCCGAGTGAGTTCCTTCTCAGACTTATTGTATTTCTCCGGAAATCCTTAAGTAAAGGCATTGTTTCAGACAACTAAGACCTAATACAACGGCGATTCAAGTGGCTAGCAAAGTTCAAGATAAAGTAATTTCTTATTTCTTGGGAAGATCCAAAGAGGCGAGTATCAAAACAATTACAAGAGCTGGATACAATCTCGATCAAAGAAGAAAGTCATTACGGTGTTGTTAACAAGTTATACAAGATCGACGCGACTTTGCTAGAACAAACATATGAGTCAACCATTGGTGGGGAGTCAAGGAAAAGAAGAGAAGAAATGAGGATTACAAAAATATTTCGATATTTAGAAAATCCTCCGCAATTTCATACTCTTTGTCCAGCTTGTCTAGGAGAAGAATGGTCCTCGACCAAACTCGCATTCGGTACAAGCTCGTCATAATTGACTTCTTCCGGCGGAGAATAAACAGGAGAATCTTCCGGATATTGCATAATATCCTGGATCGGAAGGTGGAGGATCAATCTTATCCTTGGTCCGGTCGGGAGGAGGAATACCCGGGTCGGTAGATACTTCGGGATGGCAAACAAAGACCTTTGTAGGGAGTCGTATCAAAATGAGGATCTTTCCTTAATATTGATTCCCATACTTCGTTCTCACCATCCCGGTACGCTTTGCAAGTTATAAGCATTCAGCATATCAACAAAAGGCTTACTTGTGTAAATACTTGAAGACGCGAGGCTCTGCGAACATCGGTTGGAAGGGATTCGGGCAAAGGAACGACAGCTTGCCTTTCGGGTAACGTTTGAGATCCTTTGGCTCCCGACTTTCCAACTGTTCGCTCCGATCGCCGGATCTTCTCCCTGGCATCATCCAAGTCCGACCGAAGACGACCAATCATCGAATTCTTTTCTCCTGCCACCTCCCAAGCTAGATTCCGAAGGCGAGCAATCTCAACATCTTTAGCTTCGAGAGATTTCCCGAAGCCTAGAAACTTCATTGCTCAACCTCTGAGTCTAGTAGCTTGCTTCCACTTGGTTGTGGAAGTTACCAGCAAGACTCCTGCAAACAACTTCCAAGTTAGCAAGGAGCAGAAAAGTAATTTTTTCAAAATCAGAGGATAATGAAGAAAGACTTACATCACCAATGACTTCGTAAAGACTTCATCTGGAAGTTTGGAAAGAAGCTGCGCTCTCGAAGTCATTCGAGCAACAGTACACCATTCCAACGCTCTGTCAAACTCGTTTGACACTAATTCGAGCGAAGGATGAGAAGGATGAACTACACCAAGCAAAGGCTGAGCTTCATCACTTGTCACCCGACGGCGCTTCCTGGTGGCAAAATCCTCCAACTCAGAAGGAGAGGAGGAGGATGCCAAACAAGCACTGGAGTTAGAAATAGGAGCAGCACCTGCTAGGACCACACCTTCATTAGACGCCAACATAGTTGCCTCAGATGCCCGAAGAGTCTCCTTCAGGGGTGCACCAACAGGCTCACCAACAAGCTCACCAGCGGGAGTGCCGGCAGCACCATCGGCAACGGAGTGATCAAGATCTTCCTGGGAAAGACGAGCGATCACTTCGGGCAAAGGAGGCGCGAGGACGGCATCAATCGAAGCTGCGGGAATCGACTTGAAGATTCACCGCCAGTAGTCGCCTTACGCTTGGAGGATTCACTAGCTGAAACCACCGCACTGGCCCCAACCACCATCGACGGAACGCTTTTCTTGCAAGATTTTGCTCTGATAAAGTTCGGGTTGATCTTGGGAGCCACTATGCAAAACAACAAAAAAACCAGCCGTATCGGTCTGAGAAATAAACGACAGCAACAATGGGGAAACCCTAGTTTTCTAAAGCTTCTGACAGACCAACAAACTAAACCCCAAGTATAACTACTGTGCAATTTACTCAAGGGGGAAGTGGGGAAAGAGATGAGTAATCAAAAAACTCACTTGTTCAGAAATGGATAGAGCCGTCGTTGGAGTACGAGGAATACGGAAGCAGGCCGAAGGACGAAAGGTTGCTTTGGCACTTTAGCAAATCTATCTTGCAGAAGTCAGGATAGATGGAGAGTACCCACGAAGGCTTTAAATAGCCTAAGGTATAAGACAACGGTTGAAGGCTACGGGCAACCGACGACCCAGATCGAAATGACGCTTCGAAATCCGCAAAAAGCAAGATCAACGGTCGAAGGGATGCCACATGGAAACATGTGGAAGCGAGCACCTGATGCAGAGAAACCTCCAATCGTCGCACTGCCATTAAAATAATGGATGTATTTCCGATTCATTGGAAACAGTGAATGGTATACAAAAGCAGGAAAACGTTTGAACTTCGCAGAAGGGAAACGTGCGGACTTTGCAATAAATGAAGTAGTGGGGAAGATTAACGCATCTTCACAATATTTCTACAAGATTATTATTCGGCGAGGAATGAAAAGTTAAGTGATAAGTTTTATCATACTTTGATATTCAAGGCAAGATTTCAGCAGGAGACGGGGAAATTTTGAGGCCAATATGAGAAAAGAAATGTCTATTCATTAAATTGAGGGTAAATCTATACAAAAGAGCAACTCCCTAAGCCTTTTCTTCATTGTTGCCCGAGGGACCCTGGTCGGGAGGACTTTTCTCAGGACCATGAGAAGAGCCTTCCTCAAGAGTGGCATTGGCTGAACTCTCTACAACAACAACTTGAGACTCAGCTTGTGATTTCTCCTCTGGAAGTGTCGGCTCGTCATTCAGATATGCCTCATATTGAGGGTCAGCTAGAAAAGGATCATCTTCTCCCCGAGCCCGGTCCGGGAGATCCATACCAACTTTCCCGAAGACCTCTGGGTGGCATACCTCACGAAAAGGAGCAGTGTCGAAGTCAGGGATCGTTCCAAGGATCTGCTCCCAAACGTCGTTCTGCCCCATGCTATAGGCTTGAATGTTATAGAAACCTAGCAATTCGGAGAAAGGTACGCTGTTCAGGTATTTCCGAGTGCACTCCTTCCGAAGGTCTGGCTTTATATGCTCAGGCTTGCTAGGGATCGCCAACTTCAGATGTTCTTCGAGCTCCCTACTTTTGATTTCAAGGCTGTCACCAAACAACGTGGCAGCTGCCGTTTGCTTCTCGGCCTCGCGCTCGGCAGCAGAGACACGAATTTTCGAAGCTTCAAGGGCTTCCTTGAGGGAGATCACTTCTTCCTCATGCTTTTTCTGCAACTCCACGGTAGCTGCAGTCAGCTGGTCTATTTCAGAATTGGCCTTGGCCAATTTCTCTTCACAAGTTTGCGGCAAGGAGCTGGTGCGACCAACCCGGCTCAATGCTTCCATGTGTTGATAAAAGCTCAACACAAGCATTCCCCGGGAAGACGGAAGATATCGGAAGAAGTCATAAGAAATTATGAAAACATAAGTAAGCAAGAAGACCGGTACCTTGTAGATTGACTAACAAGGGAGGTGTCATCCAGGGCTTCAAACTCCCCGGCGATCGAAGGAGCAAGACCGAGGGAGCTCCACTCTGCAGCTTTCTCGGGATCCCGAGTAACCCCTGTCGGTCATCTTCGGGGTCCACTGGGGGATGAAGACCTCCTCACCATCCGTCGAAGCTTTGGCTTTTTTGTTGGAGGGAGCATCAATTGTGTCATGCCTCCTCTTGGTTCGGATGGAGGAAGAGACGTTAGCCCTCTCCACCATTGGTTTCTTCCCCTTTCCCGAAGCATCAGCTATAGGCCCGATATTCCTGATACCCCTGTAAGAGGGGTCGGGAGAGGGAAGAGAAGCCTCTTGATCTACGGTCAAGACCCTGGGCGATCGTTGCTCGGCTGTCACAACGGCCCTAGCGGCCTTCACCCGCAGGCTTTCAGGGTTCGTTCTAGGAGGCACTGCAAAGAAGAAGGACAAGAATCGGAATTCAAAACATATCACTTCAGTCAAATCAAAGGATGATGGTTAGAAGCTCACAATGAGCCAAGCCCCAAGATCTTGAAGGATGGAGTTATACTCCACTTCATATCCATGTATCTCTTGATACCACGGAATGGATTTGATCTTCCTGATGGCCGCCTCGTCTTCTCTGGATAAGGGAAGGCCCCGATTACTTTCGGACGAAGAAGTAAACCTCCTCCAGGTGGTCTGGAAGTTAAGATCTGATGGAGGCGCTCGACAGAAAAAGTATCGTTCGCGCCATCTTTTGTGGTTAGAAGGGCAAGTTCCTTTGACAAGGATGCTGCCCCTCCAATCAAGTTCAGCCTTATTGCGTTTGGAAAGAAAGACCCATCCGGGAGGATGGGAGATAGAAAGAACATGAAAATGTACAAAAAGAGAAAGAGATGGCGTAATGCCAAGCTCAAAACACAAACCCAAGAAGCCGACGATGAGACGCCAGCTATTGGGGAGGAGCATTCCGGGACAAATGTTCCAGTGATTCAAAACTGTGGAGAATAAAGGATTAAAAAAGGGAAAGTGAACCCCGCTTTCTAGTGCATCTATGTACAGAGAAAATTCACCCAAAAGGGATGAATCAACCCTCTCATCAGGGTGGGGAGCCCTAACCTGATATGAGGAAGGAAGGTCAAAATCTTGGACAGCTGAAAGAAGGGTTTCTCCATTATAAATGGAAGGAACAGAGCCAGGTCCACCATTGGACCCGGAGGTTTGAGGCTGCCTAGAAGACTCGACAATCTTGGAAGATCCAGACTCGAGGAGGACAGGAGAAGTTTCGGTTTTTCTTTCAAAACCTTTTTGAGAAACTTCAGCGAACTCCGCGAGAGGACGGTTAGGGTTTTGTTATCACTATCCGATTGTTCGGGAACGGGGAGAAGCAAAAGCATCACCGCTATCACCAGCATGGGGTACTAAAGAAGCCCTATCGTCCGCCATTACTCGTTTCAGTAAACTACAAAAAGAAAAGACCGGTGAACTTACTGATTCAGTGAGACGGAAGCTTGAGAGCAGGAAGGCGCGAAGTAGACGACAAAGGTTCAAATTCCAGACAGGAAGAATGAAACCTACTAAGACAATGAACCGCTTTTAAAACTCCCGCACGAGTGTTCGGGAATCTGAACGATCGAGATTGATTCAAAATCAACGACCAAGATTGAAAGACGTTTTGAAAGTTTGAACTCACGAATCCGAAATAAGCGTTCGGAAACCGTCGCTTGGATGACGTGAGCCACGACAGATCAACTACAACGAAGATATGTGGCCTTACACTCACAACGCTCGAGGAAAAGTGACCACCGCATTAAATGTGATATGACATTTAATGAAGCACGCAGAGATCATCACCTGACGACGAACCCAGTTAAAAACCAAACCCTCGGGATGGACCGAACGCTTGGTCTGGGGGGCTCGTGATATGGAGAGTTTATGATCAGACCGGGTTCATACCTGGCCCGACCCTCGACCCCGTTCGAGACGGAGAAAACCGAATCGCTCCCGAGCGAACCGGGTCCGGAAGATGGCTTGCAGAAGAAGAAAGCTTATTCGGCTGCAAGCGTGCCCTAATATTACTTATGGATTAGGGTAATCACCCTGATGACAGCAGACTCAAACTGACGGCTGCGGATAATCATCATCAAAGGGATAACTATCACATAACCTAACGGTTATCTCAGGAGTCCTCTACTAGCCCAAACTAGTAGAAGTCTATCGCTCAACGGATCTCATTGATAAGATCCAACGACTACCCGAAGAAGGCTCGAGTGCATCCAACGAAGGAGATTCGAAGGTACACTCTATATAAACCTCACTACCATACAAGGTGAGGGAGGGATCAATCGATCAAAAAGAATACTATCTGAGACTCAAGTTCAGATACATACTGATAGACCTAAACTATCAGCGTTCTGCTATCTAGATCACCTTTCCCGTTTCTTCATTCATTAGCTCTGTGCTTCTAGCAGAGCCGTTTGTGATTAAGTTCATCAACTGACTTAGCCTTCGGAGGTGGACTCCCGACCCCAGCGGTCGGGCCACATCTGACGCTTTAGTTTTGCAGGACATCACGTGGAGATCCAAGGGCTGAGCAGATTTTGGACGCATCAGCGCTAACATAATATCTTTAGCAAATGGATTTTGATTTATCACTTCTTCCACTTTTTCTCCATTATCCTTGTTCGCCAATCGCTGAATTTGATCGTCCAGGATACGAAATCTTTTACTGATTTCCGATCCGTGAACTTCAGATCTGCTACCTTCTGACCTCCTTGTTTCTCTTTTATCTTCCCGATCTCCAAGGCTTCTACTATTTTTACTTTGAATGTGACTTAATCGATCATCTTTGGATGATCCTTGGTATTCAGATTCCAGAGGAATATAATTCGGATCTACACTTTCTCCTGATCCTTCTTTGAGAATTGATCTTCTTTGGCCTTCTCTTGACCTTTGAATCTAAGGATTCGGAACAGAGATCGTCTCAGCTCGAGAAAGAGTTCGAGATCTTCTAGCTGGTGGGATCGGAAGTCTTCCCTCTGGATGAATTCCAATTTGCTTTATGAATGTCCTCATTAAATTTTGAGTTTCTAGGATTTGATGTTGCATACTTTCGAATCGCTCAGTAATTTGATTCGGATCCAGCTCCAGATGAGATGCCATCAACGCATCCGCCAATTGTTTCTCCTGTCTTTCGAACATTTCAGTAGGATGAGGTGATCAATCCTCATGCATTCTTTGTCTCTGCCGAGTTTGCAACGTCGGAATTTGTGGTACTAGAATCGTTTCTCTTGTTCTCCTTTTTGGATTTACTCTCCTCAGCTCCCTCTGGCTTGTTTCTGCCATTTCAGTCGGTAATACCTGCTCTCGCTCAGGTGATTGAGCCATAACCTCTGCTTCAAAATGTTCAAGTTACTGTCCTTCCCACAGACGGCGCCAAAATGTTGGTGCTAAAATTGCCAATTGCCTCGAACCGTCACCTTCGCACCGAACTCCTTAGATCTGGATCGATCGGTTTGTTCTTTCAGTCAATCAACCTTCCACTCTTGAAAAATAGAACACTAGTGATAAACGGAGCCGATTGTCTTGATCGGCGTCAGGTCTCTGACGGCCTAGTCAGAATGGTGAAGACGATGCTTCAGAGCTCGAAAGAGCTTCTCAAGTGTTCTAATGGAGTAAAATCAGAGTAAATTTTGTTTTGGTTGATCTCAGAGACTTACCTCCTTACGAATCCTCCTTTTCCTTTTATATAAACTTTCCCACTCATAATACTTTCAATCATGTCCATCGGATCACCGCTCCTAATTGGATGGTGTAGATCATCCCTTCTTTATTCTCTCGGATGGACCCATAAGTTTTTCCGTCTCATTAATCGAATCTGGTTAAGCCTGATTAGACCGATATAAACCGAGAGTGGATATTTTAGCCACAACACACATAACAAGGGAATGTTTGAGCTTCATGGAATACCATTGTATTCCAAGAGGAAGCAGAAGAATAACGATGGAGAACAACTCGAGTGTGGAGTTGTTGTAATGTACGGAATTGCTCCTCTAAAAGTACCTAGTTAAGTCCTATATTAAGTAGGAAAAAGAAATATAAAACAAATAGAAATAAAACTCTAAACTTATTAGGAAACATAATCCTATTCTAATTAGAAAGCCTCAGTCCATGTTTTCAACACTCCCCTCAAGTTTGAGCATAGATATTTATCATGCCTAACTTGCTTATAATGTAATTAAATATCTTCGTGCTCAAGCTCTTTGTGAGCACATCAGCCCGTTGCTCGTTTGAAGTAACAAAGGTGATATGGATCAGCCCAAACTCAACCTTCTCTTTGATGAAATGTCTGTCAATCTCCACATGCTTAGTCCTATCATACTGTACTAGATTATGAGCTATGCTGATTGCTGACTTACTATCTAAGTATAACTGTATAGGAACCTCCAAATTTGTCCCAACCTCTTAAAGCAGCCTGTTTGTGAAATTTAAAAGTAACCGCAAGCGCACGGTATCGTGTAGCTAACTGGTCGATCTCAAGGAGATGTGCCACTTAGAATTCAACTTCTTAATAGTAATGCGAGAGTGCAATGATTCAATTTTTGTTAAATAATTAACTAAACTAAACGATCCTAATCTATACATCTAATGCAATCGAATTGAAACAAAAAATAAATTAAACACAATCAATGCATAAATAAAAGACAGGAAAAAAAATGCAAACAATAAAAATAAAAGGAAAAGGGAAATGATCCGAGTGTCAACTCTGAATCGAGGGAAGGGGAGTATAATAATAATGACTTTGACCATGGACCCTTTGCCGTAGCTTACAGTCCACCGATCGGGGGAATGGATATTAAAAGGGAAAAAACAGTGCAGAAAGTAAATAACAAAACAATAAACAAAGCAATAAAAGGAAAAGGAAGCCTTAACCAGAGAGAGGCACGATTGTAGGCATCTCTTATCAAGGATCCAGGGGAAGGGAGAACAATAAATAAATGCTGAAAGTAAATTGCATAAAGTAAATAACAGAAAGTAAATTGCAGAAAATAAAAAGGAAGCCTCAACCAAAGAGAGGCACGACTGTAGGCATCTCTGATCAAGGATCCAGGGGATGGGAGAACAATAAGTAAATGCTGAAAGTAAATCCTAAATTAAAAATATGGAGGGGTAGATAGAAGAGGGAATGGAGGGAGGAGAGAAGATTAATAAAGAAGGTTACTTACTTGCAAATTGAGCAAACAATTCGAATCTCAACCAACCCTAACAACCAGATCTAGATCTAGAATGATCTAAATCTGCAATTGCTAGACCCAGAGAAAAATGAATCTAAAAACTTGAAACTTGAAATTTGAAACTTGAAACTTGAAACTTGAACTTGAATTGCATTACAAAAGAAAATTAAACCTAAACATTCAATCTAGAAATTTAAATCTCACAAATGCAAGCAAAGAAAACTAGAGAAAGCCTAAATAAATTGAAGAGAGAAGAAAGAATGCTTCTACTAAGCTCTCGAACACCTTCTCCTTTGATGGAGTATGCTCTCCTTTTATAGAGTTTACATGAGATATGAGGCACGGCTGAATTTGAATAAAACTCAGGGTTCCTATCTGACTCAGTCAATTAGGGTTTTGACGTGCTAATCGCGCCAACTTAGAGAGATCAGATGCATAATTCCACCGTTGGATTTGAGGTTTAAGTAGTCTTGAACCTCTCCTCCAAAAATCAGCACGATCGGACATTGGATGACTGTTCGATGAAGGACTTGATCAAAACTGGACAGAGACATTCAAAAACGGGATTTTTGTTTCATCCTTATCTGAATATAATTCTTTTTCCTCTTTTTCTTTCTTTAATCAAATCCCAAATAGAAAATAAGATATTGAAGTATGCAATGACTCTTTCTCCATGTGAACTCTGTCAATAATATCTCTGTAGATTTGATTGATAATATATAATCTCAGCCGTAGATCAAATTTGCCTTCTTTATCTCTTCAATATTTCGGAGTTGGCCCATAATCACACATCTCTAGTTCATCATGCTCCAGATCAGGCCCATTTTCGCATTTGAGAATTTGAATGGACTTCTTGACGTGTAAAATTGCATTATTCAAGCCCAAAACTCCAAATATTTGCTTAAATCTTGAAAAGTCCTAAAATCTGCAAAAACAACATAAAACCCAAGGTAACTCCACTCTAAGTGTATAAAATGCATGCTTTATGCCCTAAGATTTCACACATAAATGTGCTCATCACAGCCCTTTAAGCCATAGTACCTCACAAATGCTTTGAGCAATTGCCCTAAACTCAGCCTCGGCACTGGACCACACAACCACAACTTGTTTCTTGCTTCTCCAAGTCACAAGGTTACCTCCCACATATACACAATACCTAGAGGTAGATCTCCTATCATCTGGACATCCTACCCAGTTTGCATATGTATATGCATCAATCTTTAAATGTCCATGAGTTGAAATTAAAATTCCTTTTCCTAGAGTAGTCTTCAAGTATCTCAAAATTCGATATACTGCATCCAAATGTGAGGAATAGGGATCATGCATATACTGGCTAACAAGACTAACTGCAAATGTGATGTCAAGTCTAGTGTGAGATAGATAGATCAACTTTCCTACTAATTTTTGATACCTTATCTTGTCAACCGGTTCTCCTTCATTTGCCTTCAAGTGTAGGTTAGGCTCAATAGGAGTCTCAGCAGGCTTATATCCTTGCATTCCAGTTTCCTCAAAAGATCCAATGTATACTTCTTCTGGAATAGAGATACACCGCTAGTAGAATATGCCAACTTTAAACCTAGGAAATATCTTAGTTTTCCCATATCTTTGATCTCCAACTCAGTTCCCAAAAAAATCTTTAATCCTGAGATCTCATCCTCACTACTGCCTGTGATCACAATATCATCCACCTATACTAAAAGTATAGTAGTGTGGCAACCATCTCTTTTAATAAATAAAGTGTGGTTTGCATTGCTCTGCTTATAGCCATTAGATATCATTGCCTTATAGAACCTTCCAAACCACGCTCTTGGAGATTGCTTCAACCCATATAAAGCCCTCTTTAACTTGCACACTTTCCTATAATTCTCTGTAGTAGAATACCTAGGTGGTCATATATACCTCTTTTTGGAGTTCTCCATGCAAAAAGGCATTCTTCACATCTAATTGTTGTAAACTCCACCCTTTATTAATTGCACATGAAATAATAGTACGAACTGTGTTCATCTTGGTAACAGGGGCAAATGTTTCCTGGTAGTCAACGCCATAAGTCTGAGTGAAACCTTTGGCCACCAATCTTGCCTTGTACCTTTCAACAATCCCATCTACCTTGTACTTGATCACAAACACCCATTTGCACCCAACAGTCTACTTTCCTATGGGCAAAGTCACCAAGTCCCACGTTTTGTTTTTTTCCAGAGCTTACATTTCCTCATCCATAGCATCTTTCCAATTTGAGTGAGATAATGCCTCCTACCAAGTGTTAGGAATAGAAGTAGAGGACAAAGAGGAAATAAAACTTTGAAATTTTGGAGATAGAGACTGATATGAAACATAATTGGAAATAGGATGTTTGGTGCAAATTCGAGGATGTTTTCTTAATGCAATTGGTAAGTCCAAAGTAGCATTAGAAAAAGGGTCAAAGACAAACTCACCTAGAGGAACAAATTGTACAGGGTCAAGAACCAAAAGCTTTTGACTGGCTTGGTTCAGAAGGGGTCACTTGTTGCTTTTTTTGATAGATCTTCAGAGGTCTAGTCTCCCCCTGTATATCATCCACCAGCTATTCTTTTCCGATCATTCCATCCCAAAGGAGGATCATCTGCAGGAATCTCAGGAGAAATATCGAAAGGAGGAATCAACACTGGAACCTCTTCACTAAAACTCTCCCCCTGAAGAGGTGTAGGGGAAAAATAAGGAATTTGGTCCTGGAACACGACATCCATATAGACGAAAAAATGACGAGAACTAGGATGATAACACTTATACTCCTTCTGTGTAGGAGGATAACCTAAGAAAATGCACTTTATCCCACGAGGATCTAACTTTCCATGAACATGGTGGTTCCAGACAAAGGCAACACATTCAAAAACCTTAGGTGAGACTGTAAAGACTGCTGTCCCTATAGAACCTCAAGGGGACAACTTTGGTCTAAGACTCGAGAAGGCATTCGATTAATTAGATATGCCACAATAAGAACGGCTTCACCCCAAAACTGAAGAGGCACATGCATAGAAAACATGAGGGAATGTGCTACCTCAAGTAGATGTCTATTCTTGCATTCGGCAACCCATTTTGAGGTGGAGTGTCGACGCAACTAGTTTGGTGTATGATGCCATGGTTTGCTAAGTAGGAAGGAAATGCGCCACCCAAGTACTCAGTTCCGTTATCCTTACGAAGGATTTTGATTGTCGCCCCAAACTGAGTCCTAATCCTATTATGAAAATTTTGAAAGCACAAGAAAATGTCACTTTTTTGGTGAAGTAAACCCACGTGGTCCCAGTACAATAGTCAGTAAAGGTAACAAATCATCTATGACTAGATACAGACACGGTCTGAGAAGGACCCCACACATCAGAGTGAATGATTGAAAAATGAATTTTACTACGATTATCTGAAATAGGGTAAACATGCCTGGTCTGTTTGGCCAAGATACATGCCTCATAATAAAAATCATTCAAATTACACATTTTAATGAGATCAAGAAATAATTTGGACAGAATAGGTAAAGGAACGTGGCCAAGACGACTATCCCACTGTAATAAGGTGAAAAGTGCAGGAGGGGTGGAACTAGAGACCGTAGAAAGAGCTGATGGGGACCCATCCATTAAGTAGAGCTGTAATATCCAGCCCTATTCTAACCCTGACCCTAACCCGGATCCACTGTTGTATTCAGGTCCGAAGACCCGAAGCGGTGGTAGAAGAGACCTATGGACCATTCTGATTGATGATCATGATTCGGAGACCGAGCCTATGGACATTGATGATGATACCCCTTGCTTAAATGCATTATCAGTGTTTAAGGAAAGTTTGCGCATCAGAGAAGAATAATCTAGTTGATGTACCTAATGATCTCCTGTGCGCAATCCGAAGGTATTCCCCGAAACTAGACTTCTTGATTGAATTGTGGAAGAAAACCTCACTCAAATTGACCTTGTATAGCCTTTCAAATCCCTACTTGAAGTTGCTGAACTAAACCTGTTTTTCTGCTGAGAAACATTTTGGTCGATCCTTTTGGTCGATGCCATCGACCAAAACCATCGACCAAAGTTTCCCAGTCTGCCAAGTTAAAGATTCCATGGAATATTCCTATTCTATTTATTATGACCTCGAGCCTTGAGCCCTTATGCAATCATTTTCTCACCTGAAATCGTGGGGAGAGCTTCCCAAGGCATCTCCTTGGCTAATGTGAAGGGCACCTCATCAAAAACTCATTGTTTACTATTGATTCTTGTCTACATCTTCCACACCAAGGTATGAATCACCATTCCACTCTCTATCCTACCATTTTCTATTCTTTTCTATTCCTTTCTTGCTGGTGAGACATTGGAAATGGTGCTGCAACCTTGCAACCACCACTCCAAGTGTCTACACATGATTAACCTATGAGTTTCTTAGCCATCCATTGATGCTATGCCTCCACCTCATGCCTAGCATATGTATTCCTCTATTTTTCTATTAACATCATATCATTTTGTACCAAACTGAGTTGTAGGACATACTATGTTCATGTTTATCACTTCTATATGATTCCAATCGAAATTCTATTAGTTCCCCTAGCTATTACATGACATTTCCATGACAATGCAATCAATCCCAACTCATGCCATGATGTTTGTCACTTGAACTTGTTAGCTCAATTTGGGGCTTTTTGTTTGGACCATTGGATTGGGTAAATTTCTTGACTTATAGTGTCCTACTACTGTTGTTAAGTGTTCCTCCAAGTTTCAGATTGATCTGAACACCGGAAAACCAATTTAGGATGAAAACACCCAAAATCCATCATTCTGTCCCGAAGGAAATTTTGGTCGATCCTTTTGGTCGATACCATTGACCAAAACCATCGACCAAAGTTGTTGCTGACAGCAACCTTGGCCAGTTTTGATCCGATTAATATCCAATCTTCCTATTTTCTTCTCTAACTTATTATTGATGTTTGTTTAGGGCATTAACAATTATTTTGGACTATTTCTTGGTACTCTCAATTCATCATCAGTTCAACCCAAGGTAAGGATGGTTATCTCCATAAACATATAGATCACCAACTTATGATTTATGTTCTTGTTTATGAATAGAACCTTTTGATTACTTTTAAATCTTTATAAGACTGTTATATATGTGTTAGAACAGTAGTATTGACATCTTTATACTTTTGTCATGTTACATTCCTATTCTTGTTTACTTATGTCTATGATGATTCATTTCAATATCATGTTTTAACTTTTATGATAAGATGTATTGGATGCATGAAAGATGATGAACTTGAATATGTGATTGTTTACGTACAACTTGGGATTGGGGAGTGTTCTATTGACACTTCTGTCCTTAGGTATCGGAGGGAATAGTATGGGATGTTCTCCAATGGTGCCTATAGACACCTTCCCGAGTTATTGGATGACATACATAGGACTGTCTAGTTGGTTGGCTAGGTTTATCCTTGTCGTGTCAGACCCGAATCGGAAGGGCATTGAGACCGAACAACCTGTGGTAATGTATGGTTGGATGGGCGCTCTAGGCCGGTAACCAATCCTGTAGGGGACATAAACCATGCTACGGATACCTGAAAGGGGCCATTTATTGGTAGGGTTGCAAATGGCTAGACTTGGGCTCACGAGCGCTCAAGACCGGTAACCAATCCGTGAGAGGACGTGAGAGCTTCCCGTTTACTATTTGTGGATGACCAATAGGGTTGATGAGTCCAAAATCCGGGATTTCGCTGACTCTAGTGTGAAGGATACTGGAAAGGATCGCCGGGGGCGAGGAATGGACGTATCTGGATCTGACTTGACCGATCGAGTAGATGACTTGCATTGGGCTAGGCTTTACTTGTGACATGCGCCAAGATTTATACCAAATGGTGATGTGAGAGAGTGGTGACCTATTCCCTTACCATGGTTTTTGAGATGACTTTATCGAACTTCCCTGGCAGACCTAAGATATCTTGTATGATTGAGGGGGAGTGACTGACCACCCAAAGAAGTATGGTGCTATGACTTAAAGCATGTCTACCCTAGAGACTAGCATTCATAGAGTTAGAATCATACTGCATCATATGTTCCATATCACATTGCATTATGTATGTTCTGTATGTGTATGATTTCTCAATATGGAATAACTACCTTGCTGAGTTCTTCGAACTCATTCCTTTTGTACAAATGTTTTTAGATTATCCTACAGGTACCGAAGACTACGATGGCACCCCCTTCGAGACGAACTATGATTCCGCATACTACCCTTCGGGTAGTGGCATCTGTGAAGATCCGAGTGTTGGTGCCGAGGAGGATTACTATCCGCACCAGGGTTAGCCCCACGGTTGTGAGGGAGCGGCAAAGCTGGGTTTACTTCATCCGTACCATTGAGGAGACTGTTATTAGAGTAGAGGAAACCCTAGCTTAGTGCCCCATTTCTCTGGTGTATTTATGGAACCTTTGGTCATGTAACTAACTTGTTTTTGGATTATCTTTTGATACTTGAACTTGTAATTAACTTAATCACACTTCTTTTCCGCTGCTCTAAGAGAGTGGTTATCATACCTTCTCTCACCTTTATGATTATGTTCACACTTTGATATTATCTGTCTTCCGCACTCTGATTTATTTAATCTTATCTTATTCATGATACTTGGTATTAATTGTTTTTACTTTGATTATCTTTGTTCATGATTATGTCATTGTGTATGTGGGAGGCATGGACCTATGAATCTTGATCCTTGGACTGGTGGATCACATTCCGGGTATTCCAAACGGGGTACCGGCTGGGTGGATGTGACAAGAGCCCCCCTTTCTGTCTACCACTGCAAATCGTAAGCCCCGTTTCCAAGTCCTGAAACATACAATGAGAAGGAAAGAAAGTTATTTTGCAGTTCATATCACGAGTAAGGCTACTAATAGATAAAAGATTAGCCGAAAACTTAGGAACATGCATGACATTAGATAAGGTAAGAGAAGGCAAACAGATAATATACCCTTTCCCAGAGATAGGGGAGAGAGACCCATCAGCCATTCGAAAATCCTGAGCAATAGGGACAGATGAATAAGTATAAAACAAAGTAGATGAGCATGTCATATGGTCGGTTGCCCCAGAGTCGATTACCCTGGAGGGATAAGTCAAATTGACATTGTGACAACTAAAAATGCCTATGGGGAATTGTGGATCAATAGAGGGAACAATGACAGAGGCTATACTCGCATTGGAAGTCAGTACTAGAGAAGATGAGTCAAGTCTGGACATCAACTGGCGAAAGTGCTAGAGCTCATCTGAGGAAAGAGGTATTGGAGTACTCAGGGGTGTCGAACTAGCTTGATTTGCAAATGTTTGATTGCTGCCCTTGATTCCATTTCTACCTCCTCCACGGGAATTTGTTGGATGTCCATGCAACTTCCAACACTTGTCCTTTGTATGACGCTCTTTTCCACAATACTCGCGCTTACTGGAAGGCGAAAATTACAAGAACTAGATTTATTATTGGCATAACCAGCCACCAATGCAGATTTATCAAATGTTTGAGTGTGTACCATAGCTGTCCTTCGATTGTCCTCAGTATCTACCATGGCATAAACTTGAGCCAGAGAAGGGAAATGCTCTCTAGAAAGGATCTGTGGGCGAATTTGATCAAATTCTATATTCATTCCTGCCAAAAAATCATAAACTCTCTATTTATCTTCCCATTGTTGATAAGCAATAGAATCTTTAGCATTCTTCAGTGTATATTTTTCATTGAAATCTAAAGTTTGGTAATATCCTTGAAGAGTGTTATAGTACTAAGAAAGAGGAAGGAGGAGATAAAGTTTGGTAATATCCTTGATTTTCCGTCTAATTTCAAAGCACTGTGCATCATTGCCAACTCTGGAGTATGTATCTTTAGTAATTTTCCAAATAGTTGCCGCATCAGGAAGGAGGAGATAACTCTTTGCTATGCTAGATTCAATGGAGTTTATGAGAAAACCCATGACCAAACATTCATCTGTATACCACTTGGAAAGTTGCAAACAAAGTGTGGAAGGTTTTGTAGAAGTCCCATCAAGATGGCCAGTAAGACCACGAGCACCAACAGTGAGGAAACTGAAGGAGACTATCTAAGATAATTTGTCCTATTAAGTTTCACAGTGGTTATCTAAAGCGGAGAAAACTCACGATCCTTATAAATGGAAGACATGGGAGACTCTTCAGATGTACCAAATAAATGAGATATGAGATCAACCATCATTGCCAGGAGAAATTATTCAAATTTACAAATAGCCCCCTGAACTTTTCAAAATTACAAAAAAGTCCCTGAAATTGTTGAAAATTGCAAACAAAATCCTTGAACCTTTTCAAAATTTACGAAAAAGTCCCTAAAATTGTTGACAATTGCAAAAATGTCCTTGAACTTTTCAAAATTACAAAAAAGTCCCTGAAATATTTTCAAAAATTACAAAACAGTACATGGAACTATTCAAATTTGCAAAAGCTATCATTGTTTCTATCACGAACTGTTGTCAACTACAGAATAACTCTCATTAATTCACGTGAAAAGTATCTCCTCAGGTTACCTCCAATTGGTATATTGTTGAACCAAAGTACACAAGAAAAGTTTCCAGGAAAGATTGGAGGGACACAACCGGTCCGCTTAAATACCAGACTCCTTAGACAAAATTTTCCTAGACATGCACTTAATCACTTAATACACATTTCCAGGATACCCGAGAGGAAAACAAACACGTGAATAACGACTTCAAAAAAAATTTCTACAGCACCTCCGTAGGATGAAAACAAAACCTTGCTCTAATACCATGTTGTAATGTGAGGAATTGCTCCTCTAAAGGTATATTATTCACAAGACCCCAATAGGGTATTTATAGTTACAACCTAATTAAGTCCTTTACTAAGTAGGAAAAGGAAATATAAAACAAATAGAAATAAAACTCTAGACTTATTAGGAAACATAATCATATTCTAATTAGAAAACCTCAGTCCATGTTTTCAACAGGAGTCAATGGCGTTGGCACGTGCAAATTATTTTTGCGGGGTGGCCGAACGTTGTTACTCCATGATGTGTTATATGTTCCGGATATTTAGTGGAATCTTGTTTCTATTATTTTTCTTATGAGACATGGTTTTAGAGTTGTATTTGATGAGCACATTTATGTGTGAAATCTTAGGGCATAAAGCATGCATTTTATACACTTAGAGTGGAGTTACCTTGGGTTTTATGTTGTTTTTGCAGATTTTATGATTTTTCAAGATTTAAGCAAATATTTGGAGTTTTGGGCTTGAATCATGCTATTTTACACGTCAAGAATTCCATTCAAATTGTCAAATGGGCCTGATCTGGAGCATGTTGGGCTAGAGATGTGTGACTATGGGCCAACTCCGAAATATTAAAGAGATAAAGAAGGCAAATTTGATCTACGGCTGATATTTTAAATCAAATCTACAGAGATATTATTGAGAGAGTCCAAATGGAAAAGAATCCTTGCATACCTCAATATCTTATCTCATATCTTGGATTTAATTATGAAAGAAAAAGAGGAAAAAGAATTATATTCGAAAGAAAGAGAGGAAAAATCCCGTTTTTGAATGCCTCTGTCCAGTTTTGATCAAACCCTTCATCGAACGGTAATCCGATGTCCGATCGTGCTGATTTTTGGAGGAGAGCTTCACGACTACTTAAACCTCAAATCCAACGGTGGAATTATGCATCTGATCTCTCTAAGTCGGCGCGATTACTACGTCAAAACCCTAATTGGTTGAGTCAGATAGAAACCCTGAGTTTTATTCAAATTCAGTCCTACTTCATATCTCATGTAAACTCTATAAAAGGAGAGCATACTCCATCAAAGGAGAATATGTTCTAGAGCTTAGTAGAAGCATTCTTTCTTCTCTCTTTAATTTATTAAGGTTTTCTCTAGTTTTCTTTGCTTGCATTAGTGAGATTTAAATTTCTAGATTCAATGTTTAAGTTTAATCTTTTTATGTAATGCAATTCAAGTTCAAGTTTCAAGTTCAAGTTTCAATTTTTTTAGATTCGTTTTTCTCTGGGTCTAGCAATTGCAGATTTAGATCATTCTAGATCTAGATCTGGTTGTTAGGGTTGGTTGAGATTCGAATCGTTTGTTCAATTCGCAAGTAAGTAACTTTCTTTATTAATCTTCTCTCCTCCCTCCATTCCCACTTCTATCTACCCCTCCATATTCTTAATTTAGGATTTATTTTCAGCATTATTTATTGTTCTCTCTTCCCCTGGATCCTTGATCAGAGATGCCTACAGTCGTGCCTCTCTTTGGTTAAGGCTTCATTTTCCTTTAATTGCTTTGTTTATTGCTTTATTATTTACTTTCTGCCTATTCATTCATCATCTCGGACCACATAACCGGAGCAAGCCTATAGTCGTGCCTCTGCTTCTGGTGACGGGTGGTGTTGCATCTGCATTTTAGCTATTTCCTTTTCCTTTTATTGCTTTGTTTATTGCTTTGTTATTGTTCGCATTTTTTTCCTATCTTTTATTTATGCATTGATTGTGTTTAATTTATTTTTCGTTTCAATTCGATTGCATTAGACATATAGATTAGGATCGTTTAGTTTAATTAATTAGTTAAAAAAAAATTGAATCATTCCACTCTCGCATTACTATTAAGAAGTTCAATTCTAAGTGGCATATCTCCCTGAGATCGACCCGTTAGCTACACGATACCATGCGCTTGCGGTTACTTTTAAATTTCACAAACAAGTTTTTGGCGCCGTTGCCGGGGAGGTATTAGTCCACTTTATTTTTCTAATTCTTAGGTAAATCGAAGTGTTTTTATAAAAAAAAATTCAAAGATATTACTCTTAAGTTGAGTAGAAATAAAAACGTACAGTAGTCCCCACTCTACCGGGTGAATCCCCAGGATTCGATTGTAGGTGGCTCTGAAGACTATACGGATTCCCTTGCTGTCAAACCTATAAGCGCTCAGCTATACGGCAACCTTACAGCTTTGGAATCATTGTTTCAATCTTTGTGGTGGGAAATTCACTACTTTCCCTTCATTTTTGTTATTTTCTTTTCTTTTATTCTTTAGTTACTTTATTTATTTTCTTTCATAAGAGTCATTAATTGCATTAAGTGGTTAGTGCATGTGTGTCTAGACTCGTGATTCTACAAATAGAATTGTCCGAGTGTCTAACTTGACCCTGGAAGGTCTACCTCCACCACCTCCACCTAAGAGTCTTAGGGATAGATTTTATCCAATCCGATCTGCACAACCTTCCTGTATACGTTTACCTGAAGTGAGGGGTAATAATTTTGAGCTCAAATCTCATTATCTATCTATGTTACCCCAATTTCATGGGCTACCTGATCAAGATGCATATTTGTTCCTTAGGGAGTTTGAGGAGGTTTGTGTCCTTATGAAGGTACAACAACTTACTGATGATGCCGTAAGACTACGGTTTATTACCTTTGCATTAAAAGACCAAGCAAAAAATTGGCTTTATAGCTTACCTAGGGATAGCATTATCACATGGGAACAATTTACTGTCCTATTCTTGAAGAAATTCTTTCCTTTCTCTAAGACGAACAAAATAAGAAATGATATTCTTCAATTTCGTCATAAACCCAATGAGTCTTTTGCTAAGGTAATGGAGAGGTTTCAAAGCCTTCTCCAAGAATGCCCTCACCATGGTATAGAATTATGGCATTTATGCCAAATAATTTATGAGGGTATCGATTACCAAACAAAGCAACTTTTGGAATCAATGTGCCCCATAGGATTTACATCATTCACTGATGATTCCGAAGCTTGGAATTTTCTTTTAGACCTAGCTGATAGAACTAGAGAATGGGAGTCAACCCAAGAGTCTAAAAGGACTAGTAGGGGATATTTTGTTGATAGCCAAGTTCATAAGGAAGTACAAATAGATAACATTTTGAAAAAGTACTTTGGTAGTTAAAGCTGCACCACCAAGTCAAGCACATTTTATTGACAAATCTATTGCTATGTGTGCATGGTGTCAGTCTCCTACACATGTAATTGAGGAATGTCCTAGCTATTCTGGAGGCCAACATGAGAATGTCAGTGCGATGTTTCCAAACCCGTACAGTAACTCGTACAATCCTGGGTGGAAGAATCATCCTAACTTTTCATGGTCTCAAGGGCAAAACCAAAATGGATTAAGCAATTATTCCACACAAAATCAATTTGGTGCCCCTCAAAAGCAAAATGCCCAATTTTCTCATTATCCAAATGTTCAGTTCCCTCAAGCCCCAAATTTCCAGAATCCCAATTTAGCTAGGCCTGTCAATTCACCTATTGTGCCTCATATACCTCACATTGCACAAAATCAATCATCACCTGGTTTCAACAGAGGTAACAATCCAGAGTTTTCTCGTCTCTCTTCCTTAGAGAAGAATATGGAAGTACTTTCCAGCACCTTCATGACTTCTATGCATAATATGGGAGAATAAATTTCCACTCTTGCAAGTGCTTTATCTGAGCGAGAAAAAGGTAAAATGCCTAGCCAACCTGAGTTAAATCCTAGGATTCAGATTCAACAAAGACCACAAAATCAAGTCAACCAAGTTGAATCCTCCCATTCTTCTTTAGCTTCAATTAATTTTGTGTCTGCATTGAGAAGTGGGAAAGGGTATTTAACAGGTGAGTCACATATTAATGAAAAGGGCGAGATTAGTGACCACTGTGATGAGGAGAATGTTCAAGTATCTCCTAATGAGGGTTTGTCTGAGAAACCCATAGAAGTTGAGGATGAGCCGCTTGCTTTAGCAAGTACCTAAGTTTGGTGAACCACTATCAGAAACTATGAGAAAAGAGCAAATTTCAAATGAGAGTCCTTATGTTCCTAAGGCCCCTTATCCTAGTCGTCTAGTTAATAAGAAGAAGACTGCAACTATGGAGAAAAATTTTAATGTCTTTAAAAAGATATAAGTGAATATCCCTCTTTTGGATGCCATATCCCAGATCCCCGCCTATGCAAAAGTGTTGAAAGATTTATGCACTCATAAAAGAATCACTAGCATTCCCAAAAAGGCATTCTTGGCAGATAACATTAGTTCCATAATTACTCAACCTATAGCAGCCAAGTATAAGGATCCAGGGAGCCCCACCATAGTTTGTGTCATAGGCAATACACACATTGAACATGCTTTACTTGATCTTGGTGCAAGTGTGAATCTTTTGCCTTACCATGTTTATAAGCAACTAGGATTGGGAGACTTGAAAGCAACTAGAACTACTCTTCAGTTGGCAGATAGGTCAGTTAAGATTCCTAAAGGGATGGTTGAAGATGTTTTACTGAAAGTGGGAGAATTTATTTTTCCAGTTGATTTCATTGTGCTAGATACTAAACCTTTTTCAATCAAGGATGAAATCCCAATAATTTTAGGAAGACCATTTTTAGCTACTAGTAATGCATTAATCAATTGTCGAAATGGCCTCTTACGATTATCTTTTGGAAATCAAACTATAGAGTTTAATATGTTCAGAATAGGGAAACAACCACAAATAGAAGAAGAGATCAATATGCTTGAGGAATCTTTTGATTTTCCTAATGATGTGATTACCAACTTTGAGATTGATTTTGATTCTGAATTTCAAGAGTGTATGGATATGTTGGATGATGATAGTGAAACTTTCTTTTCTGAAGTCTTAAATTTTCACACACCTTTAGAGCCTATTGAACCTCTATCTATCTCCATCTCTATCCCCAAGCCCTCAATAATTGAACCCCCCCAGCTACAATTGAAAAAGTTGCTTTCTAATTTGAAGTATGCTTTATTGGAACAAGATAATACTCTTCTTGTTATTGTTGTCTCTGATTTAACTTCTGACAAAGCAGAATAGTTGATCACACTATTGAATAATAATAGAGAACTATTGGGTTGGTCTATCACAAATATCAAAGGTCTAAGCTCTCCATTTTACAACATCATATTCATCTTATGAAATATGCAAAACCTTCTAGAGAACCTCAACGTATGATGAGAATTTTCTTTAACATTGTGAATGTTTTTCTTGAGATCTTTAGAGATGATTTTTCGATTCATGGTTTTTCTTATTTGGAGTGCCTTCCCGATCATACATTGATATTGAAGATAAGACTAAAGCTTCCCATGATAAGCACATCTTGACTGAAAGGTATACCCCTCATTTGTCTTCTTTGTTTAGCATACATGCATTGAGGACATTGCATTACTTAAGTGTGGGGGGGGGGTATAGCTTCATTGTAGATTTTAACTTTGACTTTTGGTTAGTATACATATTCTTTCAATTGCTATGATGTGTGAAATGAGAGTGATTTTGGTACCCATCATGAACACATAAAAACCCTGTTGAGAGGAAGGTAACTTGTATATATGTTGAGATGAGACTTTCCTTAGAAAAATAAAAGGCCTTTAACTTAAGGCGTTGAACCATCTATGAGTTTTGTGGGTCCTTGTTTCTTTGGCTAGAAGTTGAGATCAATTTTGTGTATGGCATGACAAAAGAAGAAGAAGAAGAAAAAAAAAAAAAAAGAGTAGAAAGTAAAAGTTGAATTCCTTGGAACTAGACAGGGCACTCCGACTCAGGAATCGAGGTGACTTGATCGAAACTCTTAGGAATGAGATTATTGAAAAGAACTCTCGCATCACTGTCTATGTGGGCATATGCAAAGCAAAGCTACAAAGTAACTTGGTTTCTGGTGTCTACTCCACCATGTCATTCAAGCCAACCGTAGTGGAGTAATGTAGAGTTCACTACTCAAAAGAAAAAAAAAGAGAAATAAATACAAGTGTCATCAATGCCTTGGTAAAATTGTTTGGTCAAAAATACTTCAAAACCTTAGTCCTTGGTCCCCTTACTTTATGAGTGGTTTTGCTTAAAGGAGAGGTGTACTTGAAAGATATAAGGTGAGTCCTTGATTGAGATATATGTTAAGTCTCAAGAATCAATATGGGGTAATAAAGTTCAAGTGTGGGGGATCTTAAATCAATGGTGAGAAAAATTGTCATAGCTATTGATCCTGTATGAGTACTTACCAATTGTTAGAGTTGGAATTTGCAATGTTTTATTTTGAGCTGAATTGGAATTTTGGATGTATATTCACTGCAAACATCCATGAGACAAAACTTGTCCTCTAGGATTAAAGGCCAGTTGCACATGCTAAGTGTAACCGTGATTCCTACGAAAGTGAGTTAGGATTTATTTTGCTGCACTAGTTTCTTACCTGCATTTGTATTTTTCTTTAATTTTTGCTTGAGGACAAGCTTAGTCTAAGTGTGGGGGAATCTGATGAGCACATTTATGTGTGAAATCTTAGGACATAAAGCATGCATTTTATACACTTAGAGTGGAGTTACCTTGGGTTTTATGTTGTTTTTGTAGATTTTAGGACTTTTCAAGATTTAAGCAAATATTTGGAGTTTTGGGCTTGAATCATGCTATTTTACACGTCAAGAAGTCCATTCAAATTCTCAAATGGGCCTGATCTGGAGCATGCTGGGCTAGAGATGTGTGACTATGGGCCAACTCCGAAATATTGAAGAGATAAAGAAGGCAAATTTGATCTACGGCTGAGATTTTAAATCAAATCTACAGAGATATTATTGAGAGAGTCCAAATGGAAAAGAATCCTTGCATACCTCAATATCTTATCTCATATCTTGGATTTAATTAAAGAAAGAAAAAGAGGAAAAAGAATTATATTCGAAAGAAAGAGAGGAAAAATCCCGTTTTTGAATGCCTCTGTCCAGTTTTGATCAAACCCTTCATCGAACGGTCATCCGATGTCCAATCGTGCTGATTTTTGGAGGAGAGCTTCACGACTATTTAAACCTCAAATCCAGCGGTGGAATTATGCATCTGATTTCTCTAAGTCGGCGCGGTTACTACGTCAAAACCCTAATTGGTTGAGTCAGATAGAAACCCTGAGTTTTATTCAAATTCAGTCCTACTTCATATCTCATGTAAACTCTATAAAAGGAGAGCATACTCCATCAAAGGAGAATATGTTCTAGAGCTTAGTAGAAGCATTCTTTCTTCTCTCTTTAGTTTATTAAGGTTTTCTCCAGTTTTCTTTGCTTGCATTAGTGAGATTTAAATTTCTAGATTCAATGTTTAAGTTTAATCTTTTTATGTAATGCAATTCAAGTTCAAGCTTCAAGTTCAAGTTTCAATTTTTTTAGATTCGTTTTTCTCTGGGTCTAGCAATTGCAGATTTAGATCATTCTAGATCTAGATCTAGTTGTTAGGGTTGGTTGAGATTCGAATCGTTTGTTCAATTCGCAAGTAAGTAATTTTCTTTATTAATCTTCTCTCCTCCCTCCATTCCCGCTTCTATCTACCCCTCCATATTCTTAATTTAGGATTTACTTTCAGCATTATTTATTTTTCTCCCTTCCCCTGGATCCTTGATCAGAGATGCCTACAGTCGTGCCTCTCTTTGGTTAAGGCTTCCTTTTCCTTTAATTGCTTTGTTTATTGCTTTGTTATTTACTTTCTGCCTATTCATTCATCATCTCGGACCACATAACCGGAGCAAGCCTACAGTCGTGCCTCTGCTTCTGGTGACGGGTGGTGTTGCATTTGCATTTTAGCTATTTCCTTTTCTTTTTATTGCTTTGTTTATTGCTTTGTTATTGACTTTCTGTTATTTACTTTCTGCCTATTCATTCATTATCTCGGACCACATAACCGGAGCAAGCCTACAGTCTTGCCTCTGCTTCTGGTGACGGGTGGTGTTGCATCTGCATTTTAGCTATTTCCTTTTCCTTTTATTGCTTTGTTTATTGCTTTGTTATTGTTCGCATTTTTTTTCCTGTCTTTTATTTATGCATTGATTGTGTTTAATTTATTTTTTGTTTTAATTCGATTGCATTAGACATATAGATTAGGATCATTTAGTTTAATTAATTAGTTAAAAAAAATTGAATCATTCCACTCTCGCATTACTATTAAGAAGTTCAATTCTAAGTGGCATATCTCCCTGAGATCGACCCGTTAGCTACACGATACCGTGCGCTTGCGGTTACTTTTAAATTTCACAAACAGTATTTGAAAACAATTCTATAATTTTTATTTAGGTGATACAGTTTATGGTTGTAGTTTTCTCTAGAATGGTTTTATAGTATTAGATACAATTGATTATTTATCTAATTCTAGTAGTGCTTTTGTGTGCCAAAATACTGTGTATATTAATTCTATTGTGTGGCATGCTAAACTAGGACATATTGGCCTGGATAGGATGAATAGGTTGGCAAGAGAAGGCCTCTTGATCCAAGGTTCACTATTTGATTTACCAACCAGTGAATCATGTCTAGCAAGAAAAGCAACTAGAAAACCATTCATAAAGACTTTGACAGCCCCTCTTCCTCTAGAATTTATCCATTCACATGTTTGTGGACCAAAGTGCATACTAGGAAAGGAAAAACTTATTTCATCATATTTATAGATGACTATACACGGTATGGTAATATTTATCTAATTTCTCATAAGTCAGAAACTCTAGAATGCTTTAAGAAGTTCATGAGCTTAGCTGAGAATTAGTTAGATAAAAGAATTAAAACTCTTAGAAGGGATTGAGGTCGAGAGTATATCTCCAATATGTTCAAAGGTTGTGTGATGAAAATGGGATATCTAGGCAACTTACTATTCCAAGGACTCCAAAGGAAAATGGAGTTGCTGAGAGGAGGAATAAAATGTTGCTAAACATGGTGAGATCCATGGTGGCGTAGGAAAACCTAGCCATCTCTTTTTGGGGAGATGCTTTGCTGACTGTAGCTTATATCCTCAATAGATTTCCAACTAAATCGGTTCCTTCTACAACATATGAGTTATGGACCAGAAGGAAGCCAGATTTGAGTCACATGTGCGCATGGGGATGTGTAGCATATGTTCACTCTAGTTCTCAGTAATATGGGAAACTTAGACATAAAGGAAGAAAGTGTATCTTTGTGAGATATTCTGAATACTCAAAGGGCCATGTCTTTATTGGGCTACATGAGAGTGAGAGGAGAACGGAACTCGAGTCTACAGATGCGACATTCTTGGAAAATGATTTTCCATATCTTGCAAGAGTTAACAAAGAGTAATTGGAATTCTTTGAAATACAAGATAGTGATCTTGTCACTCTAGGGACTCAGATTCTGGATAACAAACCCAGGGTTCATCCAGAAGATCCTAATGGGAGTTGGAGTGCAGATGTGATAGCTCCCTCAAAGGATGAGCAATCTAACATGCACTTGCATCATAGTTAGCGCGGGCTAGTTCCTAGTTGATGTTTCGACATAAAGGATGACATTTCAACATCGAGGATGAAGCCTACATGGTAGCTCCTGAAGAGACTAACTGCGAGGCAACTGAGATGACTCCAGTCAATAATTAGGAACCGAAGAGTGTGCAGAAAGCTCTTGCGGGAATGAGCTCAAAGGAATGACTAAAAACAATAGAGGAGGAGTTGGAGTCAATCAGAATCAACCTTGTCTGGGACTTGGTTGACTTACCGCCAGGATAAAAGGCAATTGGGACCAAATGGGTTCTGAAGATCATGAGAAAGGCGGATGGATCTATTGAGAGATTCAAGGCTCGTTTGGTAGCTAAGGGCTACACCCAAAGAGAGGGTGCTGATTATGAGGAATTTTTCCCCCTATGCTTAGGTTTGCCTCCATCAACCTCATATTAGCCATTGTTGCTCAAATGGACTTAGACCTTTACCAGATGGATGTAAAGTGTGAGATCCTACAAAAATCTCGATCCGAAAATCCATAGTGTAGATCCGAAGACCTGAAGTGAAGGAAGAAGACAATTGAGGACCATACAAATTTGAACCCCTTTGGGTCTATCCTAGAACCCTTGGGGGTAAGTGATATAGATCCTAGTATGGAAACCTTGAGTGAGTTTGGAAGAAGAGGTGATTTAAATGAAGATTGATTGGAATGGTGGACTTTGATTAAAGTGTCAACACCCTTAGATGGTCCTATAGAACTAGACACGACCCTTTCTTAAGTTGGTGAGGGACCCAAGTGAAGCTTGAGGCTGTCGAAGACTAAAATTCAGCAATTTTGACCATGGACATTGCTTGGTCGACCCCTTGGTTGATCCAATCGACCAAGGCAACCGACCAAAGCATCCTTCGAGGCAGAATTGTGTATTTTTGGAAATTTTAGGTTTTGGGAGCCCTGTATATTCAAACCTCAATCTAATTGGTACCACTTCACCTCTAAACATCTGCAGAACGTGAGGAGAACCCTATAGCCTCCTCCTTAAGCCAAAGAAGATCCCCAAGCAACCAAGCAAGTTCCTCCATTGATTTTTCTTCTACATGGTTAGTATTTGCTTCTATACTCTTTAGGTCTACACTCTCTTCTGTTTCTACTCTTTGTTTTGATTGTGAGGAAGGTCTTACACTACTGTAATGGCCTAATCTCAGATCCTCATTGTCTTAGAGTGAATTCCTATTCACTCTACTCTTTCCTTAGACCATATAGTGTGTTTTCAATGTTTTAATCTAGCATGAGACCGTGATTTACTTTTACTGTAGTTTTTGATTTCAACCTATGTTAGATCTATTCCTTAATTGTTTTCTATGCGTGATCTACTTTTCTCTTACCTTTAGTGTCACATCCACCCAGCCGGTACCCTACCTGGCATACCCGAGTGTGTGATCCACAACCCCGAAGATCAAGTATCGAGGTAATCAACCTCCCACATAGACAATAACATAATCATGAACAAGACTAAATCAATGTAACAGTATTATTTAAATGAATCAAGCAAAATAATGAAATAACTATCAGAGTGCGGAAATGATACCAATAGATAAGTATAATCAAAATGTAGAGTGAGGTGGAATCTGGCTCCACGAATACAGCGGAAAAGTGGTTCGTAAGTCTAAGGAAAAATTACAACTGTTTCTAAGATAAGAAAGAAATAACAAACTAAACTAAAGTCTATTCTATCTTATAGAGAACATCTTCATAAACATAGACTTCATCAATGACGCTCAGACGTTTCCATTCCACATCAAGGCTAATCCTGGTAACAAGCAAAACCACTTAAGGAATCCTCAATGTAATCTTCATGGTTGCCAGCACCTTGCGTGAAGTACGCCTCTTCAGTTTGCGCTTCCTCGAATTGATTTTCATAGTCATCAGTAACCGGAGAGTAGTCTAACAAAACATTGTACAAAAGGAATGAGTTTCAAAGAAACTCAGTAAGGCAGTTAATCCATAACAACATAAATGGTAGGATTTCAAAGCAAAGTAAAATGTTATATGATATGAAACACATGATGCAATATGATTCTAACTCTATGTATGCTGGTCTCTATTGGCAGACATGCTTTAAGTCATACCACCGTACTTCTTTAGGAAGGTCTCATCACACAACGCCTTTTGGTAGTGGGTCCGGCATCCCTCGAGACATTCCATGGCTAGGGGTATAGGTCACCACTCTCTCACATCACCATTGGTCTAAGTATCGGCGCATGTCAGGGTCAAAGCCTAGCCAAATGCAAGTCTCCTACTCAGTTACATCAAGTCAGATCCAGACACGTCCATTCCTCGCCCCTGGCGATCCTTTTCGGCATCCTTCACACTAGAGTCCTCATAGTCCCTGACTACGGACTCATCAACCCTATAGGTCATCCACATATGGTAAACGGGAAGCTCTCACGTCCTCTCACGGGTTGGTTACCGGTTTTGAGCGCCCGTAAGCCCAAGTCTATCCATATGCAACCCTACCGATAAATGGTCCCCACAATGTGATTCTTGTCCTCTCACGGGTTGGTTACCGGTCTTGAGCACCCATAAATCCCCATTGCTACCACTGGTCGTTCGGTCTCAATACCCCTCCAATTAGGGTCTGACATAACGGGACATCCTAGCCAAACACTACTAGACAGTCCTAAATATGTCATCCAACAGTTTAGGAAGGTGTCCAAAGGGCATCTCCGGAAACATCCCATAATATTCTCGTAGTAGTCCAAGGACAGAAGTGTCAAAAGGACACCTCTCCTTTCCAAACCATATTTAATCGTACACAAGCATCAATCCATAACATCACATATATGGTAACTTCATATATGGAAAGAAATCAATAATAATATATAACTTGCATATATTTGGTAAGTAAATCATACATGAATCAATTTAATATAAACAAGTAATGCTACTGAAATCAAGATAGTACAACAGTAGTATATCATTGTAAGAATCTAATTAAGGAAATAAACTAACAAGATTCAAATATAGAAACTAGGATATGCAATCTATGTAGTTAAGGAAATAACCATCCTTACCTTATATAACTCGCAAAGGAATCTTAGGGAATCAAGTAAGACCTTGACTAAACTTGGGAAGAAAGTCCTAAACAAGTGTATACAACATATTAGGAAAGATACCTAGAAGGAAAGATATCAAAACATCCAAAACATACCAAATATGAGGTACTGTACTCATTGGTCGATTGACTTGGTCTACTGCCTCAGTCGACCAATGAGTCGACCAACAGAGACAGTGGCCTTCAAAAAATCAGAATTTTAAGAATAAAGAACCGAATTTGGTGGTTCAAAAGGGTACTAAATAAGGGGTAAACTACAATGGCAGCATACTAGTATATAGAGGACTTCAAAACACTAATCAAATCAAGTTTTCAAGTTACAAATTAGGAAACAAAAAGTTACCATAGTTAGATCAATCATGGTTCTTGAAGAGTTCATAGTAAAAATCATGGACAAGAACAATAAGATGATGGATAACTGATTGTAACAAAGGAATCATGAATAACAAGCATAGATCTTCAAGAAAATTAGATCTAAGGCTGAAGAACAATAATCCAAATAAGGAAAGAGAATGAATACAAGTTTTCCTTCAAAAGCGAGTGATGATCTTGATGAAGATCATCCACCAAGCTTTAGATCCTTAGGAAAAGAGAGGGAATGAGTTTAATGATGGTTGCAACAGAGATACAACATCACTAGTACTGTCCTCAATCAGAAAAGGAAAGAAAAGTAACGAAGAATCAAAGATGAAACACAGAAGAGGATGATCACATACCTTTTTGTGTAAAAGCACGAGTTTTGACGAAGATCCGTCAAGATAATCACCAAGGATGCAAGGAAGATGACTTGCAAAGGTCTCTGGTACGTTCCAAAGAGTTTGGAGGCAGAAAATACGAAGTAGACTCGAGATTGGACTTAAATAGAGCAAGCAAACACCTAATTAGCAAAACAGAACCCATTGGTCGATTGGATTGGTCGACTGGTCCAGTCGACCAATTAGGACAGCAAGTCCAAAACAGGGAATTAAAGTCTCAGATCAAATCCAAACATAAAGGGGTTTTGCACACACACCAAGTGACTTACCTAGTAAGTAGAAATGCTTTCGAACCGATATAGAGAGCACTCCAAGTCCATCAACTAATCCGATCTTCATCAGGATGCAGTTTCCATAAATGGAACACTGACATCAACACTCATGGATTCAAAGCCAGTCACCAAGTCTTCAACTGAAATGGCCCAAAGCTAACTTCTTGCTTTACTTTGGGTTGTCGGACCTAAAAACAACAGGGTTTCCGGGTTAAGGTTAGGGCTGGGTTTCACATTTAGAATGAATCCCCCATTCATTCTAGCCTATCCGTGAAAATCCGCGGATTAAGCCTATTAGGTGATTTATTGGATTTCTATTCCAAAGGCTTTATTTGATGTTTAGATAATAATAGATAGTCTCTATATGTTGTTTTAGAATTTTCCTATTAATTTCGGAGTATTCTGATGTGATTCGATGAGTTTACTAAGAAAGTTGGAAATTAATGTCCGTACACAGAATGCTTGGTCGATCCCCTTGGTTGATCCAATCGACCAAGCCAATTGACCAAGGGTGTGCCTGACAGCAACTTTTTTCCGTTTGAACTCCATTTCGTCCCCGATCATTAGGATTTGTTCCTTATACTTTCTACATGTTTGTTTAGGGTTATTTTGCTGATTTTGGACTTGCCCTTTGATATTTTTCTTGGAGTTTGCAAAGTTGGAATATAAGGTCAGTACGTTCACTCATAATTGACATTTTTGCATTCTATATGTTGTTAGAACTTGTTTGCATATGTTAGCTACTGTAGTTTTACTTCTGTAATTACAGTAGGCTATTCATGATGTGATTTACATATTTGAATTGGTTATGAATGATGGAATTGTGAATTGGATTAAATTGTGATATGTATGGAATCATGATGTGATGTGATTGCCTAGGTTGTGGTTGTGGAATGGGGAATGACCTTTGGGAGTTTCTATCATGGGACACCAGTGGAGGTGGTATGGGACGCATTCCTATGCTACCCTTTGGCACTTTCTGTAACTACTGGTTGACATACCTAGGTTTGGTCTAGAAGTGTTTGGCTAGGAAACCCTGCCATATCTGACCCTATCGGAAGGGGTTGAGACCGAATGACCCGTGGCAGCAATGGGGATTGGTGGGCGCTCAAGAGCAGAAACCAACCCATGAGAGGACACAATCACAATGTTGAAGCCATTCATTGGTAAGGTCGCACATAATAAGCTTGGGCTCGTGGGCGCTCAAGAAGGCTAGAAGCATGAGGGTACATGAGAGCTTCTCGTTTATTATATGTGGATGACCAATAGGGTTAAGAGTCTACATAGCCGAGAAGGAGACGGTGACACTAGGGGGAAAGATATCGGAAAGGATCGTGGGAAGCGATGAATGGACGTATCCAACCCTAAAGTAGATGTGACTCAGTAGATGACTTGTATTGGGCTAGGTATTAACCCTGACACGCGCCAGTACTCAGACCAATGGTGGTGAGCGATAGTGTTGACCTAAACCTCAGCCATAGAATGTTCGGGAAGGATGCCCTGACCCAATTACCAACGGAGAACCCAAGAAGGTTGAGGGAGTGTTATTTGAGACCTACCCAGAGGAGTATGGTGTTGTATCTTAATGCGTGTCTGCCAATAGAGACCAACATACTTATAATTAGAAGCATGAAGCATGCTTGCATTCATTGTTTCATATCATTGCATTATGCTTGTTTTGCTTTTGTATCTTGTTCCTGTTATTGAGATTGTGAATGTTTATAATTGTTAATTGTGTTTGAACTGCTTGCTGGGTTCTTTTGAGCTCACCCTTTGGGGGACATGTTTTCTTTAGATTGTATTGCAGGTACCGATGACTGCGAGATCCCGAACTATGAAGCCACGATGTGTGACTCGTATGGTTTCCAAGATTTTGGCGACTACGAGCAATATGGTGAAGCATACCCATGTGATGACGGAGCATGCTAAGATTAGTCAGACCTTGGAGCTTGAATGTTCCGTACTGGAGTTGAAGACATCTAAGTCTAGACTTTGTTCAATGGACATAGATACTCATTATGTTTAGTTTTAGAATGATTCTTAGTTTTCTTTATTTCTTTCAGTTGTAATACTCTAGAGATTCGATCTACCTTCCGCATTGGTTTTAGAGTTATTTCCGCTATACTCTTTACTCTGATCTTGTTTATTCCGCACTCTGATATTCTTTTGTGATCCTTCTGAGATCCATACTTGATTGTTTCTTAAATTATTTGAATAAAATTATTTATTCTTGCTCATGATTATATTATTGTGCTATGTGGGTATATGATCGCCCTAAACTTGATCTTCGAGGCTGTGGATCACACCTTTGGGTATTCCAGATAGGGTACAAGTTGGGGGATGTGACATAAAGACTGTTTTTCTCAATGGAGAACTTGAGGAAGAGATCTATATGGATCAACCTCAAGGCTTTGAAGCTAAGGGACTAAAGTGCAAAGTGTGCAAGCTCAAGAAGTCTATATATGGCTTCAAGTAAGCATCTAAACAATGGAATGTGCGCTTCCACCAAGCTATGATGGAAAATGGTTTTCCATGCTTGAGGAAGACCGTTTTGTTTACACCAAGAGATTTGATGGTAATTTTTTCATTCTAACATTGTATGGAGATGACATACTCATGGCTAGCAATAGTAAGGAGCTATTAGAAAATCATTAAGAAATGGTTGTCCTCCATATTTGATATGAAGGATATGGGTGAACCAAGCTATATGCTTGGTGTCAAGATTGTCAGAAATAGGCAAAAGAGATTACTGGGCTTATCTCAAGAGACCTATATTGACAATGTCATAAAGAGATACCAAATGCACAACTGCAAACCAATAGATACTCCAGTGGAGAAGGGTTTGCATTTGAGCCTTGACATGGATCCTAAGACTCCAGAGGAGAAAACCAAATTGGAAAGAATTCCATATTCCAATGTTATGGGTAGCCTAATGTACATTATGATGTGTACTAGGCCATATTTGTTTTGCAATGGGTTTGGTTAGTTGGTTTCAATCAAACCCAGGCATAGAGCATTGGAAAGCAGTCAAGAAAATTTTGAGATATCTTAGAGGAATGAGTAACTACATGCTGTGTTACCAAAGATCGAATGTGCGATTGGTTGGCTATAGCAATGCCGACTGGGATGGAGACATTGATGAGCGCAAATCAACCTCTGGATATGCTTTCTTGCTAAATGGCGTGGCCATTTCGTGGTGTAGCAAGAAACAGACTTGTATAGCACTCTCAACCATGGAGGCAGAGTATGTGGCATGCTCAGCTGCGGTACAGGAGGTTGTTTGGTTGAGGAGATTCCTAAAACATACTGGATTTGTGTTGACATCCAAAGAGCCTCCTACCCTTGTCTTTTATGATAGTACAGAAGTTCTTAGTTATGTCAAGGACCCCAAGTATCATGGGAAGACCAAACATATACAAGTGAGATATCATTTTGTTAGAGACATTGTAACAAGAAAGAAAGATGTACTTAAACACATATCTACTAGTCAGATGGTACCTAACCCTCTCACCAAACCTATAGCCAAGGATGTTTTTATTTCTCATGTAAAGTCCTTGGGCTTGCGTAGATTGTACTTATTTATGTATTGAAACTTTCTTATTATTGAGTAATATGAGTTCATTCCAGCCTTTGTTTTTTCACTTTTTGTGTGATTGTGTTCTTTTAGCATAAAACGTGATACATCAATAGGCATGAGAATTGCTCACTCACACAAGCATTCGCCTCTGGTGCTTTGGTAGCGAGCAGAGATGAGATGGATTATAAATGACCTTGTATAGATCAATTCATAATCATGTTGTTGCCTTGATTTTGAAATCAATATGAGATTCTATGTGGTGAAGAGAATCAACATGAATGTTCCCACTATTCATGTTTCCTATAGAAGCTAGGTGCAAGTACTTTCTGTGGCACTGGGGTAGCGACAATAAAGAAACTCAAGTTAGGCGCAAGTGGTGTGACTAAACTAAGACCTGTATGGTGTTGGGAAAGACATACATTCTATTGTGTATAGAATGCTCTACTATAGCATGTATATCATATTATGTGTACTTAGCGACTATTGGAAATGAGAGGATGGATCCTTGCTCCTTTCATTGTGTGAGTCCTAGACTTTATTGTCCATTAGTGTCCTTAATGACTTTTGATGACGTCATGAAACGAGGGGTTGATGTGGCTACTTTAGGGTCATGATTGATTCGGCCTAAAGCGGCATTACCGGGATAGGGGTCAGTCCCAAGTTGGTGATGGTCTGGGGCAAAAGGAAAGGTTTGATTCAACTACACCTTAAGAGTGTTTGCTGGTGCCAGTTGTATTAGTTACAGTAGCAAACATTTTAAGGTCAAGAAGATGATCTCTCAAAAGGATCGAGATACCTTTTGTCTGTGAGTTTGAATAAACCTAGGACACTATTGTATACTAGTGCTTATTTAATGTGTTTCTTTGAGTGATGCTATCATTCTGGCCTTCTGGGAAGGTTTCTAGTTTGGGGCTCACAAGTGCAGGTATATCATTGGTCGCACAACCCATTTACCAATATACTTATGGATGTTGGTGTCTAGGACACAAGTGGTCTATGTATCTGGGATACGTAGTAGAGAGATCAAAATATGTATATCTGGGATATACGTGTGTGTCTGGGAAACACTGTGATAGAGAGACCAAAATGTGTATATTTGGGATATAGATGTGTGTCTGGGACACACTGTGACAGAGAGATCGATACTTGCCCTTTTGCAAGTGGGAGATGTTGGGATTTTTTAATATGCCAAAGGGAAATTGCTTAATTTCACATATCAGGTGGTTACAAAATATGAGGATATGTTTTGGTTACCGCCGACCCACTCCACGCACATTGAGTTACGGGATTTTATTTTGGAAACTGCGCTCTCTCTCTCTCTCTCTCTCTCTCTCTCTCTCTCTCTCTCTCTCTCTCTCTCTCTCTCTCTCTCTCTCTCTCTCTCTCTCTCTCTCTCTAAGAAACACAGAAACAAAGGAAGATTCTTCGTGAAACTTTTCTTCTTCCAAGTTCGATATTGCTCTTCGACTATCCATCCACAACGGTATTTGGGTTGTGGATTTTCTTCCCTTTCCACTAGATTGAGGAGGATTTGTCGATGATGATTTTTGTGGAAGAACGAGGACATGGATCTTGTTTTCCTTTTGCTGTAATTTCTTTATTTATTTGGGAATAGTGAATCCAGGTAAGGATCCATCACTTCCTTTTTTTTTCTAGATTAATTATTTGGACTATCTCCCATATATATATTAGTGAGAACCTACAACAAAGAAGGCCATAAAAAGTACTCCCAACATCTTGATATTTTGGGGGTTGGGGGGGGGCGCATATAGAATTATAATGACAACAATTCAATTAGGGGTAAATGAAGCCCAAATAGAAAAGAAATGATTTGATTGAAATATATGTTGAATAGGCATCCAATTGCTAGCTACCCATATTTCCCCCTTTTTCTAAACTAGGCTTAAAGGCCAATTTCTTAAAAGATTTCAGGAGGGAAATTTGGGCAACCCATGTACATCCAAACAATGGATTTCACACAAGGAAAGAACATCCATCATATATTTTTAATGAAAAAGCAATACTTGTTGTTCTTCAATCTTCATTTGGGTATAGGTATACATTTTTAGCACATCTAATTTATCAAATTGTTTCTACTAGGAAAACAAAATCAAAATTTAGATCAATTATGTATTATGTTTTCCCTTTTATTGTACATACCAGTTGCATTTTATTCTTGTGGGCACATCACTTAGCCAATCTGTGAAAAGGGAGAAATCCGCTTTACACTTAAACCAACAAGTAGCCTAGCCCGCTTCTTCAACTGCCAGGCATGTGCACATAAAATATGTTGGCTCATCATAATTGAGAATGAATTTTGACTGCTTGGGATTCTTTCTTATGGTAGTTTTTTGGGTTGGGGCAATAAAGTCATAGCCTGATCACCGGAAGACTCCTTCCATTGGAACCAAATAGAAAGGTGGGGCAATCAAATCCTAGATGATAATGCTAGATGTGTTGGGGCCTTGATACCTTGTGTGAAATCCCCAGGATTTCTGACCTTTTAACCCAATGGTTCTAGGACCGTGAACCAGGGGTACAAGTAAGCGACAACTCTGGACCATACGAGTTGAATCCAGGTGCTCGGAATTAAAACCTATGGAGGTGGATGACCATGATGAAGACCCAATCATTCTAATGGATTTCAAAAGAAGAAAGAAGATCAATCTAGAAGGCATAAAAAGGACGTTTTGGCATGTCCGTAAACCAATGCTAGAAGACTCAAAATTTGAGGTAAACTATACCAATGATCAGCCCTTGAAATGACCTTTCAACCCGCCGAAATCCATCGCAATCGGCCTTTTCATGAAGGATATATAGGACCGGTTGGTGTGAGGCGGTTGATTGACTAGACCAACCGCCCCCTCCCAATTTTGGGGCAGATTAGGGATTTCAGGTTTTAAACCCTATTTTATGATTCTCTAACCCTACAAATGCATTCTTTATGCAAAAAGGAGGCTGAGAACATGGAACTCATGAGTTAGAAGTTTCTTCACTCATTGGGTGGTGCCAAAGAGTAAGAACGAAAGGAAATTGTGCGATAAGGTAAGGATTTGCAATAACCTTTGCAATCTCTCTTCTGAATGCTATTAAGAAAGGATCTCTTGCATTGTTGTGTTGTTTTTCATTGTTGGGATTTATTGAATGCTTCCTATGGCCCCATTAATGCTTCTCAATCATTGTGAGAATTGGTTCATGCAATCTTTTGTATTCGAAACCGATTCAAACCTTTCTGTGATGCCCGAGGATGTCTGTGAGAGCCAAAATTGGGGGTTTTTAATTGAGAACCAATTGGGGTATTTGAAAAGTAGTTTGGGGACCCTATTATCGTCAAATTGAAGACCCCAAAGTTTCGTTTCAAGCGAAGATCGAATTAGAGACGAATTTAGAGTTTTTGGCTAGAGCCTATATTGGGCGGTCAACTAGGACCGGTCGACCGGCCCTGTATGACCCAAACCCCTTGCACACTATCTGGGTGTGTGTTTTAGCCCCTTTGATTCTGAACTATTCCTTATTATTGCTCATTGAGTTTCCATTTTTTCTAGGGTTATTTTAGGTCAATTGCACTCTCTTTTTGGTCAATTACTTTTGGGAATTGGAGAGCTATATAAGCTTGAAAGGGGAGGAATATACTCAACCATGTCTTGTATAAATGATATGTTATGTTAATCTTCAATATATTGTTATCTTGTAATTTCTTATAAATTGTGTGTGACTTTACGCAAATGGAAGGTAATGATTGTTTGTACTTGTTTCTATTTCAAATTTTATAAATTGTTGTATGTGAATGATGATATGAGCATCTGTGAATTTGATTTTAGGACTATGTCCTTTTATACTTAAATACCAACTAGGGTTGTGGGATACTCCCATTACCCTAGTGACCTTATATATATATATGCACTTAGACCTAAGCTCATGAATGTTAGGTGTTTAGAAGTGTTTGGGTAGATAACTTCATGAGTACTATTGCCCTTACAGTAGGGTATTGAAGCCGGTTAACCCATGATATCAGTGGTTGGGTCCTATGAGCATCAAGCAGGCTCACTGACATCATGAGATGGTAGGGTTGCATTTAATAGATAAAGGCTCATGGACGCTCAAGACTGGTAACCAACCCATGAGAGGACATGGAGAGCATCTTGTCCATTATATGTAGATGAACATAGGGTTGAGAAATGGAGTCCAACAGATGCCTTCCATTGATGATGCCATTTTTAGGTGGATAAGGATATCGGACCAACATATGCCTCTCGTTAAAGAATGATATCCGGACCATATGTAGTACGAGACCATATGATACATTGGGCCTAGAGTTGTCATTGACATGTGCCAGTTCTCATGCCAAACAGTGACGTGAGAGAGTGGTGACTTATATTCCTAACCACATTGATATGACTTTACCCAACAACCGTGGAAAACCCAATAGATGTCTCTTATTGATGGGGAGTGAATGAGACCGCCTAAAGGAGATTTGTGTCTAACTTAATGGGTGTCTACCATAGAAACTTCATGATAGAGTTAGGAGCATAACATCATATTCACTCATTAATTATATTATCATCGTTATACATATTATCATTATTAATCATAGATGTGTGGTGTGATAATTAGTGAATGAATGCATGACATGCCATTGAGTTGATGTCACTAAATTCTGTTGAACTCATTTCTTTTATATGTGTCTTTTAGATTATACTACATGTTATGAGGAATCCATTTAATTGGAGGATCTGTCGCCAACATATTATTATAAAGAAGCGACTTGAAGAAGAAGTGGACTCGAATAGAGCTTCGTGTCCGTGCCAAGACTGTTCATATGGAGCTTGGTTCCAGTAGAGAACTAGTGTAGTTTAATTTCACTGCAAAACTATTATTTCCTTTATTTTGATATTCATTTTGATCAACATTAGTTAATGGATGGTTGTAACCACTTGATAATTCAGATTTTATAATTTTCATAATTTAATTTATTATTTTCTTTGTCCTTTGATTGCCTATATCATATGATTGTGTAGATTTATCACTAAACTGAGATCCTAAAGTATATCACTCCCACGAGTATTCAGGTATGACTGGGTTCAGTTGGGTGAGGCATGACACCTTGTCACATTGATAACTTGAATCTTTGAACTGGACCAAATCAAAATGATGAACCTTTTCTTTTCAAGGATCAAGCTACATGATAGGTTCTAGACTTTAATCTTACGGGATAACTCAAAATTATATTTAAAACATGATCCTATCCTTCGTGGCATATTTAAAATTATGAATAAAAGCTACCTTGAGGATGTAGTCGAAATGTGCATAAACTAGCCCAGATGATATGAAAGCGCGGTGGAGGGGATGTTACACATGGCCCTCGAAGAGAATCACCAGAATCAGGATCATTTGTGCTCCCTGACGGCTTCCCAACCACAAAAACCAGTGGGTCCCACAGGTGAAAAAATAATTTTTTTCTTTCCAAAATGTGTTTTTTCACTAGTGGGACCCACTGGCATTTGTACTTGGGAATCTGTCGGAGAGCACTCAGTGCTCCCCCGATGAGGAGCTGATCCCGACTCAAAAGATGAGTCTATAAAGCAACTGCGTCATTGGGATAAAGTTGAACCCTCTTTTCTTTTGGTAAAAATTTTGAACCGGTTTCAACTAACAAGATTTGGTTGGACTGCAAACACTGGTGAATACCTATTTTCTTGCTTATCAGGCAAACCAGACTCCGAATCAGTTGTAATCCATGCATTTAAGCTTTGCATAATTGCACCTTCCTGTTCGAGCATAAGTTTCGTATCGGTTCAGTTTACGCATGAAGCTTGAACCGCATTCAAACCATTATACTTTTGGTCTAAAAGGTTTCCGTGTACAATTCGACCAGAGAGGAGAATACCGCAAAACTTCTGGTCCAGATTTCCAAAAGAGACCAGGGGTGCTGTGAATTTGTCCCCACGGTGGAAATTTCTAGAAGTGGGTCCCACATAATAGTTCCTTGGCACTCAACGGTTTCTCCTCTTAACAGCTCTGGTGGTGGCTGGAAGTTGGCACCGACCATCGAGTGAGATTTTGTTTGATTGGGCTTGTTAAGAAGGGGGGGGGGGGGGGGGGGCGCAAGCGTTTACAGTGAGTGAGAGAAATGGGGAAATGGAAGATGGATCATCCCTCACTGCAGAGTACAACAACAGAGTTTCAGTCCTGATTCTCGTGCTTAATAGCTATTAGAATCAGAGCTGCCAATGTTTTGCAGTAAACCTACTTTATGGTAAGATCACTATGAACTAACAACCTCGTCTTCTGCTTCTTTATTTATTCATAATATGGAAAATTTTCATATGGTTGGATAATACGCTTTTTCACTGCCCAGTTCTATTTTTCTATTTGAGTAGAATGAAAACTCAAATGTTTCTTCGTGGGTTTTTGGTTGATTGGTGGTCAACTTAGTGGTCGCGAGTCTAGATTAGGCATGATTTCTTACCTTCTTTGTATATCCTGCTACAGGGTTCTCTTCATTGTGACTTCATTTATAGGAACCGGGAAGCTTCTGTTGTCTGGGATTTTATTAAAGTGTATGGACTGTTTTATGGTTGATGTAGATTCTCGAGATTGGATATTGATTACCCGACTGTAGTTTGATATGCACAAGAATTTCTTGGTAGTGGCTTGCATGTATTGAGGGATACTGGTGAGACAGAGATTTCAGCTTCTTCCCCCTAAACATTAGGAAGTTACAAATACATCTATGGGAGGTATTCCCTTATCATCTCATAGAAAATTGTTGTATACTCTAGTGTTTAGTTCTCTTGTCTTCTTAAAATGCCTCGACTCTACTAACAAAGATCAGTGATAAATAAAACCAGAGAGACAGAAAATTGGGGCCCCATGCATAAAGATTTCACGTTGCCGTTCTGGTAGTTGATGGCGAATGGTGACTTGGCTTCTTTATAATGGATTGAAAAGGACAGAAACAGATAACTGAACAACATTTCCATCGAATAGGAAAAGAGAAAATCATATCCTTCTCTTCTTCAAATAATGAGGAATAGTGCTTTTAATGTGGGTGTTGATCAAATCATGCCCCAGGGGTCAAGGGGCCTGAATTGCTACAGGATGATCCTATGCTCTGCCTGGGTGGAAGTGAAGTGCAGGGAAGAGAGATAAACTTAAATGAAAAAAATTAAATGGATTATTTTTTTAATAAGATTCTTGCCATTGCTGAATAACCATTTAACCAGTGGTTTTTGGTCCTCGCATTTCAAGCAAGTTAGTTAGAATACAATGATGGTTAAGGCCCTGGAATCTATTTGACATGTTTGATTACCTTACTTGAGAAGATTTTATGATGGAATCATTTATGGAAGTGTCCCCCTTCATTTTATTTACTTATTTATTTTTTATACTTTTGTTTTCAATGAATTTCATTATTAGTCATCTTCAATCGCTGATTGACTTCCTTATTCTTTTCTTCCCACTGCCACTGGTTTATATTCTGAAATGGTCAAATCAGTAGTTATCATCCTCAATTCAATTTCTGTTTCAACCAGCCATTAAACCTAGACATTGTTCTTAGTTCTTGTTATTTGGGACAACAGCACCCCTCCCCCAATTTCCCTGTGGCTAACAGTTCTCTCAACTCTCTTTCCCTGCCACTCATTTCCCTTCTGCACTATCTCTAACCCAAGTATCAGGCTCCAACCCCAACCCTGGCAAAGGTGACCTCAATATCAATTCCTGATTTCACTGCTGTAACCAGGGATTGACTAGCACCCTCCCCATCGCAACTAGGGTAATGTAGTTCTATGTTGGAAGGGATACACCTAGAAGCAAATAACCTCTGCGATGAGCCAGTAAGTATGGCTAAGTCAAAACAGGGGATTTAGGTCATATTTGGACTAGGGTTGGTAGGTTAGGTTGTGTTGATCGAGAGGAGTCTATTAGTGAATGTTACGTTAAGTTTCAATGGTGGAAAGTGTGCTGGAATTCAATTGTTCTTAGCTTGTTATTTGGGACAACTGCTCCCTCCCCCAAGTTCCCAAGGGCTAAAAGTTTCGTCTACTCTCTTTCTTTGTCACTCATTTCCCTTGTGCACCATCGCTAACCCAAGTATCAAGCTCCAACACCGATCCTGGCTAAGGCGACCTCGATATCAATTCTAGATAACCTCTGCTATTAACTAGTATGTGGCTTGGTCAAAATAAGGTTCTTAGGTCATATTAGGGTTAGGGTTTGGTAGGACTTAAGTTTGATGGTAGGATTAGGTTGTGTTGATGTAGAGGAGTCTGTTAGTGAATGTTATGTTAAGTTTTAATGGTGAAAGTGTGCTTTCAATTGGAATGGTCAGGCTTTTGGAATTCTGGAAAAAAATACCTTAAAAAAAGAAGAAAAAGAAGAAAAAGAAGACAAAGTGTGCTTTCAATTGCTATTGGATTTTTAAGGGAAGAAATCTGGTTGGTGGAAGGGGATGGAGGAGAGGTGAGACAAGTCTTCTTGGGTGGACTTTTCTTTTTGGATGAATGAAAAATTCATTAACCAAAGGGGAGAAAAGGGGGAGGGAGAAAATACAAGACAAAACCAAATTAAAACAAAACGTAGCGTAACAAAAAACAATACAAGAATAAAAGGCAACCAAGAGAAAAAGGGAACTAGGATTTCCTTACTTATCTTTACTAGAAGGCTGGAAATTAACAATAAAATCTTCATTGAAGCTATGGCGACCTTTGGTAGAGTGACTATTACTTCAATGGCTTTGAAGGGGAGGAGAGGGGGTCTCCTGACATGCTTATTAAAGCGGCAAAGTGATGGGGGCTCCGGTTTGGCGATTAGGCGGTAATAAAGCGACCAAAGCGGTTTAGTCAATATTTTTAATATAACTACTTTTAAACTACTTTTTAATACAGATACTTTTTATAATAAACTAAAGTACTAAACAAACATTAAACAATCACATTCATAAAAATTTAAAAAAAAAAAACAAAAAAACAAAAAAAATTCAAGAATCAACAAAAAAAATTCAAGAATCACAATTATGAATATAAATATTATTCATATATAGTTTAGTACTATTTTTAACATGATTTTTTTTTATTAAATATACATGAATAATATTTGAATTGGAATCAGAATTGATGTATCCGTTTTTCCCTTTTTTTAACCAAATAGTGCCAACATGATAAATTAATAGATCTCATTATTCCGATTTTCAAGTCATTGTTTATTTAATGATTCATTGATTATCAATGTTGAATATGGCTCATGCTTCACATTCTGTTGTCGACAGGCACTTTGGGCCTTGATTCCGAAATGGCTCACATATTTAAATTTATATACGGCATTGTAGAATAAATTATGATTAAAAAAAAATAATATGCACAAATAAAAAAATGTAAAAAAAGCTGTTGCTTTAGCCTTTAGGCGGCAATATAGCGCAAAAGGTGGCAAAGCAGTAGTGCCTAAGCAAAAAAGCGGAAAGAAATTAGCCCGTTAGTTAAGCAGTCACAATTTAGCGGTTCAAAAATCGCTTTGCTGACTAGCGCGCCCTAGGCGGACGCTTTGATAACCATGGTCTTTGATTTAGAAGAGTCTCGAAGATCAGGATTGCAATTGTCGATTGAGGGAGCCTTCTTGCACAAAGAGGGGGCTATTTGCTTAGAAATGAAGGGGGGGGGGAACTCAACAGCAGGGAGGGGAAGGGAGGAAAGGTGGCCAGGGGGAGGGCAAGGCAGCAAGGGTGGGTAGGCTAAAGGAGAGGATGTTAGGAGATGATATGAGCTAGAGGTTGAGATTAAGGTGGGTTTGGGGGGGGGGGGGGTGTGGGCCGAGGAGTAATATAAGAGGAGTGGGTTAAGAGAAGGGGGAAGGGGCAAAAGAATAAAGGAGGTGGGCCTGAGGCCCAGAGGGAGTGGAGAGGCCTATGAGGGAGGATGTAGGGTCAAAGGGGATAGGATCAAGAGGGGAAGGGATAAAAGAGGAAGAGGAGTGGTTAGAAAGGGGAAGACAAAGAAGAGGAGATTCGAAAGGGGCTAGAGGAGGAATATGGAAATGGGAAGGGGCAAGGGGTGGTTGCAAATGATAGGGAGGAGGGCTTGTAGTAAGATCAGGGAAGATTCAAGGGGGGAGGGCGGGAAAAGGGAATCAGGAGAGGGGATCGAGAAGGGGCAAAGCATGGTCAGGTTTTAGGGGACAAAGGCAGAAAGTTGATTATCTAGAGAGGGTACATCGACAGAGGGGGAAAGTAGCATCAGGAGAGGCCATAAAGGTGAGGGGGAGACTAGGACCCTTGGTAGAGAGAAGGGCAAGTCAGGGGACGAATGGTAGCCATTGAGCTCTAGAGTAGCATTCTTGCTTTGGTTTTGCTCCAAAGGAACTGACACTGATGGGTTGGGAAGGAGGGGCCGCTGGTGGCGACGAGAGCCACAGCCACCAGAGGAGAAGGGAAGATATGGAAGGGGGAGGTTAACCAGAGGACCAAGGATGGGGGATGAAGTTGGAGAAGAGTTAGGGCATTCAAGGTGGCTGAATACTTTGCTGTTAAGGCATAGAGGGGGGCATTTTCAAAATTGAGAAGTTGGTGGAATCTAAAACCGGTTTCATCGCTAACTATAACAGAGATAGGCAAAGGAGAAGGGCTGAAGCCTCGACAGAAATTCTTCTGGAGGTTAATCAATCTTAAGTGGAAGTGGTGGCATCCATTTGGAGGGGTTTTCCAATTAGCAAGGCGATATGGCTAAGGCAATTGAAGTTCCAAAAGTGTAGCAAGAGCCCGAGGAGAGTAACTCACAAGGGGATGGCATGGAGGTCCATTTTTTTCCAGTTTCATATCTAGAGCCCATTGCTGGAGGTAGACTTGCTTGCTGTTGACTTGCCAAGGAGTGCCTTCCATAGCACAGGTTTGTCTTCCTCATTTGAGAAATGAGAGATGAAGACACCATTTTTGAGCAACTAGAAATGGAAAGAGCCAGAAGCATTCCATTGCTTAGAGAGAGAAGCTTGGACAACTTTGAAGGGAGGATGAGGACCGATGAAGTTATGGACGAGGCATGACTTCCACTTAGACGAGGGTTTAGAGAATAATTTGGACAGAGGCCAAGCATGGTGGAACCATTGATGAGGGAGGAATGAAATTAAGGGGTCGGTCGGGGTTGGAGGGTGGGCGGCTAGGGGAGAAAAGGGACCAGCAGGGAGGGTTTGAAGGGAGAGAGGGATTCTCCCGGGGGGAGTGGGGGTGGGGGAGAGAAGGGGGTGGATCGGTCATGCTTCAAGTTCTCCGGGCTTTCATCTACCTGGTAATACTTAGTATTAGCTTGGTAGTACTTAGGTTTTTTAAGCTCTTTCCAATTTCAGGTGGAACTGAATTCAGTTGTTGGTTCAACTAGTTTATTTCTGGTCTAGAGGAAGTTGTTGGATATGATGTCGCATGACCCATTTGTTACTAGTCTAGTCACACCTCCATGCATAGAAGGTAGTTAGTGTTATGTTTTGTTTTGCTTTTCCATTCCTCATCCAAAGAGGACTCTTGTAGTCAGGCTAAACAAGATATCATACGTAGTTATCTTCTTAGAACAGATAATTCAACTTTATACAATTTCTGCCTGAGCAAAGCTATTGTTTTCTTCATCCTCTGAGAGTTTCAGGTCTAATTTCAGGTTTAGATTAGGGTTCCTTGGTGTTTAAAATCCAAGTGCTTGGAATCTTGGTGCTTAAAGTCCAAGGTGTTCAAGACGTCTAGTGTTTAAGGTACAGACTTACTGTTGTGATTGTGGATTTGGTATTCCAATTGACGATCCATCATCCTTAAAAAGCTTGTGATCAAGGGTTAATTTTGAAGCTGTTTCCATTAGAGCAACATTGAATCAGTAAGTTCCCTGCATAATTTCATTAAAACTGGAACCATTCTGTTTTCAGTTTTCTGTCACCAGTCATTCCGTTTCTTCTCCAGCCCATTTCTCACCACTAAACACTGTAAACCCCATTGAAGGTGCATTTCTCATTGGTTTTCTCTAGAATATCATCCCTCATAAAGTCTGCAACTTGAATCATGGTGGGAGATCTCGTTTGAGAGCGAGATCTTGCCACTCAAAAAAAGCGAGATCTCGGTCGAGATCTACAAAAAAACTGGCGTAATCTCGATGGCCCATCTCGGTGGATTTTAAGGCCCCGGTTGGGCTGAAACTTGGTTTTTAGCCTATTTAAGGCCTTTTGAACACATTGGTGGCCTTAGATTTGTGAGAAAATAACCCTAAGTATATCTTTTAAGTCAACCCTATGTGTAAAACCGAAATTTTGTGAAATGCAAGGTTAGACAACATGTAATGTAAAGACTAAAAATATCAAGTAATTCAAGACTTCAAGTTATCAACTATCAAGTATCAAATACATTAACATTACACATCAAGTATTCAAGTGATCAAACTATCAAAGAACTTAAATAGTTAAATGTCTTCAAAATTTTACAACCATAAGAAGTTTTAGACTTTTAGTAAGTTATAAATCATAATCCATAAGTTCACAATCACAACTCACAAGGCAAGGCTGACAAGAGTACAAGAGACAAGAGTAACAAGATTACAACTTACAAGACTAAAAGAGTATCACACATCATTCTGTATCATTTGATTCTGAACAGTGGCCACATATGACTCCCAAGTCAACCCATCACTGTAGTATGTCACATCGGTTTTATATGGAATTGATATGTCTCAATGTTAGAATACTGGAGGAATAGCACTCTGAGATAACCACCAATCGTGGCGGGTGAAAGTGCCATTCTTGTTGTTGAGTATGTGGGTAGGGGTTTCTAAACCACTTAGTAAACAACCCACCTTCACTCTTATATGTGTACTCTCCAGGTGCAGGGTCTTGAGGAATAGCATGATCTCCATAAGAAGAATACCCAAGTGTAATCGACCCGGTGCTTTGATCCCTTGCAAACTGTCCAAACTTTGTTGTTGTGAATTACTGTGACCATGATCTAGGCTTATGCTTCCCATGTTCAATTCAAGATCATGCATGCTTGCATCATCATTCGTTTGCCCTTGGTTTGATCTGCTCTTCCTACTCCTAGCATAAGTTCGAGAGGTAGGGGAACTGTGGCTCGCATGTGTCGGATGACTCGGACCTGGTGGAGATGACTCCCTTTGTTGACACTGACTTCCACCAGTAACACCACTTAGCTTGACTGCCTCCATGGCTTGATGGCTGACTTGAGCCACTTGGCCCTTTAGTATCATCGGCATCATCTGAACCCCCACTACTAGTTGTCACCTCAGTTGTTTCAAGTCGACTAGGTGGCTCCACAAATGGTACAGTTGGTCCTTCTGATGTTGCTATAACAACCTGACCCTCATCATAAGACATGTGCTCAGCCATAGCATTTGGGCCCAAGCAGCAGCAATGGTAGGATTCGGCTGCCCTCCTAGCCCATCCAGCACTGGGCCACCTCGATCCCTAACCCACTGATATATGACATCATCTTCCTCATGTTCTGCGGGGGGCTCGTGGAATATATTAGTCAACTCAATTGGTTGGCGATTGTCGTCATCTATATCATCTTGTATGTGCCCTACTCTCAATCTCATATTGTAATGCACATACACTAAGTCCTCGAGCCTCTTACTCCCTAATCTGTTCCGTACTTTACTATGGATGAGCAAGAAGGTGCTCTAGTTCCTCTCGCAACTAGAGGATGAGCAAGTCTGTGAGAGTACTTTAATTGCTATGTCCCTGAGATTTGGCGCACTTGTTCCATATAGTACGCACTAGTCAGCTGCATAACAAAAAATAAGAATGCATTAGGCAAGTAAATCTTAATATTTATATAACTTATCGGTTATCATTTACAGAGTTATAGACTTAATGACTTATAGTGATGGACTATTTACCAAGATCATTTTTTTGCCTAGTTGCAACTGCAGAAGGCTTTCCAAAACTCCCAGAGGCATCCCTGAACTCCCTGATCTGTACACCAATTCTTCAATTATTGTATTATGTATATGCTTAATGCACTAATGCAAGAAGTTGAAGAAACAATTGAATAAGTTCTCGCCTCTCCATTAATTGTCCCTTGCATAACGGGATTTGATACAAGCTTCTCCACATTAACCTTACATTAAGCCCCAGATCATTCTTGTAATGGTACTTTGGGTTGAGGTAGTTAGCTTGCATTGTGGAAATAAAAAATTTGGTTAGTGATTTGGTTGTTTACTTGTTTATAAATTATAAGTTATAACTTATAACAAATTAAGAATGTAAATTAAAGAATACAACAAAAACTTAAAAGACTTAAAAGTGAGTAACCAGCCAAGTGCAAAGGATGCATCAAGTGCGTCTCCCATCTATTATCGATGATCCTCTCGTAGGATTTGAAGGAGCTAGGGGCAACAGCTTTAACCAACTCTTTCATTTGTTGGAGGGCAACATATATATGGGGCATTGTGGGCTTCTTCTCCGAATCTACCATCCTTAAAACAAACATAATAGGCTCTATAATGCCCACTGTTTTATTCAGCTGCCTCCAAAAGGAATCATCAGCAATGGTTTGTTGGGCTAGTACTGCATCAGGATGGCTAGATCCATGCTAATCTAACCACTCCTCACTTGCAAACATGTGTTGTAGACCCACCACTTTCTTCTGGAAGCTTTTCAGAGCTACATGGTTGGTGGCGAATCTAGTCAATCCAGGTCTGACTAGATCACACTTACAGTGGTTCCTCATCATATTCAGCACTTAACCATGGTTATAAAAAATTACTTACCCTTCTAGCCATGTCAACCACAACATTGATTGACTTTCTTTTCCCCAAGTCCTTCAACATAAGATCAATCGAATGTGCAGCACATAGTGTCCAAAAGAGGTGGATCCTACTACTCTTCTTCTTCATTAACATTTCACCAGCTTTTTTGAAGTTAGCACCATTATCTGTGACAATTTGGATAACATTCTTTGGCCCTACATCGAGGACCACCTCCCTAAAAAGCTTGTAAAGGTAGTCAACATCTTTGATTTTATCTGAGGCATCCACTAACTTAAGGAAGTATGTCCTTCCATTGCAACTCAACATGAAATTAATGATGGACAGTTTAGTAGGATCAGTCCATCCATCAACCATCACAGTAACACCATATGTACTCCATTTTTCCTTTAATGAACCAATGTATTCATCCACCTCCTGCTTTACCTTTGGTAAATATTTATTCATTACTTCACAAGCTGTTGGGCCTTTAACCCCTACACCTGCCCTAGCAACTACTTTGATCATCCCATGATAGTATGGTGTTTTGGCTACATTGGCTGCAATGTTGTTGTAGAGCATGAATTTACTGATTGCCAACCTAGCTTCCTCCTCCTTACTGCCTTCTTTACCTCCAGTAAACATATAGAATGCTTCTTTGATAGATGTCTTGATGCTTGAAGAGGGAGGGGTCTTGGTGAAATGTGGCATCATAATGTCTAGTCTTCCTCCTCCTTTCAGTCCTTTCACTTCCATGAAAATTATGTCTAGGTGGCATGGATGCCCCTGACCCCGAACCACCTGCTCCTCTTGTCTGTTCATATTGCCTCACATTCTCAACATATAAGGACTGTCTGTTAGCTTCTATTGCAGCCTTCATCTGTCTCCACTCGGCTCGTGACTCAACACCCATAACCGTCCTCCTCTCTTTATCGTCCCTTGACTCCTCATCAACATCAACAAAAGGTCTAGACAACACTGTATCCTCAAATTCCCTTTGTTTTTGTGCCATCTCCTCCTTTTTCTGTTTCCCTCCCTTTAAAGTTGATGCAATTGTTTTTTGCACTTTATAAGGAACCTTGGGACACTTGGAAACATCTTTGTAGCAACCAGCCAAATGTTGCTTTAATCTGGTTGAACCACCAGAATTCAAAGTCTTGAGGCAATACTTGCATAGGGATTTTTTCTTGTCGGCAGTCAGTGGATCCCCATGTTGCCAAGCAATGTCCTGAGTCCTACTACCAGTGCCGCCACTCCCACTAGTTGCCATTTAAGATACAAGTGTATAGCACTGAAATACATACATGAATGTTCCCAAATAATCATTAGAATAATTTTAGATACATAAAAACATGTAAAAACAATTTATAAAACAACAAAACACATACTTTGTTCTAAGATAACATATATCAATGCTCAAACAAACATGTTTGTTTTTTTAAAATAAACTACATAATATGAGCATCATTTAAAAAAAAAAAACAGAATTTTTTTTAATAACATTATTTTTTATAATTATTTTATGTAAAAACAATTTATAAAACAACAAAACACACACTTTGTTCTAAGATAACATATATACAATGCTCAAGCAGACATGTTTGTATTTTTAAAATAAATTACATAATATAAGCATCATTTATAAAAAAAATCAGATTTTTTTAATAATATATTATTTTTCATAATTTTTTTATTTAATTATTTAAATAAAAAAATAAAAATAAATACAGCAAGCATGATAATCAAAATATGAATACATGCGATTGTAGCACTCTAAATGTAGTTTAACATAAGTGATTATCACATTCATATCATAAGTATTTTTTTTTATATAATTTATAATATTAATTTTTTAGATAATATATTTTTTAAATATGAAAATTAAAAAATAATAATAATAATAATAACAGAAAATTCAATTTTTTCCTATAAAAGTGTAGATCAAAGCTTGATCATCAACATATATTTATACTACACTCACACACCCATTGTAGAACCTTCTTTTGAAAAAATTCAAATTTGGGGAAAAATCTTACCTTTATTAAAGATCACTTGAAATAGGCTTGAATCTTCTGTTGTAGATGTGTTGATGATGTTTAGAAGTTGAATCCCTAACAAATCCTGGCAAAAAATCGACTTTTCCGGCCAAAATTTCACCTCCAACGAGAGAGAGGCTCGAGAGGCGAAATATGCCTCTCTCGAGCGAGACAAGGGGTTTTAAAACCCCCTAAAGAGGTGGTTGGACCACTTTACACGAGATCTCGCCGAGATATTGGCGAGATCTCGACTCGAGATCTCCCATCTCTCCACTCTCGCCTCTCATCTCGTCTCGCTATCACAAGATAACGAGATATCTCGCGAGATCTCGACTCGAGATCTCCCATCTCTCCACTCTCGCCTCTCATCTCGTCTCGCTATCACAAGATAACGAGATATCTCGCGAGATCTCGGCGAGATCTCCCAAAATGACTTAAATGCGGTTTTTCCTTGAAGATGCAAGCAAGGTTATTCTTGAAAAATGTTAATCCAGCCCTAACCCATAAATGACCCCCTCTTTTCAACCATGTCAGCCCCTCCGGCATTAAAGCTCCTAGTCTAGCTTTCAGCACCATCAACACCCTAGAACTCTAGTTCTATATCCTATGGTTGGTCCTCAAGCAAAAACAAACTGAGGCTACATCAGTAGTCCTATCCATTTACATTGTCCCCAGTTTATGGGCACGTGTATTAGGCATATTACATCTTAAACCTAAAAACAAGAAGCCTAGGGGTCTGTAGAACAATTGACCAAAATAAACTCTTCCAGGACAGATGACCCAACTAGAGAATCTTAACTGTATCATGGGGCTTCAGTGTTGCTGATGGTGTAACAATGTTTTCCTCTTTCCATCTCCCCATCCGAACCTTGAATATCAAGCTTCATCCTACTCTTGAATCTCTCTTTGTCTCTCTATCATATGATGTAAAGATACTAAAGTTGAGGATTTAGGGGTAGGGAAGCTGTAGGCTATCAAAGTAAACATGTCAGGGACAAGGACAGGTGGCATTGTCCCATTGGGGAGCAGCCACTTTCATGTTGATCTATATGGAAAGTAGTTAGGATTTGCTGGGATATGTGGGGGCTTTTTAGAGAGACATGGGAATAGGAATTTGGGGGGGGGGGGGGGTTGATTGGATAGAGTTTTGTTGGGCAAGCTTGCTTGTGGGGAGTGGTAGACCCTCAGTTGGGGCAACTAGAGATGGTATCGGGTTGGGGAAGCCTTGTAATTGCATCTGCTGTTTATCAATTTCAGTGTTGAAGTTATTAAGCCATTTGCAGTCTTCTTCAAGTTTTGCTTACCTTTCCGGTTGCAGTGTCCGTGTGTGAGTGGTAGGTGAAGGGATTTGCAAGGGCTGTCAAGAGCTGATACTTAGGCTTATCAACTTGCTGCCAAGAGCTGTAACTCAGGTGCAACTGAGGTTCATTGCAGGGGTTTTTACCAAATTATTCCAGGCTCAGTTTTGGGTCCTCATAGCTTAGTATCAGAATACATTGATCTCAGGGAATGGTCAGAAGCTGAATGTAATCCATGTTTGATGAACTTGAGTCAGCCGGGAAAGAATTGCAGGGTCAGGTTTCTACCCTTGATTTGAAATTGGATTCCACCACCAAGTATATGGAGAAAGGAGAGAGGAGCAATTAGGTATGTTAGGAGGAGCTTTGGTCATACCTAACAAAAGGAAAAACAATGGAGGTAGAGTGGCAAGCACCTGAAGTCACAGTGGAGAGAGTCATCGGTTTACCATTTGGTCGAGATCATGTAGGGGCTCACAGGGGTCACCGGTGATCGCTGGGATTTCTACCCACGCCAGCTGGAGTTGCTGATCATCAATGGGGAAGACCAGTGTGAAACAAGAGCAGAGAGATACTTTTCACTTTATGGCCCCAGTGCAGAAGAGAGACTTCGAGTGGCCACTATATGCTTTGAGGGTTTTGCCCTAGGGTGGATGTAATACCAAGAGATGTAGAGCCCATTTCTTCTTGGTTAGCATTGAAGGAGGAGCTGAGACACAAGTTTGGATCTCCACAGATGAGGACACCACAAGAGGTTCTGATTGGGTTTCAATAGGGGAGTTCGGTCACTGACTACTGATGTGAGTTTGAAGCCCTGGTTGCCATCACCGATAAGCAGACAAGACATGGCTGAAAGGGGCTTTCCCATTGGGTTTAGTTGAGGAGGTGAAGGCTGAGTTAAGGGTTTCTAGTCTGGATGTGGATAGCTTGGCCCAAATTATGGACCTGGCCCAGGCCAATGAAGCCAAGAGCCAGGCCATTGGTGGACCTAGACGACCCAGTTCAAAGCCAGCCCATAAGCCCAATGGCCGAGGGGACACCCCAGTGGTCAATGTATGTCAGTGCTATCACTACAAGTTGGCAAAGCCTAGTCCAGTGCCTAGACATGTGAATGGAGCCAGATTTAACGCAGGTGGTTTGACCAAGCCGGCCTAAGTTTGATCAACCAACTCGTTAGCCATGCCTTCGTCTTCTCAAGTGGTGACTTCCCCTACCAGAAGGACTAATTGCTCTTGTTGGTTAACGCTGGAGGAAACAAAAAGAAAAATGGGTAAGGTTTGTGCTTTCATTGCGATGCACCCTATTCCCAATCGTGCCAATGCCACTACTAGCAACTCAAGGTCCTATTACTACATGAGGAAGGGGACCAACATTCGCTGTGGAGACGGGAGAAGGGCGAAGCATATGGGAGGTGACACTAGATAAATGGTTGAGTTCATCTCGAGGGCAAGGTGAAACTAAAGGACGTAAGTATTGTTAAGACATTGAAGTTGAGGGTGTAGGGGTAGGGGAGTTGTAGGGTATCAAAATAAATGTGTGGGGGACAAGGACAGGTGGCAATGTCCTATTAGGAAACGGGGGGGGGGGAAGGGAGGGATTGAAATAAAGTTTAAAGTTTTTTTGGGCAAGCTTGCTTATAGGGAGGGGAAGACCCCCGGTTGGGTCAATTAGTGTTGGTGTTCAGGCTGGGGAAGCCTTGTAATTGCATCTTCTGTTTATCAATGTCATTGTTGAAGTTATTGAGCCATTTGCAGTCTTCTTCAAGCTTTGTTTACCTCTCCAGGTGCAGTGTCCGTGTGTGAGGTTCAGAGTGTGAGTGTGTTAGTGGTAAGTGAAGGGATTTGCGGGCTGCCAAGAACTGATACTTAGGCTTATCAATATGCTGCCAAAAGCTGAAACTCATATGCTACCAAGGTTCGTTGTAGGGGATTTTACAAAATTATTCTAAGCTTGCTTGAGGGCCCTAACATATGATAAGGACAGAAATTGAGAAAAACTAGCATACTCAAAGAGGGAGAGAGCAGGGAAGGAGTTTGCTTTCTGGATGAAGCAATGGCTTTTGCCTTAATTGTGAGGTTGCTTACCTTTTATCTTTAGATACAATTCTTCGGGGTAGAATTGGAGTTTAATTGTTTGCCACTTCTATTAAAATCCTTGTTGTCAAGGCGGCAAGGCGATTGGGGTTCTTCCTAAAAGGTTAGGTGACAAAGCGACATCTAGGCGGCAATAAGGCGATGAAAACGGTTGGGTCAAAATTTTCAATACAATTACTTTTAAACTACTTTTCAATACAACTACTTTCGATAACAATATAAGCAAATATTTAATAGTCACATTCATCCAAAAAAAAGCATTCAAGAATCATAATTATGAAAAATCATTCAAAAAAAGAACACAAACATAACTTCATCTCATCAAACCATGGTTGTCACAGTGTCCGCTTAGGCATTTACTGATTCATTGATTCTTGATGTTGAGTGGCTTATGCTTCACATTCTGTTGCCAAAGGGCACGGGGTCCCGCTCCCCGGTGAGCAGGAGGGGGTCCAAGGAGGCCGCCCCGGCGGGGGTGTGGGGGCAGCGGCGCTGGAGTAGAAAATAGGTTCTATGCCACTTTGGGCCTTGGAGTTCCTTTGCAGATTGAGCGTCAATTAAGGGGTTCAAAACAAAGTGGTTGAAAAACCGCTTTGCCGCCTAGGCGGACGCTTTGACAACCATGATTAAAATACTAAATCTATAGGGGAATTACATAGAGACATAATTACATTCATAACTACAAAACATCCACATATTACCAGTGATGCAAAATCAGGATTTTGTCCTTAAAAGTAGTCTAGGACTGATCATATATGTATTTTGATTCCTTGGATTTTAATTTGTAATTGACCAATCTAATAGGTCTAATATGGGTAGAAAATAAGAAAATGGAATTTATGTGATAAGTTTGTTAAGAGTCCTATTTTAGATGTATTTCTTTCATTAGAGATGGTCTGACAGTAGCTCCGATAAATGATTAGCTATGAGAAAGTCGATTTATGTGGCACGACCACGTCCAATAGAGGTCTTTAAATGCGCCAGTGTGCAGAATCAATCTAATCCATATCAAAGGAACTAGAAGAACTAGGGGTAGACCGAAGATAACTTTAAGATAAGTGGTGAGGAAGGATATGCATGGCTTACCCTTGTATCTAGTATGACCTCAAATAGAGCTGATTGGAAGGTAAGGTTCCATCTAGCTGAACTAGGGGTAGACCTAAGCTCTTTTGTACTTCTATTGGGATTTCATCATGACCTTGTGCCTTGCCTACTTTCATCCTCCTTAAAACTTCTTTTACTTTGGATGTCAGAATTCTCTATATACATGTTTGAAAATTGAACCATGGCAAATGGCGTAACCAACCGAATCTCAGATACCTGAAGTATATACCGTTTAGTCTGCATTGAATAAGATTCAAGAAAACTTGTGGGAAATAGGTCGTGGTTCTCTTGGGAGGGCCATGACGAATTTAAGAATCTTGATTCACTTTGTAGCAACCCTTCTCAACAAACCAGCAGCAAACTTCATCTCCAATAATAAGACAAGTACCAGCACTGCCAGTGCCTTCCCCCATCGCAGCCCCTTGTCACCCCTTTCCTCTCTTGCGCACCTAGGAAACCCCACCCCCTCCATCGTAGCCCCTATTCTCCTCTCCCCCACCCTGACCCAGATCCTCTCCCCTACCTCCTACGACACCTCCCAGCCCCTCCTCCACCTCTCCCCTACCTTGCAACTCTCCCATTCCCTTTCTTCTCTCTCTTGCACCCCTCCCACCCCCTTTTTGGCTTGCGCCAGGTTTGAAAACAGAAAAGAAAGAAGAAAAACAAAGAGGAAAAGAGAAGATAGGAAAGAAAGAAAAGGAAGATTCAAGAAAGATTATTCAAGATCCATCCAAGAAACTACCAATTTTTTTTATTCAACCCTTTGCCCATATCCCTATAGTCTTTCCCTGAACCTTACCAAAAATACTCCAAATTATACCTTTGCTTTTCCTACAAATCCTAGGGTCAACTTTACATCTCAAGATCAACCCATGGGCATTCGATAAACCCTAAATTTTCCCTATTCCCAAAATTATAACAAGCCATTTAGGTTTAGTTAATTGAGCTTTCCTTGTCAGTTTTAGATTGATCCTTTTTCATCCCATATTAATTTTGGGTATCTCAAACAATCCCTTGGGAGCTTGTCAACAAACCATATCAATCCTAACTTGCCTCTATAATCTTGCCATAAATTCTTTGGAGATCCATAAACATCCCATGGTATTTTAGAATTATTTGTTGGAAGATTCTGGTCGAACCCTTAATTTTAGGGAAATTATCTTAGAAATCCTAACCCTAAAATCAGGTTCACATCATTTGGTATCAGAGTTGCAGTTCCAGCAAGTCCTAGTAACATCATGGCAAAACCATGGACAAGCATGAATTCACCAGATAGAGCAAATCTTGAAGACACCAAAGACATGCTAGCTCAATTGCTGGATCTGAATACAAGGGTGACCAATCTTGAGCAAGCCAAGAATCGAGACTCCATACAATTTTAGCTATCTTATGAATAGTCCCCCCCCCCCCCCCTTTGTGCCTAGTATATAAATCTTCATAGTTCCTCTCACTTGCATTTCCTACAATTTTCTTAGCTTCATTTCTAGCCAACTCATACCTTTGCAAATCTTCTACACCTTAGTCTTTTGCCATGTTTCAAAGCTAGCTTTCTTATCCTTAATGGCTCCTTGAACCTCACCATCCCACCACCAAGTCTCTCTATAGGAATGGTGCTGTCTTTTTGATCCAGCTATGACATCTTTAGCCACCTTCCTAATACACATAGCCATCTCATTCCACATCGTATTAATGTTCCCTTTAAATTCCTACTTTCCTTGTTTGACTATTTCATCAGTGAAAGATTTCAAGCAATGTCCTTTTAAGTTCCACTACTTTATCTTAGGATAGTTAATCTCAAACCTTCTATGAGTTTGCGGAGTGAGGCACACATCTAAGACCAAAGTCTATGCTGTGTGTCCTAATTAAACACTTCTAATAAAATAAATTACATACTAAATATACCCTGACATGGGTACAATTCTACCCCTGACCTATCTAGTAGACTAAAAGCATGTAATTGAAATTGAAATTAAGCAATTAAAACTGAAAATAAAGCAATTGGGCAGCAACCGTAGGGGCTGGACAGCAACCTTAGGTGGCTTCCTTGGCCCATCACTTGGGTCTTGGAATGGGAGGGCTTCGATCCTGTATCAGATGGATGGTGCAGGTTTTGAGATATGGGATGAAAAATATTGGATCAGGGTGAAACTTGGAGAGAACTTGGGTAATGATATATGAGGATGATACTTCAAGTTTGAGACAATATTTACAGTTTGATTGGTGTGGATTTAAGTTTGAAATCTGGGTCTTTTAGGGAGAACGAAAGTTCAAGGAAAGGGTTCAAAACCTTGGGGTTTTTAGTGGTACTTTGATGTATACCTATGACTGGTAGAAGGGTATTATATTTCTAAGCTATAGGATGGATTTCCTGTGGATTCTGATAGCTAGTTTGGGTCAGAGATAGGTTCTATTGGCTAGTGTAACAAGGTTACAACCTCCACTGAAGACAATCGCAGACAGAAAAGAGAAGGCGAGAGAGAAGGAGAGAAAAAACAAGAAGAAGGAGATGTGAGAGAGATGACTCTAGGAGAGGAAGTCGAGTGCCTCTCTAGTTCTCACTACTGCAATATGTGAAATACAATCGTAAAATAAGCCCATACCTGATGGGATTCTACTCTTCTAATTTAGGATGCATAGTCAACAACCCTGTCAATAAACCCAACCAATAAGGAAACAAATATATCCCCAAAAAGGAAGGCTGAGCCAGCGACCAAATCACCCAGCTAGACTCCACGATGTTTTCCTTGAACACCAAGGCACATGCTCCAAAGACCAATTTGCACCAATGAAATGTCAACAGCTAGGTTTTAGGAAAAACAAAAATAGAAAGGGAAAAGCTGGGGATTGGGAACTAGAGGACTAGAAGAAGAAGAAGAACTCATCATTGTTAGAAGAACAGTCCATTGGAATGCTTGAACTAATCCTTGAACTTTCAGAATTTTCAACAATCTCAAAGATTCTTCAATGGAGATTGAATGAGACAGCTTACGTGAATCATAAGAGAGATAGGGATTAATAACAGTAATCCAAAAAGCAACAACTCACAAGATAAACATTCATTAATCAAATTGTGGGTTCAACTGAGCATTTACATCAATATATATTTCCATATCGGCTGATATTGGACTTGGTAGAAACTAGAGTTACCATTTGTGGTTACTATTAACATGAACTTTGATGTTAGTTTTCCTACTTGGAATTACAACTTCAAATAATACTTCATGCTAATTAAAATTCAAAATAACCTAAACCTAAACTCGTTATTTTAGTTGCGGGTGTGGGGGTCCTCTACCCTGACCTACATGGGTTGATTTTGCAGCAAAATGTAACAACTGCCCTCACAGTCCATACCCAAGATTTCCCATGATGCGGATTCATCACCAAGTTGGACTTCTTTCCTTAGGAATAGTCTAGGATTGGACCCAAATATATATATATATATATATATATATATATATATATATATATATATATATATATATATATATATATATATATATATATATATATATATATATATATATATATATATATATATATATATAACAAAAAATTCGAATTGAATCGGTTGACCCCCGCATAAATGGTTTATCGAATGGCTAAGTTGAGCTTAGAAGAGACCAAAGAGAGAATTCGCATATGTTTTCCATGAGTGCTTTCTTTGCATGCTCAAGACACCCATATATACTTTGTAATTGGCCAAGTTGGTGGGCCTAAGATATGGGTACGAAGTAAGGTAATGGGATTTATTTCATTAGTTTCGTTAAGACTTAAAGAGTTTTATTTTGAGTCTATTTCCTTTACTATTTCACCTTTGTACAGTTTAGATTACCTAATAGGATGAGGATTGGGTTAGGCCTTTCCTTTTGAATATAGTAGCCTGTTTTGTAGTTACTTTCTAATTATGAGTCGTAGTTTCAGCTTAAAACTATGTCAACCAATGTAAATTTAAATATATATGCAATAACAACAACAACAAGCTTTGTCCCAACTAAATGGAGTCAGCTACATGGATTATTGCCTTCAAATCAGTTGTGTTTGAGGCCGTGCTAGATATAAGGCCTAAGCTTTCCATATATTTTCTCACCACTTCTCTTAAGGTTATCTTAGGTCTGTCCCTAACTCTTTTAATTCCATCAATCTAGATTTTATCAACGTTGCATAGGGGCATTTACAAGCCTCCGTTGAACGTGACCGTGCCACCTCAAAAGACTTTCTTGTAGCTTATCACTTATTGGAGCTACTCATAGACCAACTCTAGTATGATCATTCCTTATCTCATCTTTCTTAGTTTTTCCACTCATCCACCTTAGCATCCTCATTTCTGCCACATTGAGTTTGTCTGTATGATGCTTTTTAATAGCCTAACACTCTGCACTATACATTATAGCTAATCCAATGACGGTCCAATAGAATTTTCCTTCGAGCTTTAATGGAACACATCAATCACACAAGAGCCCAGATGCACCTCTCCACTTCATCCACTCTATTTTAATTCTTTGGGAAACATCATCCTTTATATCACATTTTTTATTTATGATTGAACCAAGGTACCTAAAACAATTACGTTGAGGAATCTCCTTATCATCAAGTTTCACAACCTTGTTGTCTACCCAATCATGACCAAAGCTACAAATTATATATACTATCTTCATTTTACTTAGTTAAAAGCCTTTTGATTTCAAAGTTTCTCTCCAATGATTCTAATTTTGTATTAATCCCTACTTATGTCTCATCTATCAATACAATATCATCAACAAAAACATACACTAAGGAACCTCATCTTGAATGTCTTTGGTTAATTTATCCATTATAAGTGCACATAAATATGGGCTTAAAGCTGATCCTTGATGTAGCCTAATAGTAATTGAGAATTCACTACCTTGTCCCCCCACTGTTCTTACTCTTGTCATTGAACCATCATATATACCCTTAACTATGTTCACATATTTACTTGCAACATTTCTTTTCTCTGGTATTGCCAAATCAACACTTTAGGGACACTATCATATGCTTTTTCTTGGTCAATAAAGACCATATGAAAGTCTTTCATACACTCTCTATACCTTTCCATAAGCTTCCTAATAAGGTAAATAGCTTCCATTGTAGATCTTTTGGCATAAAGCCAAATTGGTTCACTGTAGTTGTGGTTACTTGTCTCAAATGTGTTCCAATTGCTCTCTCCCATAATTTTATAGTATGACTCATTAGTTTGATGCTTTTATAGTTAATAAAGCTTTGAATACCTCCTTTAGTTTTATAAATTGATGCCTCTCCTTTTTTCATCTGGCATTTTCCTTGTGTTCATAATCTTATTAAACAGCTTGGTCAGCCAAGCTCGCCTATAAGTTCCTAAGCTCTTCCATACTTCTATTGGGATTCCATCGGGACCTTATGCCTCGCCTACTGTCAATTTCCTTAAAGCCTCTTTCTTTCTTTTTTTTATTTTTTATTTTTTTATTTTTTTAATTTAATTTAATTTAATTTAATTTAATTTTTTAACTTCTAACATAGAAATTCTCCATATATATGTTTGAAAGTTCATGCCATGGTGAATGGTATAATCCCATAAATCACAAGTATGGTCATTTAGTAAATTAGAGAAATATATTTACGATTTCTTCTTAATGTCCTCATCACATATTATTACTTTGCCATCTTCACTTTTAATACACTAGTGAATATATTACGTGCAGATGCACGTAAGTGCTTAACATTTTTCTGATATATTAGCTGACTTGAGGGAATGGGGTTCAAAGACCTCTCCTCCCAAAACTGGGTCCTTCTAATAGAGCAAGGTTAGAGAATAATGCAAAATAGCAATACTCCGGATAAAGGTTTTCAAAGGTAAGTGCTTTCCATTTTCATACGGCACCTTCCTTGTAGCCCGAATGATAATTCATGCCAATCCAACTAATTGCTTTCTAAATATTGTACGATAAGATTTTAATGCCATCATTTTGCCTTTACTATTTATTAACTCTCAGAAAAATCTATGCAAAGATGAAGGCTTTGCTAGAACAACAAGACCATGCAAGCTTAATGTTATCATGGCAAGGGCTGCCATCAACCTAAGACCATAAGATGAGAGTTTGAAAAACATGTTCTAGTTTAATATAAAGCATGTCAATTTGAATTATGACCATTATTTCCTATTTCTACTTGTTCTTCTGACACGCACACATTAACACAAATAATGATTACATTCTATTACAATTGTAAGTATATAATTGATGCGTTGATAAACACAACATAGTAATTATGTGGTTGCAGAATGACAATGAACCAAGAGTATCAACCTCTGGATTATATTGTGGACTTGGTACAACAGTAATGCCTTTCACTAATAGAACCTTTGGAAATCAATGATAAGATTGAGGTTACAAATTCTTGGAACACCCAAGTGTATGAACTTTTGTCGCCGGCGGCGAAGGAACCCAGAACCGCGGAGAAAGAGCGACGCGGCAACGGACGCGGAGGTGTTTCCTCTTTGACTGAATACAGGGTCACCACACCCTGTGTGCCCCCAAAACCAGTAACCCAAGGTATGGGAAAGGGGGGGGGGGGATAAAATTTCATCTAATTCTCTGTAGAAGATTCTTAGAAATTGGGATGTAGAACCAATCCCATTGTCTAGTCCATGGGGAAAGCATAAATACATTTTGCATTTAAAAGGTAAATGAATCTATCTATTAAAGAAAACTAGATGTTGAGTGGAAATAGCAATAAGGAATAAGAATAAATAATGAGTTAATTAGATTATTAAAAGAAGAATAATTTTATGGGATATTCTTAAAATATAAACAAATTCAATGATATGTTGTGCAGATCATACAGTAACATATTTTCGTATATGCACCACTCCTGTAGCAAATAGGTTGGTGGGTTTTGATAGTGAGATAAAATTATGAAGATTATGGCACCACATATATAATAACATTCATGTGCAAGAGATGAAAAGCAATACGTAAACCAATAATCTTTTCCTTTTCTTTTCTTTTTTTTCTTTTGGTAATTGCAAACCAGGAATGTACTGTTGAGAGATTTGTGTGCAGCCTCGGTTGAGACGATGGAATCTATACCACGAACATTATGACCCAACAGATTTTTTAATAACCATTCTCCCCTTAGCTTTCTTCCTTGGAGTTCTTTATGTTCCAATATGGTTTGTTCTTCAAGCCAATGCAAGAATAACCTTCTGTGCCATACCCCACCAGAAGCACTCCGTGATCCAATCGCCTCTTGCATATGTAATGGCATGAAACTCCTCTACATAAGCTTGCATGAAAACCACGTTGTTCCCAATTGATAGTGGACCATTTTCCCCAATGTTTGCTGGAATCTGCTCTTCCTAATTAAGGAGTCAACACAAAGTTATCCACCTTAGCAGAAAGCTTGGAATTGGCGATTTGCAGGTCTCACAAGTTTCAGATAATGTTAACAATTTGAAGTCATTCTGATCCAAGTTTTCTGAGAGAACAATTCCTGGAAATCAACCAGCCCAATTCATAATATACAAATCCAGCAAAACATTAATTTTTGGAAATTTTGGGATGTTGCTAGAGAAGATGTCTCTCTGACTCTTTTCTTTTGTAATTGAAACAATAGCAATTACAGCTCAGTGGTAAATTTTGAAAAGGAAAATAAACAAAAGGAAGAAGAAAAAAAGAAGCGGAGAGTGAAACTGCGAGAAGCCAGCAAGCCGTTAAATTTAGGGAAAGATTTTATGTTAAGCATCTCAGCAGTTGCCACATCCGTATTTGCTGTTGGAGCATTTGTTATATGTCTCTGTAGAACAAAGGATCATACAAGGGGAAGTAAGATGAGTTTGGAGCATACGGGCCTGGACAGTAGAGTAAGTGTAGTTGTCAAGGGCCATCTCCCCTATTCATAGAAAACACTTGAAACGATGGCTTGTATTTGGCTTCATCTTCCGCCTGACATTATATTTTGGTACAGCAAAGTTTGGAAAGGTTTGTTTTATTTGGAATGTTTTAGCTCTTGGGTGGAAGCATTATTCACAGTTCTATCTTTTGGAGGCAAGTAAAGGTCTTTTGGTTTGGTGGAAGAGTATACCAAAAGAAAACAGCAAAGCTTGAGAAGGTGTGATATATTTAGAAAGTTGTAGTTGTTGAGAGTAAGCACAAGGTGTGCTTTATTTAGAAGGTTGTAGCTGTTGGGTATGATTTGTTTGGAAAGTTTTAGCTCTTGTGAGTTGTGAGGAAGCATTATTAAGGGTTGCATTTTTTGATGGTAAGGGTGGTCCAATGAAAAAACATACCATAGCTACTTTGGAGTTTGGCTTTTATATGGTAGTATGATTTAACATGGTCTAGATCTCTATTTAGCTATCTTATAAATATATTTTCCCTTTCCTTCATGCGTAGCTTATTATACAAATCTTCATACTTCTTCTCTCTTGATTTTTGCATAATTTTCTTAACTTCATTTATAGCCAACTTATACCTTTGTAGATCGTCTACATTCCTAATCCTTTGCCACAAGTGAAAACTAGCTTTTTTTAATTCGTAATGGTCGCTTGAACCTCACCATCCCACCACCAAGTTGCTTTATAGGAATGAAGCTTTCCTTTTGATTCCCTTATGAAATCCTTAGCCACCTTCCTGATACACGTAGCCATCTCATTCTACATTACATTAGTGTCCCTTGAATTCCCACTTTCCTCGTTTGACAACTTCATTAGTGAAGGATTTCAAGCGATATTCATTTAAGTTCCAACTTCCAACATCTTATCCTAGTATAGTTAACCTCACATTTTTTTATGAGTTTGAGGAGTTAGGCACATAGACTAGTGGTTCTAGCATTTAATCCTAGGATAGTTAACCTTGCACCTTGTATAAGTTTAAGGAATTAGGCACATATCCAAGACCACTAATTTGTATTGTGCGGTTAAGCTTTCCCTCGGTATCACCTTGCAATCCTTGCACAACAATTTCTTGGATCTTCTAATTAGAAAGAAATCTATTTGGCTTTTATAATGTCCACTTTTGAAGGCAATTAGATGCTCCTCTCTCTTTTTGAATTATTTTAGATAGATTAAAAGCAACAACAAATTTTAAAATTGAAATTTGTTCCTCTCCTCTCCTCTCTCCAAAATCATATCCTCCATGTACACTCTTATAGCCTCTTTGATCTTTCTCAATATCTCCATCTAGATCACCCTCAGTGATAATCATTTTTCCTTGATGAATTCCTTGCATTAACCCATCCATATTTTTCTAAAATTCTAACTTTAGACTTTCACCTAGTCCTATCTGAGGTGCATATACACTAATTATATGCCGATATCTTTCTCCATTACAAGTTTGATAGCAATAATCTTATCACCTAATCTTTTAACATCCACTACATCATTTTTTAAATCTTTATCCACTATTGTACCTAGTCCATTTTATTACCTGTATCCATAGTATACCAAATTTTAAAGTCATCCAACTCTTTAGTTTTTTTTATCCTTCCATCTAGTCTCTTGAATGCAAGCTATATTAATCTTTCTTTTCCTCATAACTTCTATTAATTCTAAGCTCTTACATGTTAAAGATCCCATGTTCCTCGATGCCAATCTAATCCTACGTTTCTAGACTAGTTTCTTTACCCACAGTCATCCATGGTGCAGGAACCTTTACTTATTTATCACCATTCACCACATCTGGGCTCTGATGCGGCGCACTGCTTACAAGGGACGCCCTAGCTATATAGATATATATATGTAATTGCTTAATTGAGTCATAAATTGAATTTTGAGTTTTATATGTTTTTGCCTAGGAAGTGCAATGGCATAGGATGGGTGTGTGACCATCTTCTCTCTCTTTCTCTCTCTTATGTGATTTCTTCTCCATCTTATTGCTGGAAATTTCCACTAGATCAAAGTCTTCTTCTAGCATTCCTCTAGCTAATCTTCAAATCAGCAGCAAGTTGAATTATCCCCACGATGCGTCCAAAATCTGCTCAGCCCTTAGATCTCCTCCTGATGACCTGCAAAACGAAAGTGTCAGATGTGGCCCGACCGCGGGGGTCGGGAGCCACCCCGAAGGCTAAGTCGGCATGAACTATCCAACGGCCGCGGCCGAGCTAAGGAATGAAGAACGGGAAGGTGATCAGATCGAAGCCTCGAGTTTACGCCCCGACTGAATCTGAGTCCCTCACCTCGTATGGCAGTGAGGTTTATATAGACACCTTCGAATCTCCTTCGTTGGATGCACTTGAGCCTTCTTCGGGTAGTCGTTGGATCTTAAAAGTTAGATCCGTTGAGCAATGACCACTAGTTTGGACTAGTAAAGGACTCTGAGATAACCTCCGGTTATGCAATGATTATCCCTTCGAAATGATTAGCGAGCGCAATTGAGTCCGCCTTTATTAGGGTAATTAACCTAATCCATAAGTTGGATTAGGGCGTGCTTGTAGCTGAATAAGTTTTCTTCCTCGCAAGCCATCTTATGGAGCGGTTCGCCGGGAGCGAGTCGATTCTTCCGCTCGACCGGGGTCGAGGATCAAACCAAGTATGAACCCGGTTTATCATATTTTTTCCATATCACGAGCCCCCAAACAGCGTCGGCGATCCCGAGGGCTTGGTTTTTAACCGGGTTCTTCGTCGGGCAATAGTCTTTGCGTGCTCCATTAAATGTCATATCACATTTAATGCGGTGGTCACTTTTCCTCGAGCATTGTGAGGGAATGCCACGTGTCTCCTGCGCGATCTATCGTGGCTCACGTAACCCAGCGACGGTTTCCAAACGCCGTTTTGGATTCGTGAGTTCAAACTTCAAACGCTTCAATCTCGATCGTCGATTTTGAATTAATCTTGATCGTTGATTCCCGAACACCGTGCGGGTGTTTTAAAAGCGGTTCGTTGTGTTCGTAGGTTTCATCTTCGCGGATTTGAACCCGCGCCTTCGCCCGAGCTTGCCACGAATCGGAAGCTCTGGTCTTTTCTTGACCTCGAAACAAGTAATGGCGGATAATAAGGTTCTCTCGGACCCGGGTTAGTAATAGTAGGGTAACGAAGCTTGCTCCCCTCCTTCCGAACGGTGGATAGTGATAATAAAACCTAACGCTGGCGCGAATTTGTGAAGTTTCTCAAAAAGTTTGGAGAAAAACCAAAACTCCCGTCCTTCCCGAGTCCGGATCTTCCAAGACTCCTAGGTGGCCGAGTCCTCTAGGCAGCCTCAAACTTCCGTGTCCGATGGCGGACCGGTCGCCCCCTCCATTTTCAAGGAGGAAACCCTCTTTCAGCAATCCAAGATTTTGATTTTCCTTCCTCTTATCGGTTAGGGCTCCCCATCCGATGAGAGGGTTGATTCAACCCTTTCGGGTGAGTTTCCCGACATAATGCACCGGAGCGGGGATCGCTTTCCTTTGTTAATCCTTTGTTCTCGGTGTTCGAATCACCGGGACATTGTCTGGAATGCTTCTTCCCAATAGGGCGCCACGCGGCTTGGGTTTGTGTTTTGAACTTGGCATATGCCATCTCCTCTCTCTTTGTGCATTTTCATGTTCTTTGTATCCCCATCCTCCGGTTGGATTTTTCGTCCAAACGCAATAAGGTTGAACTTGATCGGAGGGGCAACATCCTGTCAAAGGAACGCCTCAACCACAAAAGATGGGGAACGATACTTTTCGCGAGCGCCTCCATCGGATCTTAACTGACGCGGAGGCGGGACTTCTTCTTCGAGAATAACCGGGGCCTTCCTTATCAAGAAGACGAGGCGGCCATCGGGAAGATCAAACCATCCTGGATAAGAGATACTGGACTTGAGGTGGAGTATAATTCCATTCTTCGATCGGGGCTTGGCTATGTGAGCTTAACCATCATCTTTAATTTCTGAAGTGATACATTTAACCGACTTTGCCTCGCGGCCTCAGAATGAACCCGAGAACCGGAGTGAAGGCCGAGGGCCGTTGGACAGCGAGCAACGATCGCCTAGAGCTGACCGTGATCAAGAGGCTCGCCCTCCCGACCCTCTTCGGGGGTCTCGGGAATATCGGGCCCATGGCGATGCTTTGGGTAAAGGGAAGAAGCCGATGGTGGAGAGGTCTAATGTCTCCTCCTTCGTCCGAACCAAAAGGAGGCATGATACAGTTGATGCTTCCTCCCATAAAAATCCAAAAATTCTGCGGATTGTGAGGAGGTCTTCACCCCCAGTGGACCCGAAGTTGAGCGACGGGGTGACACAAGATGAGAAAGCGCGAGTGGAGCTACCTCAGTCTTATACCTTCCGGTCGTCGGGAATTTGAAACCCTGGACGACGTTGCCCTTGTTAGTCAATCCACAAGGTACCGGTCTTCTTGCTTATTTTTTCATAATTTCTTATGACTTCTTCAGATAATTTCTGCCTTCTCAGGAATGCCGTGTTGAGCTTCTATCAGCACATGGAAGCATTGAGCGGGTTGGTCGCAACGGCTCCTTGCTCAAATCGCGAAGAGAATTTGGCCAAAGCCAATCCGAGATGACCGGCACAACGGGAGGAGCTGCAAAGGAGCACGAAGAAGAGGTGAACTCCCTCAAGGAGGCCCTCAATTCTTCAATGGCTCGTGCTGTTGCTGCCGAGCGCGAGGCCAAGAAGCAGAAAGAAGCTGCCAGGTTGTTCGGTGACCGACTGGAATTTTAGTGTGCGGAGAACGAAAGATATTTGAAGTGGGGGGTTCCTAGCAAGCCCGAGCACATCAAGCCAGAGCTTCGGAAGGATTGTGTTCGGAAGTACCCGAACAGCGACCTTTCTCCCAACGGGTGCCTACAACATCCAAGCTTATCGCTTGGGGCAGAATGACGTTTGGGAAAGAATTCTCGCATCAATCCCTTCCTTCGATACTGCTCCCTTTCGTGAGGTGTGCCACAAAGAGGTCTTCGGAAGATTAGGCATGGATCTCCCAGACTGGGCTCAGGAAGAAGATGATCCTTTTCCAGCTGACCCACAATATGAGGCATATCTTGCTGACGAGCCGGCACTTCCAGAGGAAAAGTCACAAGCCGAGTCACAAGTTGCTGCTAAAGAGGACTCGGACAACGTCAATCTTGAGGAAGGCTCTTCTCAGGATCCTGAGAAAAGTCCCCCTGGCCAGGGCTCCTCGGGCAACAATGAAGAAGAGGCTTAGGGAGTTATCTTTTTTTTTTTTTTTTTTGTAAAGATTGACCTCCTTGCTAATGAATAGACACTTCTTTCATGTTGGCCTTACTATTTCCTCGTCTCCTACCGAAATCTTGTCTTGAATATCAAAATATAAATGATAAAACTTATCACTTAACTTCACATTCTTCGACGAATGATAATCTTGTAAAGATATTATGAAGATACGTTTTGGAAAGATGCATTAATCTTCCTCACTCCTTCATTTACTGCAAAGTCCACACGTTTCCCTTCTGGTATCTGCGAAGTCCAAACGTTTCCTTGCTTTGGTATACCATTCACTGTTTCCAATAAATCGGTAATACATCCATTATCACAATTGCAATGCGACGATTGGAGGTATTCTTGCATCGGGTGCTCGCTTCCACATGTTTCCATGTGGCCTCCCTCTGACCATTGATCTTGCTGCTTGTGCATTTCGAAGCGTCTTTTCGATCTGGGCCATTGGTTGTCTTTAGCTCTCAACCGTCGTCTCAATACCTGAGGCTATTTAAAGCCTTCGTGGGTACTCTCCATCTATCCTGCTATCTGCAAGTTAGATTTGCAAAAGCAACATTCCGTCCTTCTGTTTGCTTCCGTATTCTTCGTACTTCAACAATAACTCTATCAGCTTCCGAACAAGTGAGCTTTTTGATTACTCATCTCGTTCCCTTCCCCCCTGAGTAAACTGCACAGTAGTAATACTTGGGGTTTATTTAATCGGTTTTTCATAGCTAGTAGAGAACTAGAGTTTTCCCTCTTTTCTTTTGTTATTGGATTTCTGTACTGATACGGCTTTTCTGTTTACACAGTGGCTCCCAGGATCGACCCGAACTTTATCAGAGCGAAATTTTGTAAGAAAATAGTTCCGTCGGCGGTGGTTGGGGCGGTGAGGTGGTTTCAGCTAGTGAATCCTCCAAGCGTAAGGCGGTGTGTTGGTGAATCTTCAAGTCGATTCACGGTTTTATTGATGCCCCCCTAGCTCTTTCGCTCGAAGTGATCGCTGTTCTTCCCGGAAAGATCTTGATCACTCCTTGTTGATGGGTGCGACGCCCTGCTACGAGAGACCGTTCGTGCACCCCGAAGGAGACTCTTCGGCATCCGAGGCAACTATGTTGGCGTTTGATGAAGGTGCGGTTCCAGCAGTGTTGCTCCTATTTCCAATTCTAGTGCTTGTTTGGCATCCTCCTTCTCTCCTTTGGAGTTGGAGGATTAGGAAGGTGGTGACAAGTGATGGCTCATCCTGATGTAGCTCATCCTCCATCCAGGAATTAGTGTCAAACGAGTTTGAGCTGGAATGGTGCTTGTGTGAATGACTTGAGAGCGAATCTTTCAAACGGATGAGGTCTTTATAAAGTCAATAGTGATGTAAGTCTTTCTCATTATCTTGATTCTGAATATTACTCTAATCCTTTTTAACTGGAAGTTGTTTAGGAGTCTCGGTAACAACAAGTGGAAGAGCCAGGCAATAGGTGAGAATGAAGTTGGCTTGAAATCTAGCTAAAGATGTTGAGATTGTGAAAACAGCTTGGAGGTGGGAAAATAAGATGATCGAGCTGGTGATTGGATGATGGGAGAAGATTGAAGGAGCGAGGAGTTGGAAAGTCGGAGCCAAAGGATAGTACCAAGGAAGTTGCGTCCGCGAACCAAGATGTGGAGGGCTTAAGTATTTAAAGAAGGTTGATATGAATGTATAAGAGGGGATGGTGAGAACGAGTAGAGACAAACAAGGAAGGATCTCATTGATAGACTCCAGGTGTTTGCATCGTGAAGTATTTACAACGGGCCTTCCTCCGATGGACCAAAAATAAGATGATCCGATGGAATTATGCATTATCCGGAAGATTCCTGTTTATTCTCCTAAGGAGTCAAATGAGAGCTGTCTGAATGCAAGTTTGGTGAGGACCATACTTCCTGGAAAGTGGACAAAGAGTATGAAATTGGGAAGATTTTATACATACGAAATGTTTTTTGTAGTCCTCATTTCTCCTCTCTTTTCTTGAATCCATACCAATGGTTGACTCATATGTTTGTTCAAGCAAAGTTGGGATCTTGTATGACTTCTTAATGATCATCGATGATGACTTTCTTTTTTGACGAAGATTGTATCCAGCTCTGTAATCTATGTTTTGACATTAAGAGGCCTCTTTTGGTCTTTTGAAGAAATAAGAAGTTAACTTCATCTGAACTTTGCTAGTCATTTGAATCGTGTTGCACTAGGTCTTAGTTGTTTAGAACAATGCCTTTACTTAAAGATTTGAGAAATAAATAAGTGAGAAGGAACCACGTTAAACGATGCCTTGTAGAAGGAACTCACTGGGTTTTAAACGTGCCTTTATAAGGATTTGGAGAAATACAATAAGTAGAAGGAACTCACCGGGTTTAAACCGATGCCTTGTAGAAGGAACTCACGGGTTTTAAACCGATGCCTTAACTTAAGGATAATTCAAAAATTCAATAAGTCTGAAGGAACTTACTCGGGTTTTAAACCGACGCCTTGCCGAAGGAACTCACTCGGATTTTCATCCGATGCCTTGACTTAAGAAATTCCAAAAAAATTCCATAAGTGTTGAAGGACCCACACGGATTTTCATCCGATGCCTTATAGTTGAATCTTGTTCTTGAATGTGGTGTATGATGCCCCCCAATCAAAAGATAATTTGTTGAAAGCCAATAATTGCATTGATTGAGTTGAAAATGTTTACATCACGAACAAAATTGACATCATCATCAAGGATAAAAAATTTTGAGATGCCTAGCATTCCACGAATGATCCAACTCTTTCTGGGTGTTGATGTTCTTCAGCCTGTAAGCTCCTAAACCGACTGGTTTTACAACCATATAAGGTCCTTCCCAGGAAGGGTCCAATTTTCGTTGGTGACGTGGGTCGAAAGCTAAGGTGTTTCTTAACACCAAATCTCCGGCTAAGTACCGACGATTCTTCACTCAGGTATTATAATGAGACGCTATCCTTCTTTGATAATGTTGAGTTCGTGCTATTGCCTTTGGAACTTCGTCAACAGATCAAGACTATCAAGCAGTCCTGCGTTCGCTTTTTCCTCGAACTCGATGTAATGTCCCGATTATCTCCACCGGTGCAATGCTTCGGACCCATATGCTAACCTGAATGGAGTTTCTCCTGTGGGTGTTGAACCGTAGTTCTATAGGCCCACAGTACATTATGAAGTTCTTGACCCATAAAGCCTTGTCAGCTTCGAGTCTTCTCTTTATCCCTTCCAGTAGCGTTCGGTTAGTAACTTCTACTTGTCCATTGCTCTGGGGGTATGCCACTGAGGACATACGATGGTCGATCATATATGTTCCGCAAAATTGCTCAAATTGCGGACAGTCGAGTTGAGTACCATGGTCAGTGACGATAATCTTTGGAATCCCAAAGTGATATATGATTGACTCAAGCACGAATTTCTTCACTTTTTTCTCAGTAATTGTTGCCAGGGCGCTGGATTCAACCCATTTCGTGAAGTAATCAATTGCTACTATTGATATTCCCGTCCGCCTGACGCCTTGGTGAATTTGCCCATGATATCAATTCCCCACATCGTAAAGGGAATGGGATCTAGAATCGAAGTCATGGTTTCCGTTGGGCGCTTCGATACTGTAGCATGAATTTGACAGTTGCCACATTGACGAACATACTCCATAGCAGCCTATTGGATCTTAGGCCAATATAACCCAAGTCTTAGAATTTTGTGTGCCAGGGCTCATCCACCCATGTGAGCTCCACAAATTCCTTCATGAACCTCAGCCAAAGTTGATTTTGCTCCTTCGGGACCAATACATCTCATAAGGGGTCCAGAATAAGATCTTTTGTATAGTCTCCCATTCTGAATGACAAATCTCCCCGATCGTATCTTGATCAATCTTGCCTCTTTCGGACCCTCAGGTAATTTGTCATCTCTCAGATACTCGATTATCGGATCCATCCAGCAACGCTCTGCCACTGTAATTCTTTCTCATGATAACTTGGAAATGTTATCTCTTCAATGTAGACCGAAGGGTCTAGATTTTTTTCTTTGGCATTGGCTAATCGGGATAGCTCATCTGCCACTGTATTTTCAGTCCTTGGAATCTAAGATATCTTCAAATTCCGAAATTGCTTTTGAAATGCCTGCACTATCTCTTGATATTTCTGCAAGTGTGGTTCTTTAATACCATACTCCCCCTGGACTTGGTTGACTATAAGTTGAGAGTCACTATAAATAGTAACATTTGCAATGGACAATGCTTTTGACAATCGAAGTCCAGCTATCAAAGCTTCATATTCTGCTTCGTTATTACTTGCTTCGAATGCAAATCTCAAAGCATATCGAATAATAAATCCTGCTGGACTTTTCAATAGAATTCCAGCCCTGCTCCATCTTTATTACTCGAACCATCCACATATACCTCCCAAGTGGTTGGTATAATGGGATCTTCAATGGTGGACTCCACTGGTGCAGCAGTTTCTACTACAAAATCGGCTAGCACCTGAGCTTTGATTGCGGTTTTGGGCTTAAAGCTCACTTGGAACTCGCTGAGTTCAACCGACTAGGACACCATCCTTCCAGATAAATCAGGTTTATTAAGAACTTTACTGAGAGGAAAAGTTGTAAATAACTCAATTGGATGAGCCTGGAAGTATGGCCTTAGCTTCCTGGTGGCCATCATGAAAGCCGAGGCTCTCAAGAATATCGTGTCTCGATCAGAATACGTGGCTAATAGTAAAGGCATTGTTTTTATCTTTCTCACGAACAAGATGGACGTGAAAGGGGGTAGATATAGTTGTAATATTTCCTTCGGTGGGACAAGATCGGTGGTGTCAGTGCTTCTTTTAACTCCTCAAAGCTTGGCATTCTGGTCCATTTTGCTTCCGCGCCCCTCAAATCTTTGAGTGCCTTGAAGAAGGAAACACTTTTCTAGGACTTGGAGATGAAATGATTAAAGGGAACCTGAAAGACATCACGAAGTTGGGAGCCTCCAGAACAGAGCTGATTTTGGCGGGATTAGCCTCAATACCGGACACCAGAAGCCAAAAATTTGGAAGAAACTTAAAGGCACGGATTGACTCATTTGATATTGCGATCGAGAATACTAGTCAAAGAATATGATTCGCTTTGTAAAGCTCTTCAAAGCAGGCACAAGAACATCTTATCAATCTTTGAAAATCTGTTGAGGCTCTGATATGTAGCTGATTCTTAGGCCAAATGGAGACTTTATAATAGTAGCTTTCACGATCAGCATGAAAGCGTGAACTTCTCATCTTCCTATTCATAAGGATCTGATTATACCATGAGTAGGCATCATGAAACTAGAGTTTCATATCCGGTCGCATCATCAAGAGGTCAATCCGAGGTAATGGATAACAATCTTTAGGGAAGCCTTGTTGAGCTGTGTAATTGTAACATCCCACTTCCCATTGCCTTTTTACCATTACCCGTTAGCTAACCAAGTTGGGCATTTAATTGGTTCTATGAAAAGAATTTAGTTTTCAACGGACGGCCATACTTTTCAATGGAGAAATTCCTCCTTTTGTATCACGGTTTCACCTTGGATCTATCCGAGTTTGTGCTCTGCGAAGCCGATCGATTCTGGCATGTCTTGGGAACCATGGAACATGTCATTATCGTTGAAGAAATAACTTCAACTCATCTTTGAATCCTCACGTGGACCCGATATAAGTAACCTTTCTTATCCCGGTACATAGTTGGATTTGCTAGCTTCTCCACTGTTGGGCCTTATTGCTTCTTCGATCGTCTCGAACTTCTATAGGTAGGGCGGTCACCTTCCTCGGGCCCTCCTTGTCTTTTAAATAGGCAACGTAACATTGGAGAGATCCTCTGTCGGAGGAAACTTGACCAATTCCATATCGGTCGGGAATTTTATCTTCGGTGTTTTGTCGAAACAATAGCACCTATCTTGGATAAAGATGGTCGCCTGAGGATAACATTATAAGCTGGCAGTTCCCGAACCACCAAAAAATTGATTGGACGGTTGTTTCCTTAGGAAAACTTCCAATAGATAAGTCAAGCTGGAAGATCCTAGAGATGATCTGCAAAACCATATAAATGCGTGGATGAAGGCTCCATCAAGTCCTCATCCACCTTGACTTTTGATACACTTCATAAGAAATTAGGTCAGCTGCAGACGATCAGCAAAACCGCACTTCTCGGCGTGCAACTCACCTGATGACTATGGCATCATCAGGGGAGACAAAGCCTTTGTCCTCCTCCAAAGGTGATAGAATCTTCACCGGGCCCGGTCTCTCGGTTAGACAAATTTGGATTTTGTCTTCAAACGAGTGATTGGGCTCGGTCCTCCGAAAATGGTAAGGATCGGTAAGTAGAATCACCTCCGCCCTTCTTAGACTTGGAGCCTCCTTGATCGTTAAACAACCGAACAATCCCTTTTAGGGGCAGGGGTGGACGTGGCTCCTCCTTCTTGCTAACAAAATTGGACAAGTGTCCCTGAGATATTAATCTCTCAATATCGCTTCAGATGACGACAATCATTTGTATAATGACCATAGTCCTTGTGGAATTGGCAATACTTTTCGATCGGCTCTCCGGGCTTCAAAGGAATTTTAGGTGGCCACTTCAAAATATTTCACCTTTTGATGATATTTAAAATATCAGCCGAGGAGCATTCAATGGAGTATACTCACTTTTACGGGAGACCTGGCGCCAAGCACGAGATTTTCCAACCGATCGCGGACATTCTTCTTTGGCTTGCTTTGCTCGGGGAGCCTTGTTCTTAGTGGAAACTTTGTTGTCTCCTTGGCGCGCATTTAGGATCTCCAGACTTGGCGCCGGCATCTCTGTACCAACTCGGCATAAGTTGCGGGCATATCTGTAGTAATAACTCCGGGAGTTTCCAATTAGTGAGTCCAGTGAATAGAGCAGTTTTGGCTACTTGCTCATCATAGTTTTCTATCTCCATCGTTACTTTGTTGAATCTTTTCAAGAACTCTCTGATCGATTCGCTTTTTCCTTGTCTGACGGTAAACAAGGTTTCTTCCGTTTTCTTGACTTGTATTCCACTCGGAATCGCCCTATGAATTTGCGCGCCAATTCATCAAAGTTTAGATCCTTCAGATGGGAGGTTGAAAACCACTTTTGTGTTGCTCCGGTCAAAGATGAACCAAAAACCCTGCATAGAATTTCATCGAATTACGAAAGCCATGGCGTTGGTAATAGCCAATGTGGGCCGTTGGATCTCCGGAGCCATCGAATGTAGAAAAGGTAGGCAAGCGGAAGTTATGGGGAAACAAATCCCGCAATTGGCTCGGCAAAGGGGTCTTCGAATGAGTGAGTAAATATCCTCGGTTATCCTTCCCTTAGCCAAGCGCCTAATTTCGATTGATGTTGGCCAATTCTGACCAACTGGGTGGGTGATCTTCGACAATATGATCACGACCTCGATCAACACGATCTTTGCGAGCTATTCGATCATCACGAACAGCCGGTCCATCACGAACATTCCGCTCATCGCGAACTGCTCGATCATCACGAACGGTTCTTCAGACAGTTGGTGAGTGAGTTCTCACCCTCGTATCCAACCTTGTATTTGAATCGGTTGTACTTTCTGATGTCTGTCGAACCGATCGTCTCGCCTAGGTTGATCGTCAATTCTCCTAGGTCCTCGGTCACCTTCACGAAAGTTTCGACCATATATTCCGATCTTGACCAATCTTTGATCACGTGGTAATGCCGCCTCCCTAAATCGCGATGATCAGGTTCTTGTGGTAACACCACTCGTCTGGTGAGCACGCGGAGTGCTTGGCTCACCTCCAAGAGTTGAATCTTCACCTGATTCAATTGATCTTGGAATGTATCTGGAGGATTATGTCCTCCCTGACCACCATCTACCTCAATAGGATGTTGGCTTCCCTGGGGAACGTCTGGATTGTTCACTCCAGGAATTTGAACACCGGAATCGCGCTGTGCAGCAGTTGCTGCCGATCTAGTCACCATGGCTTTACAAGTCTTTCCCACAGACGGCGCCAAATGATGCGTCCAAAATCTGCTCAGCCCTTAGATCTCCTCCTGATGACCTGCAAAATGAAAGCATCAGATGTGGCCCGACCGCGGGGATCGGGAGTCCACCTCCGAAGGCTAAGTCAGTTCATGAACTTAATCACAAACGGCTCTGCTAGAAGCACAGAGCTAAGGAATGAAGAACTGGGAAAGGTGATCTAGATCGTAAGCCTCTGATAGTTTACGTCTACCAGTCTGTATCTGAATCTGAGTCCCTCACCTCGTATGGCAGTGAGGTTTATATAGAGTGTACCTTCGAATCTCCTTCGTTGGATGCACTTGAGCCTTCTTCAGGTAGTCATTGGATCTTAACAGTTAGATCCGTTGAGCAATAGACTTCTACTAGTTTGGACTAGTAGAGGACTCCTGAGATAACCTCCAGGTTATGCAATGATTATCCCTTCGATAATGATTAGCAGCAGCCGTCAATTTGAGTCTGCCTTCATTAGGGTAATTAACCTAATCCATAAGTTGGATTAGGGCGTGCTTGTAGCTGAATAAGTTTTCTTCCTCAGCAAGCCATCTTATGGAGCCGGTTCGCTCGGGAGCGAGTCGATTCCTCCCGTCTCGACCGGGGTCGAGGATCAAACCAAGTATGAACCCGGTTTATCATATTTTCTCCTTATCACCCACGATTCTTCTTATCACCTTCTAAAATCCCCAACCTTAAATTCCTTTTCTTTTCCCCCCTTTATTTTCGTACTGTCTAGAAAACCTAAATTTCAAACTTGATCTACACCAATTTGACCATTAAAACCATCCCAGACTTTAGGGATTATCTCCATATATCATTCATTACCTAAGTTCTTTTCAAGTTCCATTTTCGTCCAACCAATACACCCTAAATGCTTGTGTATGCCAATCAACTACCCAAAAATCCTTGAACCTTAAACCCCAACCTTTTAAACCTTATCCTCTTCAATCTGCATCATCTTTTTTCTGGTTCTGCTTCATTAGATCCTGGCAGAATTGCTGCCTTAGTTGATCACTAAATAAAGGGCTGCACCAGAGGGTGTTTGAGCTTTATCTGAAGCTACCAATAGGGAGTTGCCTGAGACTATAGGAAAGTTTGCTGCTGACCAGCTTGTAGCCTCTAATATGATAAGGCTTGACATTCCAAATTTGAAGACAGGAATTAGATACCTTTACGTGAATTACATACTTTACATCATCCAAATCCTACCATAAGCAGCAACCATCACCTTGAACAAGTAAGGTACCAAGTGCAGTCCCAGTTTTGATCCGAGTCTCCTACAGGAGTGGGACTGATGCTAATGGAAGGAATGCTTACACCCCCAGAAGAGAAAGATAAATCATATATGATTATATGAAAGCGCACATTATGAGATAGGTGATGTATGAGACAATTATAATCACGCTTTATATGGAAGGGAAGACAGAGGGAGAAGTCCTTGGGATAGAGATGGGCTTCACACCTAGAGTCTTGAAGACTACATAAAATCCTACTTCGTTGGAGATTGTGGCGACAACACTAGAAGATAAGGAGATACACAAGGCTAGGCTCCATCTTGGGGAATTTGATGGCAACCTTGATCCGCTGGTATTATATGACTAGGTCATGTAAGCAGAATATGACTAGGTGATGTAAGCAGGCCACCCCCTCCCTCCGCGGTGACAAAGCCCCTAATTTGATCTAGGGTATTTTGGTAATTTTGCTCAAAATTGTGACAATTCGGTATGGGTCCCATTGAGGCCAGGATGTTGTTTGGACCTTAGACATACATTATTTTTCTGATTATTACTTTGCAAGTTATTTAAGAGTCTTTGTTTGGGTAAAATTCCCAATAAAGTTGGGATATCACAATTTTTCTCCACTTTAATTTGCTTGTTGTTAGTACTCCATTTTCACTCCTAGAATTTGGATTGGAGTCCTGTAGAGTTAGATAATGAGTTTTCTTGTTTGAGTCTGATAAGAACCCTTTAATCCAATATCAAAACCAGTAACAAAACAACTGAATTAGCAAGATAAAGCTGGTTTTAATGGTGCTAGTCACCCCCAACACCCAACAATGCCCTCAACCAAAGGCTGCCCTAACTCACTCACATAACATTCTCTCCCCTCTCCTCTCAATTCCCCCTATTTATTACCCCACAACTAACTCTAGCACTTCCTCTCTCTGCCACATGGCATGATCTTGGGGTCCTATCACTATCGACCCCTTGAAATTCACCTTGTCCTCAAGGTGAAGGAAAATTTAATGCTTGATCTTCACATGCTTGCCACATAACCATGCTAGTTCAGCATCTTGAAGAGACCTCCTTGGCAGTCCACAATTCCCATTTCCAAATCATTCAAAATGGTCCATATAGAGAAAAGCTTGGAAGTAGGGGTGTCAATTTTCAACCCAAACCGTTAAAACCAGACCGAACCAGCCTGGTATAGCCCGAACCGGCCCGAACCGATCCTTAATGGGCCGTAATTGGGCTGAGGGTCCTCAGCCCGAACGGTTTCGGGCTGGCCCGGCCCAGCCCGTGTGCGGCCCGTTAGTCTTTACATAAATAAAATTAAAATATTAAATGTAATTAAATTTTGTTTGGAATTGTTTAAATGTAATTAATGATCTATGAATTTCAGTGTTTGAGACGTCGAGACTTGAGTTCGAGTAGTTGAGAGTTGCTTAAGTTTTAAGTTTTAACTTTTTAATTTTCAAATTTCATTTAGTTTTATTATTTTAAAATTTAAAAGTCTTAATTGATAACTCTTAACTCTTAAGTCTTAATCTTAATCGTTAACTTTTTAATTTTCAAATTTCATTTAGTTTTATTATTTTAAAATTTAAAAGTCTTAATTGATAACTCTTAAGTCTTAATATTAATCGTTAACTTTTTAATTTTCAAATTTCATTTAGTTTTATTATTTTAAAATTTAAAAGTCTTAATTGATAACTCTTAACTCTTAAGTCTTAATCTTAATCGTTAACGTTGTTTCAGTTTCGGACTTTCAGGCTTTAACATTTTCGCTTTTGGGAATCAGGCATCAGGGTTTCAAATTTCATTTTCACCATTTCATTTCCAAACCGTTAGTCAACCCGAACCCAAACCGCACCAAACCGAAACCGCACCGAAACCGTTATCTTTTAAATGGGCTGGTTTGGGCTGGGGGTTTTTCAGCCCGAAACCGTTAGGCCCGGCCCGACACCGCTCCAAACCGCACCGTTGACACCCCTACTTGGAAGCCTTAGCTGATGGAAAGAACACACCATGAATAGCCATAGGAGTTGGGTTCAGCCGAAAACCAAGAACTACAAGTCCCTTGCAGATCACTACACCTGTTGCAATGCGTTGTGCATGAATATATGTATGAAGGGCTTTCAATAGATAGCTGCCATTTTCTTCAGATGTGCACAAGGAGTGATCAAATGCACTCCCTTGCATACTGTACAACCATAGAAGTAGAGAAAAATTCACTCCCAGGTTCCAAAGTTGCAGAAGGGTCCAATACACTTGGAAGGAGGCATGTATCATCAAATTGAGGTTTTGGATTGAAAAGAAAGAGAATTGTGAGCCATGATTTCACTACTGCAACACTGCCAACCGCTAACGAACTGAGGCAAATAAAAACTTATGGTCTTCATTGTTCAACAAATTCCTAGGTGCAGGATGAGAAGCAATTAACCCAAGAGCAAGAGTAGAGTTAATGATTTCATCAAGCGTTGGGTTCACAATCTTCGTTGTTGGCCCTTTTGTTAGCTCCGTGAGCCTCAAAGCAGCTGCTTGAGGATCGTCGATAACTGGCCTTGCGAGCACAGCTATCACAACATTTTGGCCCTCTGGGAAAAGAATCAACTGAGTGAGAGGCATCGAGTCCTTCCTTGCCTTGCCCATAAGCAATCCATCTACTATTACTACACAAAACTTGAATGCAATCTTTCGCACTTGAGATGGAAATAGTTCTACGAAATATCTGTGGGAAATAGCATCACATCTCGGATCGTTGCACTCGATCGCTTTGATTTTGGTGCCGACAACAAGAACAACACCCAGCTCAACTGCAGCCGGCTCAATCTTGCCTCCTCCTTTAGTTTCTTGACTGTGTGAGGTTGAAGACGACGGTTTCCTCTGTTGGCTCTGTTGGACCTTTGGTTTGGTGATTCTTTGGTTCAAATTGGTCTCCCAATTTGGCTTGGACCATCTGAAATATTTGGGCTCAAGTTAATGATGGGAAGGCTTGGGCTTTGGGTAAACGAAATGGGCTAGACCCACGGTAAATTTTTTGAGTGGATGGGGCCCAAATATTGAAAGCCATGGGTTAAGAAAACGGGTTAATGAAATAGGATGGGCTTGGGGTTAATGGAATGGGCTTGGCCCAAGGGGGTTCCTTGGGGAACCTGACGGCCCAATCTCTAAATTTGGTTCACTTGGGATTAAGTGGTCCTGGGTATTTAGAGCTTAAACCGAAGCAATGAAGGTTGAGTAACGATTAGAACAAAAGACCTCTTCCAACCTCTCTTCTCCTTGTTCGACAATCCGATGCAACCCTAAATGCCGCCTGGAGTTTTCCGCCAAGCGCCTTTGGCCTCCTTCGAATCTTCTTCTTCCTGCAGACCTTCGATTTAGCGGCATGATTTCTCGCTGCTGCAACTTTAATCCGGTAGGCATTGATACCCGAACCTCGCACTCTCCTCTTCTCTCTTCTCCTATGCTCGGCGAGACTCATCCCCACCGGCTGCAACTCCCACTGCCTTTTCTTTCGACTTTATGAGGTGATTTTGCAAATCCTTCTCCTTCACCTTGGTTGCAATTCCACTGCAACAACTCATCAAAGTTGATCTCACTTCTGCCCTTGTCCTGCCACCGAATTCAATATTCAGGCCTTTGTTGAAGCTTGGCCAGTTGAATTCTAACCACTTCTTCTGATAAATCCAATCAAACGCATCCCCAACCAAATGTTTGAGAGCTATTGTGCGCCAATGTTCTTGTTCAATCTGGTGTTGACAACAGAAAAGCTCGACTTTAGTCAATCACTCTTGTGCTCGTCCTTCACAGGAAAATAGTGACAATTCCATATCACCTCCCTGGGATCGTGCCTACTCTGATACCAATTTGATAAGAACCCTCTAATACGATATCAAAATCAATAACAAAACAATTGCATTAACTAGATAAAGCTGGTTCTAATGGTGCTAGTCACCCCCAACACCCAATGGTACCCTCAGCCAAAGGCTGCCCTAACTCACTCACATAGCATTCCCTGCCCTCTCCTCTCAATTCCCCCTATTTATTACCCCACAACTAACCCTAGCACTCCCTCTCTCTGCCACATGGCATGATCTTGGGTTCCTATCAGAGTCTAAGTCTTAGTCAAGAGTAATTGAGTTAATTTTGGATAAACCAATTAGAGTTCTAGTTAGTTTTCCAACTTAGAGTCCTTTTCTATTTCTTTATTTGAGGCTATAAATAAAGCCTTCCAGCCATGTAATCTTTAAATTGAATTGAATGAAATTAAACTTGGATTTGAAGGCAAGTTGGGAAGGCCATGGTCGGTTGTGTGAGATCTCCTTCTTCAATTTCAGCAAGCGTTCTTCAATTACAGCAGCAATTCAACCATAACAGCGGGCTTTAACCATCTTCAAGTAAGTGAACATCATTCCCAACCCCATCCCTAACCTTCCCTCTTCTTCCCCCATCCATCGTATCCTTCTTTTATATTTTCTTGAATTTTTAGACTTTTCTTGAGACACAAATTTCAAGTTAGATCTATACTAATCTAGCTGTGAGATCTGTCTCAAGCTTAAAGAGCCTCATCCTCCCAACCCTAGGGACCTTAGTTCCCAATTTGACCCCATTATGACCATCTGATTTCAAGATATAATTAATTTCTTGAATTTTTGTACTTCCCAAGACCCTACAAAAACAAGAACCTTGATAACTTTCAATTTAGTCATCCAAACCCCACCAAACTTGGGGGATCACATATCATTCATTACCTACATTCCCTCCAAGTTTCAACCCATTCTAAGATCTATAGGCCTCGGTTTTTCATCTCAAGAAATATCTCCATGTATCTTCCATGGATTGGATTCTCATATCTTTTGATATAGTTGACCATGAAAAATTAACCCTACCCATCTAGGATATTGGTGGGCAGTAATGTTCCCCAATTCAATCCTAAAACCCTAACCCTCCACAATCCCATCCCATTTTTGGTATTGCTAAAAACCTAACTTATCCCAAACCCAACCCATATGAATATTGTTGCTTCCTCCCATCACTATCCTGTCAAGGAAGGTTGAATGCATAATTTCCCTTAACCTTCTCATGTTACTTTTTTGTTTGCTGGTTCACAAGAAGAGGATCCTAAAGTAACCCTAAATTTAGGGAAATAATTACACATCTCAAAACCCTAAAATCTGGATTGTCGCTAGGGAGTTTCTATGGAGTATGGATGACTATTTTCACAACCTACTTGATGATAGGAAATTAAAGCTGGTTATCATCAATTTGTGGGCCCAACAAGAGAATGGCTATTCAACATGAAGGCAATTTCTTGATCTCACGGTAGAGATGAGGTGTGCGGAACCTCAACATTGAGAGGATCCCTTCATCCTGTCCTTCCAGCCGGTGGATGAATGCCAACTATAACAATTAAATCCTGATCATTGATTTTGAGCATGTGCTCAGAGTATCTCTTAAGTAGAATAAACCCGACAATCCAAGATGAACCAAGACTTGTACGAACTGAAACTGCATCTATGCATTGTGGTTTGTTGAACCATTCATCACCTCATTCACACTCATTCCTTCCATCTCCTTTATACTCCCATTCCAGGCTTCCACCTCTGTGGTTTAACAGTATTGATGAATCTGTATCAATGTCATATCAGTAGTAATCCCTATTGTCAACCCTCATTTGATGTAGCCGATAGATACACAAACAAATGTGATGAATGGAAGAAAAAATTGAATGGATAAATCATGTAACAGTCGGTAGCTGTAGAATCTGTGGACTACTTCATCAAATTAAATAGCTTAATCTAGTGGAGGAGATTCTCGTATCCCGAATTTCCCCAGATCCCGAATTTCCCCAGACGGTGGCATCCAGATTCACAACCAGTAAATTTTCCAATCATTTGATAACAGATGGTATGGGGAAAACCTTGTATGATTACTCCTTTTAGCTGTGGGAACGTTATAACACTAAAAAAAAAAATACGTCAGCTTCTTCAAGAACAATTGGAGCAACCATGGTGAAGTAGAAGTGGAAGATCATCATTAACTAATATGGAAGAAGAAAATTTTGCCTGGGATTCAGACTACAAGGATTTGGAACAGACAAATGCTTCCAGTGCACCAGAATTATGTTTATTCTCTATCACTTTCTCTCTGTAACCATGAGATTCAAAAATCCCATCTTTTTCTGAAAGTTTCTCAGATACGATTCATGATGATACGCAGAGGGTTCTTACCTGTAATCACAAAATCTAGGGTTCAATGTTTGATATTGCGATCCGATCTCAAAATACACAAAAAATTGGTTTGTGTTGAGGTCTACAAAAAAATCCAGCAGCGAAAATGAACCAAAAACCTAGGTTATGACTTTCAGCAGCAAAGATTGGTTCCAGTTGACAGTGGAGTTTCACAGTTCCTCAGAGGAAGGAGTTGGTAGGATCGACGTTTCTGGTTCTGATTTGTGGTTCATCAGTTTAAAACCTAAGTTGCTATTTTACTCGTGTATGCCATCTAACAGTTATGATTAAACCATTACAGGTGGCATCCATCCCATGGCCGGTTGGACAGGATGTTGGGTACCTCTAGACGTAGAGGATCTTGCCTCAAAGATGATGCATGCCTCAGTGAGAAATATCTTCCAAACACTTGAGAACTCAAATCCAAGAACAAGTTAACATATTAACATTGGGTAATCTTTGAGTGGCTGATTACATGCACAACTGTGATGACTTAGCCTCCTGTATTTGTGTTAGTACAGGTCTTGACTTGATCTAGTTAGGGTTGACACAGGACATCACCACCATCCTCAGTGACTGACATCCATGATGTTAGGGACTGCTATTGGGATGCTCTCAAAGCAGAGCAGCTATTGTATCAACTTTCAGGTTAAAGGCAACCTTAGGAAGGAAACTGGAGCAAGAAAATTACAGAAACCAGAAGAGTTCCTAGATCCACCTCCATAGTACCTCTGAGAAACTAAGAATTTACCAGATCTGAATGCAAAGAGAATGCTCCCCTAGCCAGCATTGACCTAGATACATGTTACCAGTCAGGAAAAAGGGCCATTATGCTAGAGACTACCCCCACAGAAGAAAAGTTGTTGTGGTGGTTCCCAGTGAGAGGAAGGAAATGATGGGCTAGCACTAGAACCATTGCCTCCTAGTGTTGAAGAGAACCCAGATTAAACTGATTGGGCAAACCATCTCTACAACATTCAATCAATCAACTAGGATCCAATGGCCGAGACATTGGAAGATCCAAAGTGAGAGAACTTTTCTGAGGAGTTAAGAAGTTGTACCCGTACCCATTCGTCAGGGATGAATGGTTTCAAGAAGGGGAAAGCTGATGCAGCTCCAAGGACTTGAAAATCAAGGATTATTCCCAATAAAGCCTACTACAGTTGCAGACAGCATTTTACTGCAGTTACTTAAGTAATTTTGTTTCAGTTTTAATTAAGGGGGCAGTTAGGTTTTTCTAACAATGTTGGCACTGGTTTGCCTATGTATTAGCTGTTAAGTGAGTCCCCTTTTATGTAGGAAACTGTTTCCTAAGTCAGGAGTTTCTTAGTACCTAACTACTCTTCTTTAAGCGTTTAGAACTCCTTCCTTCGAGCTGGAGTTTGAGTTTTAATAGGATGAGGATGGTTAATTAAAAGAGGTCTATCCATTGTTTGCTTGTAGGCTGGTAGTCTACTTAGGATGCAATCTTGTGGTTCGTTTTATTTTATCTGAATGGGTAGATTACTTAGGGATTTCTTGGGTAGTTTCTTATTCCTAGATATAGCTTAGTTTGGCAGCTCGTCTTGTTTCAGTTGGTTTTCATATTTTAGGGTTTTATTTTGATGTAACGGATTTCTCTTTAGATTCATCTTATAGAGTGGCCTCATTTGAAAGAGAATGAAATGAAAGATTTGGCTTTCAATTCGTCAATGCCTATGAGGCCAAGATTCAAGATCTTGCTCTTGAGGGCATTCTCGCCCTTGAGAAAAAGCAAGATCTTGCTCAAGATCTGGTTTTTTTTGGGGGCCAATTCGAGGGTTTTAAGGGTCAAGTTGGGCTCTACTGAAAGAATTAAATGAATCATGATTTGTGTCTGAAGGACATAGCAGGAGCTTTATTATTATTAATAACTTACCAAACACAAAACAAATTGAATCTTCCCAGTGTGGGAATCTTACAAGAGAACATAAGATCCTAAAAGATCTTAAAGATTCTAGCAAATCTACCCTCCATAAGGAAAAATAAAAAAAGGAATGTAAATCTACTAAATTTACTATCACTCAAATCTACCAACCGAATCTTGTCTTACAACACTCCCCTTAAGTTGGAGCATAGATATTTATCATGCCTAACTTGCCAATGGTGCTACTGAACATCTTGGTGGTTAAGCTCTTCGTAAGTACTTCAATCTGTTGATTGTCTTAGGTAGCAAAAGTTATATGAATCAATCCAGCCTCAGTCTTCTCTTTAATAAAATGTCTATCAATATCGACATGCTTGGTCTGTCATGCTATACTGGATTGTGAGCTATCCTAATTGCTAAATTACTATCTGACTACAATTGTTTAGGGACCTCCGAATTTGACCCATTCTCCTAAAGCAGCCCTTTTAGCCAAAGTACCTCACAAATGCCTTGAGCAATCGCCCTAAATTTAGCCTCGGCATTAGAACTCCCAACAACAACTTGTTTCTTGCTCGCCAAGTCACCAACTTACATCCCACATACACAATACCTAGAGGTAGATCTCCTATCATCCAGACACCCTGCCTAGTATGCATTTGTATATGCATCAACCTTCAAGTGTCTATGAGCTAAAATCAAAATTTATTTTCTTGGAGTGGCCTTCAAGTACCTTAAGATACGATATGTTGCATCCAAGTGTGAGGAGTAGGGATCATGCATATACTAGCTAACAAGACTAACTACAAATGTGATGTTTGGTCTGGTATAAGATAGATAAATCAACTTCCCACCAACTTTTGATACCCTGTCTTGTCAACCGGTTCTCCTTCTTTTGCCTTCCAAGTGTAGGTTAGGCTTGATAAGAGTTTCAACAAGCTTACATCCTAGCATCCCAATTTCCTCAAGTAGATCAAGAGTATATTCCTCCAAGAGAGAGACACACCAATGGCCGAAAATGCCAATTCGAGCCCCAAGAAATATTTGAGCTTTCCTGTATCTTTATTCTCAAATTTGGTTCCCAAAAAGGACTTCAAAGCTGAAATTTCATCCTCACTGCTGCTTGTGATCACAATATCATCTACCTATACTAGAAGTATAGCAATGTTGGAACCATCTCTTTTAATGAACAAAGAGTGGTTTGCATTGCTCCGCTTGTAGCTATTAGAGATCATGGCATTATAAAACATGCCAAACCATGCTCTTGGAGATTGCATCAGCCCATATAATGCCCTCTTCAACTTGCATACCTACCCATGAGTCTAAGCAGTGGAATACCTGGCACACCCATGTATACCTCCTCTTGGAGTTCTTAATGACTCTACCATGTTAGGATGGGTTTTCTTAGAGATCTTACTATTCAGCTTTAACTTTTGTATTAGATTCTTCAATGTGGCATTTTTACTACTTGCTTTAATGAATAATATGCAAAGTCCTTTGACTAGCTAACCGAATGTAGAAGATGTTTGTTCATAATTGTTGTAATGTGAAGAATTGCTCCTTTAAAAGTGAAGTATTTACAAGACCCCAATAGGATATTTATAGTTACAACCTAGTTAAGTCCTATACTAAGTAGGAAAAGGAAATATAGAAATAAAACTCTAGACTTCTAAGGAAACATAATCCTATTCTAATTAGGAAATCTCAGTTTATGTTTTCAACACTCCCCCTTAAGTTTGAGCATAGATATTTATCATGCCTAACTTGCTCATAATGTAATTGAATATCTTCGTGCTCAAGCTCTTTGTGAGCACATCAGCCCATTGCTCGTTTGAAGTAATAAATGTGATATGGATCAGCCCAGCCTCAAGCTTCTCTTTGATGAAATGTTTGTCAATCTCCACATGCTTAGTCCTATCATGCTGTATTGGATTATGAGCTATGTTGATTGCTGACTTACTATCTGAGTATAACTGTATAGGAACTTCCAAATCTATCCCAATCTCTTGAAGCAGCCCTTTAAGCCATAGTACCTCACAAATGCTTTGAGGCAATTGCCCTAAACTCGGCCTCAGCACTAGACCGCACAACTACAGCCTGTTTCTTGCTTCTCCAAGTCACAAGGTTACCTCCCACATATACACAATACCCAGAGGTAAACCTCCTATCATTTGGACATCCTGCCCAATCTGCATTTGTATATGCCTCAATCTTCAAATGTTCATGAGCTAAAATTAAAATTCCTTTTCCTGGAGTAGTCTTCAAGTATCTTAAGATCCGATATACTGCATCCAAATGTGAGGAATAGGGATCGTGCATATACTGGCTAACAAGACTAACTGCAAATGTGATGTCAGGTCTAGTGTGAGATAGATAGATCAACTTTCCCACTAATTTTTGATACCTTATCTTGTCAACTGGTTCTCCTTCCTTTGCCTTCAAGTGTAGGTTAGGCTCAATAGGGGTCTCAGCAGGCTTACATCCTAGCATTCCAATTTCCTCAAGAAGATCCAATGTATACTTCCGTTGGGATAGAGATACACCACTAGTAGAATATGCCAACTTTAAACATAGGAAATATCTTAATTTTCCCATATCTTTGATCTCAAATTCAGTTCCCAAAAAAGACTTTAATGCTGAAATCTCATCCTCATTACTGCCTGTGATCACAATATCATCCACATATACTAAAAGTATAGTAGTGTGGCAACCATCTCTTTTAATAAACAAAGTGTGGTTTGCATTGCTCTGCTTATAGCCATTAGATATCATTGCCTTATGGAACCTTCCAAACCATGCTCTTGGAGATTACTTTAACCCATATAAAGCCCTCTTTAACTTGCACACTTTCCTATAAGCCTCTGTAGTAGAATATCCGGGTGGTATATTCATATATACCTCTTCTTGGAGTTCTCTATGCAAAAATGCATTCTTCACATCTAATTGTTCTAAACTCCACCATTTATTAATTGCACATGAAATAATAGTACGAACTATGTTCATCTTGGCAACAGGGGCAAATGTCTCCTGGTAGTCAACGCTATAAGTCTGAGTGAAACTTTTGGCCACCAATCTTGCCTTGTACCTTTCAACAGTCCCATCTACCTTGTACTTGATTACAAACACCTATTTGCACCCAACAGTCTGCTTTCCTATGGGCAAAGTCACCAAGTCCCACGTTTTGTTTTTTTTTTCTAGAGCTTGCATTTCCTCATCCATAGCTTCTTTCCAGTTTGAGTGAGATAATGCCTCCTGCCAAGTGTTAGGAATAGAAGTAGAGGACAAAAAGGAAATAAAACTTTGAAATTCTGGAGATAGAGACTGATATGAAACATAATTGGAAATAGGATGTTTGGTGCAAGTTTGAGGCTGCTTTCTTAATGCAATTGGTAAGTCTAAAGTAGGATTAGAAGAAGGGTCAAAGACAAACTCACCTGGAGGAACGGATTGTTCAGGGTCAGGAACCAAAGCTTTTGACTAGCTTGGTTTAGAAGGGGTCACTTGTTGCTTTTTTTGATAGGTCTTCAGAGGTCTAGTCTCCCCCTGTATATCATCCACCATTTGTTCCTGTCCGGTCATTCCATCTTCCAAAGGAGGATCATCTATAGGAATCTCAAGAGAGATATCGAAAGGAGGAATCAACATTGGAACCTCTTCACTAAAACTCTCCCCCTGAAGAGGTGTAGGGGGAAAAAAGGGAATTTGTTTCCTGGATCACAACATCCATAGAGACGAAAAAACGACGAGAACTAGGATGATAACACTTAAACCCCTTCTGTGTAGGAGGATAACCCAAGAAAATGCACTTTAACCCACGAGGATCTAACTTTCCATGAACATGGTGGTTCCGAACAAAGGCAACACATCCAAAAACCTTAGGTGAGACTGTGAAGACTACTGTACCTAAAAGAACCTCAAGGGGACAGCGTTGGTCTAAGACTCGGGAAGGCATTCGGTTAATTAGATATGCCGCAGTAAGAACGGCTTTACCCCAAAACCGAAGAGGCACATGCATAGAAAACATGAGGGAACATTCTACCTCAAGTAGATGTCTATTCTTGCGTTCGACAACCCCATTTTGAGGTGGAGTGTCGACGCAACTAGTTTGGTGTATAATGCCATGGTTTGCTAAGTAGGAAGGGAATACGCCACCCAAGTACTCAATTCCATTACCCGTACAAAGGATTTTGACTGTCGCCCCAAACTGAGTCCTAATCATATGAAAATTTTGAAAGCACGAGAAAACGTCACTTTTTTGGTGAAGTAAGTAAACCCATGTGGTCCTAGTACAACAGTCGATAAAGGTAACAAACCATCTATGACCAGATACAGACACGGTCCGAGAAGGACCCCACACATCAGAGTGAATGACTGAAAAAGGAATTTTACTACGATTATCTGAAATAAGGTAAACATGCCTGGTCTGTTCGGCCAAAATACATGCCTCACAATAAAAATCATTTAAATTGCACCTTTTAATCAGATCAGGAAATAATTTGGACAGAATAGGTAAAGGAATGTGGCCAAGACGACTATGCCACTGTAATAAGGCAAAAAGTGCAGGGGAGGTGGAATTAGAGACCGTAGAAAGAGCTGATGGGGACCTATCCATTAAGTAGAGCCCCCTTTCTGTCTACCACTGCCAATCGTAAGCCCTGTTTCCAGGTCCTGAAACACACAATGAAAATGAAAGAAAGTTATTTTGTAGTTCATATCACGAGTAAGGCTACTAATAGATAAAAGATTAGTCGAAAACTTAGGAACATGCATGACATTAGATAAGGTAAGAGAAGGCGAACAGATAATAGATCCTTTCCCAGAGATAGGGGAGAGAGACCCATCAGCCGTTCGAACATCCTAAGCAATAGGGACAGATGAATAAGTATGAAACAAAGTAAATGAGCATGTCATATGGTCGGTTGCCCCAGAGTCGATTACCCAGGAGGGATAAGTCAAATTGAAATTGTGACAACAAAAAATACCTGTGGGGATTTGTGGATCAACAAAGGGATCAATGATAGAGGTTATACTAGTACTAGAAGTCTGTATTGGAGAAAATGAGTCAAGTCTAGACATCAAGTGGCAAAGGTGTTGGAGCTCATTTGAGGAAAGAGGTGTTGGAGTACTCAGGGTGTCAGAACTGGCTTGTTTTGCATATGTTTGATTGCTGCCCTTGATTCCATTTCTACCTCCACGGGAATTTGTTGGACGTCCGAGCAACTTCCAGCACTTGTCCTTTGTATGACGCTCTTTTCCACAATACTCGCACTTTACTGGAGGGCGAAATTACCAGAATTAGATTTATTATTATCATAACCAGCCACCAATGCAGATCTATCAGATGTTTGAGTGTGTACTATAGCTGTCCTTCGACTGTTCCGGTATCTTCCTGCTAAAAAATCATAAACTCTCTGTTTATCTTCCCATTGTTGATAGGCAATAGCATCTTCAGCATTCTTTGGTGTAAACTTCTCATAGAAATCTAAAGTCTGGTAATATCCCCGAAGAGTGTTATAGTACTGAGAAAGAGGAAGGTCCTTCTGTTGTAACTGATTGATTTTCCGTCTAATTTCAAATCATTGTGCATCATTGTCAACTCTGAAGTATGTATCTTTAGTAACTTTCCAAATAGTTGCCGCATCAGGAAGGAGGAGATAACTCTCTGCTATGCTAGATTCAATGGAGTTGATGAAAAAACCCATGACCAAGCATTCATCTGTATACCACTTGGAAAGTTGCAGACCAGGTATGGAAGGTTTTGTAGAAGTCCCATCAAGATGGCTAGTAAGACCACGAGCACCAACAGCTAAGGAAACTGAACGAGACCATCTAAGATAATTTGTCCCATTAAGTTTCACATTGGTTATCTGAAGCGGAGAAAACTCACGATCCTTATGAATGGAAGACATGGGAGACTCTTCAGATGTACTAGATAAAGGAGATATGGGATCAACCATAATTGCGAGGAGAAATTCCTAAACTTTTTCAAAATTTACGAAAAAGTCCCCTAAAATTGTTGCAAATTGCAAAAAAATCCTGTACTTTTTCATAATTACGAAAAAGTCCCTGAAATATTTTCAAAATTACTCCCACTAATTCACATGAAAAGTATCTCCTCAGGTTACCTCCAATTGGTATATTGTTGAATCAAAGTACACCAAGAGATTTTTCAAGAAAGACTAGGAGGGACACAACCGGTCCGCTTAAATACTAGACTCCTTAGACAAAATTTTCCTAGACATGCACTTAATCATCCAATATACAATTCCAGGATACCCGGAAAAGAAAACAAACACGTGAATAGCGACTTCAAACAAAATTTTTACAGCACCTCTGTAGGATGAAAACAAAACCTTGCTCTAATACCATGTTGTAATGTGAGGAATTGCTCCTCTAAAAGTGAAGTATTCACAAGATCCCAATAGGGTATTTATAGTTACAACCTAGTTAAGTCCTATACTAAGTAGGAAAAGGAAATATAGAAATAAAACTCAAGACTTATGAGGAAACATAATCCTATTCTAATTAGGAAACCTCAGTCCATGTTTTCAACAATAATGAATTCTGTTCTTCAGATTTCACGGACCACTTTGAACATATGTTACATGGACACTTCAAAACAAGTGTTACTTGATGACTCTTCAATTTATATGATGGTTTCAATTGGTTTTAGTGAGTAGGATAGGTCAAAATACACTAAACTGACAAAACAATAGAAGAGAATTTTGTGAGGTTGTATAGTGCATGTTCCGTGGTTCTGACGTGGTGAACTTTTTCTATTAAAAACAAACACCACAAAGCATGACCTGAAACAAAAACAGAGCAATAAACAGAGATTTAATTTGGTTCACACTGCATATGGTGAACTACATCCATAGGCAAAAAATGCTGAATATGTTTTACCACGTAGTAAGAGATGAGTTGAAGTGGGAATCTCTTAGGAACACCCAAACAGCTTTCCTGCTCTCTATTCTCAAAACTCTAAGACAGAAAACTCCCGAAGCCTCACTTTTTAACCACAAGATGGTTAAAGAATATAAATACTCCAACAGGTTTGTCACTCATGAAACCCTCTGTTACCATCACAGATCTCCTAGCAACTCATTTAGGTCACCATCAAAATATTTTGAAGTAGGTCATTTAATCTTTAAGTATAAGAATTTGAGATACACAACATGTTCTTAGATATTTCTGCATTGAAGAATGGAGTTTCAGATTCTTCTCAGACAGATTGGTGTCATTCCATATTTTCCTTTTAATGTTTCCAGGCTTACCAAGAGCTACACAAGTTGCAGTCCCTTTGCTAACAGATCTCCTTTTTGTTGACTGACCAGATAGATTTTAAAATCATATTGTTATTCATGATTCCTGATTTTCTTGCATATACTGTCAAACAGAAATTAAATGATACTGAGCTTCATTGATCATTATTCTTGATTTCCATGCATATTCTTGATTTTAAATCTATGTTGTAGAAACATTTGTAATGTTGGTAGGTGAAGGCAGGTGATAAAGCCATCAGGTCCTACATCCTTGTAAGCGTAGATGCATCTAGACAATGTATGGTAAAGCACATGGCAATGCTGGTTCCTATCTAAGAACATACCATGTAGTTGGTTGGGGTTTTTTTGTACTTCTTGCTCCAACTGGAGGGTTGAGATTAGCATTAACCCATGTTCATATGGGTGACCATGCACAACTGAGTATGCAATTTTGTTCCTTGCATCCTAATCAGTTCCCCAGTTGAAAAAAGAGGAAAATTTATATAAACAATACTGCAGTGTCATTTGGATGGTCAATCTAAACCTTCTGGCACTAACTAGAGAATTGAGGCTGTAATTTATTTTTATTGATGTTCACTACCATGCACAGCTGGGCCTGCTTGCTGGATAACTGGCATCTTTGTTTCACCTATGTTAATGCTTGACCCTAAGTTTAAGAAGACACAATTTTCCTTGGACAAGATCACAGTATTATTTGTATGGTTGGTTCACCTTTTCCTTTGTCACATGCAGAACCCAATCTGCCCATGAGGAAGACCCGTTTTGAAGCTACACTGGGCTGCACAGGCTCTGCATTAGATGCTTAAAGCATGCCATCATCTCTTGCTCCGACTTACTTTTCTTCATCTTCCAGCGAAACCATGGAATATCTGATTCTTATTTCCCTTTTTAACCTTTTGGGCTAGCGAGTATCTGTTCATTATTCATCTCCTAGAATCACTGCACGAGTCAATAAGTCTGTTCTTATTCACTTCCCATGCATTCTGCTGCTTTACCAAGAAGCATTATTCATTTAGTTCTGCCAGTACAGTTACTATGTATTATGACATACTTGATAGCATGTGGGTCCTTGTTACTATCACACGACATTAACTTCCATAATTTGTGTCCAAAAAGGTTGCTTTATGGATAGTGGGGGGAAGGAATGAGTTTAGATATTTTAGTTATGAGGAAGAAAATAGTTTATCTATTGTGTCAATGTTGGTAATCAGTATGTTTGAGGCATCCAATGAACTCTGTCCACAAAGTGTCGGATCACAAATACTGATGTAGCTTGTGATGGACGAATGAGCAGTCGACACAGAGAACTCTGTTTTCTATCTGCATCCTTATCAAGATGTTCTAGGGACCAAATATCTCCTTCAGACACACATTCGCATTATTTTCTTGTTGCATGACTCTCTCACCACGGTGCCAACAGTCCAACCCAGAGTGGCCCCAGATACAAGGGAGAAGGAATCAGGTTGATACAATTTAGAGGGTTTGTCATGTTCTCTTTTTCTAACTTGGGTTTCTTCATCTTCGAGAAGAGACCATAGAACATTTGTTCCTTACTCTGTCTTTTCAGATGCTGTTCATTTTCCCTCTCCTTTGAACTAGTGAAGTCACTATGTGCTCTGCTTGTCATCGCATATATATTATATCTATCATTTAACTCAGCTAATAAGGTTATGTTGTATTATAACATATCATGATAGCATGTGGATTCTTATTCTTACTGCACCACATTCAATTTCTGTATAATTTTGTTTGTCTGAAAAGGTTTTCTTTATAGATGGATAAGTAGCAGGACAAAGACGGAGTGGTGGAAGTGATGTGCATGCATATATTTTTATGTGTAGAGAAAATTATTAGTTTTTGAAGCATTGATTTGAGGATAGCCCACAAAGTGGCAAATCACAAATGCCGATGTGGCTCTTCATACACGAATCAGCTTTTGACACATAAAAACCTTTTTTGACAGAGACTCAAAAGATATTCCATTTTAAAAATCTGCACCCATATCAACTTGTTCCAGGGGACCAAAATTTAATCTCCTGTTGCCACGCATACCCTTTGTTTGTTGCATTCTTTCACCTTCAAATCAAAAGCAGGACACGTGGTGGCCCCAGATAGAGGATAGAGAACGTGGGCCCAATCCAATTTCTGAGGGTTCCTTTCTTTTAGCGTTGTTCAAGGGTTGGAGGTGGACCTTTATAGAATCTATATTTGTGGGTCTGGTGGGTTGAGCATCAAAATCTAATTTTTGGTTGGGTTTGCAGAAAGGTGGTTATGAACGGTTCTCCCGATGGAGCTATTCTTGTTTTCTTCTGATTTCTGCAGTAGACACCAAATAAGAGTAAAAAAAAAAATCAACTCTGAGACTATCTCATAGTAAATCAGGAATGTAGATCTTTTATAAGAGTCCTGTATTTTCCCGGATTTCAGGGGCGAGAGGATGATGCGGCATGACCAATGAGATGCACTCTTGTGAACAAGGTTTGGGTATCATTTAATCCTTTTGAGTCTTCTTTCATAAGATCAGAGAAGTTGGATCCTGATACAACCCTTTCAAGCCCTAACCAGTGCATCAGCAAACCAAATTCAACCCACCACTTTTGCTGTATTAGGTTGGAATTTTTACAGAACAACAGGTTGGAGTTGACCTGGGCCTGCACATTGTAACAATCTTATAGTCCAATTCTGAGTCAACTGCATGTTCTGTAGGAGGCTCTGTGTTCTTGAGACTTGATTGGGCTTGGTTATAGAATCTGAAGTTTTAATGCAAATTTGAAATATTATCATGATTATCATCAAGGAAGAAGTTTTATCTTTGGAAGCTTCAAAAGAATAGTAGTCACAATGACACCTAGATGTCAGTAGTGGCATTATTGTAATTTCATCCTATAGGAGGAGGGGGTTAGGTGGATGGCTCCTTACCATGATGTCCATCTTCTGGTTGGAAGAGCAGAAAACTTTAGGGCCTGATTTCCATCATTTCTCGGAGATTGAATTCTTCACCCAATTGTGCTCTCTTTATCTTTTCATCGTATATTTAGAAACGGGATTTACCTCTAAGCACTGACAAGGGAGACTAGAAGTGAATCTCCCTCTTAAACATGTGGTGGAAGAATATGTAGAGGATCCAACTCTTTTCAGGGATTCGTAAGAAAGTTTTGTAGGGTCATGTCTCAAGTACGATAATCATATAAACCACCCGATCAGATTCACATTTTTTCCCTACATAGTGAATGTTATTTTGGTAGATTAATTAGTGATGGAACATCATAGTCAGTCTTGAATCATCTTCTTACAATAATTTTAAAAAAAGATATTTCTGTATCCATTCACCTTCTGTTGATGAACTCATCAACACCAACACCCCTGATTACTGTTTCTTTAGCTACTAAGCAATGATCCTCTTCCCTTTGTCATTTAATGTTAGATGATATTATATAAATTCAGACCTAAAAAGATAATTATTGTTAAGTAATTTTATTAGCTAATTGTTGGAAGGGTCTGCTTTTACCCACTAGAGTAGAGGATTGTACAACTGTTACACTTCTCAGTCACACATTTAAGAGAGTGGCTCATTTGAACTCCTTTACGCTATTATTTCTCTCTCTCTCTCTCTCTCTCTTCTCTTTTTCTTTTCCTTCTTTTCTCCTTCTTCTTCTTCTTTCTGTCTTTCTTTTTTCTTTTTCTTTTTTTTTTTTTTTTTGGGGGAGGGGGGGGTGTTAGGATTCTGTACTACCGTCATCAATTTGTTGAGACAATAAAAAATAATTGAAACAAGAAAAATTAAATAATTTGTTTAAATGATTTTAGCCTACCATGCCCAAATTTCTAGGACCTAACATGTTAAACCCTTATAATTAAAAATCCTTCACCAGGAAAGAGGGAAAGAGGGAAAGAGAGAATGTGACAATGATGTGATTCTATAGCCGATCTGATACTGAAAGGGCAATTAGAAATATGTGGCGCCCAGTGAAGGTCAAGAGTGATTTTATAATGAAATTGCTAGTCAACAGTAGCCTCAAATCTCCCCAACTGTTTTGAATTGTTTGCTAAGTGATTTGCACTGTTCATTGAGGAATGGGTTTGATTTCTCCATGTTACCAATGTCTGAAAGAATAATAGACGGGGAATACCCTACAACCAATTGTACTAAAGCTTGCCAGCTTTGTTGTAATATTAGCTGGTGGTGGAGGCCACTCTCTTTGAATGAGGTGATTTTCATGCTATTCAACAGTAACACAGGAGCCAATATTGTTCTGCACTTTTGTGAGAACCAAGAGAAATGTTGGAGAGAGAGAGAGAAGGGAGAGCCTGAGAGTTAGCAATAGAAAAGGGTGGTGATGATTGTGGTGACCTTATCAAGCCTACCTACATTTGTTGTCATCAGAGGTTTATGATATTCAAAATCACATTTTCAAGTCAGGATTTCAGGTGGGTAGCTCTTAAAAATACAGTGCCTTTTCGTGTATTGTCAGTGTCTCAGAGACGTAAGATGTTACACGTCACTCAGAACGGAAATGGTTGCGTTTTTAATAACTGTTTCTAATAATTTAATAATCTCCATGATATCTTTAGAATTGAGTGCAAAGATTTCACGTGGAACAGACGTTTTCTTGGTGTGGGGTTCAGGTGGGTTTCGTTACCTTAATTTAACTCGATTTCAGTTCTGACTGTTGACTTTGGCTATCTTTTCGTGTGTTGACCAAACGCTCACTCTTTTCTTCTTAATTCAACAGGTTGAATAATGTGAACACATTAACGTAAGATGCCGCACGTCAGTCAAATCTATCTATGAGGTAATAAAAATAGGATTTGAAACGTTTTTCAAACTAGAAATCAACATGGGGAAATCGACTATCTCCTTCCGCAGTGAAGACCAATTCTCACGCGTAGGGTAATCTGTTCACCATTAATTGTCATCCAGCTTTAAAGAACGAATGAAGGGTATGGGAAAAGATATTAATTGCATGGAATGCATCAACCAGCTTTAAAGAACGAATGAAGGGTATGGGAAAAGATATTAATTGCATGGAATGCATCAACCACATGATGATCATAGTTGGAGTTGGAGGTGATGCTCGGCATTGGGATCTTTTAATGTTATTTTCTTCTTCCTTCCTTCAATGCCGCTTTTGCCCTAGGTGTGGAATGCATGTCTTATGGATGGGTGGTTTAGTTCTATACCCACCCACTCCCAAGTGTGTAGCAAAATTTGAAATTGACTATTGTTTAATGCAGCTTTAGGTAGTAGTTTAGGTTTGGATAGGGAGAAGCTAGTCTTGTTGTGCTGCCCCACTTTCCCTTTGTCTCTTAAAAATACATATGAAGTATGTTAAACTAACTTATAGGTGAGATTAATATGGAAAATGTGTGTAAGCATACCTACTTCCTATAATTAAGTAGAAATTAGAGCACCAAAAGTTTGGCAGGTGAGGGTGGATTATCCTAGTATTTGACCGACCATGGGTGGGGCTGATTACGGATTTTGTTGTGGGTATTTTAAACTTATTGGTGGTGTTCTCTCATTGCTTGGTCCACCAGCATATGAGGGGTGATGTTTGGGAACTCGAAATTTGATAAATTTTTATATTCTCCCATTATACATGTGGTCTTAGTTGTACTTATCCTTTGTTTTCTAGAGGAGTAGATGATCATCCAATGGAAAGTGGAGAAATTGAATGGCCACTCTCCCATGCACTCTCTCTTCTCTTCTCTTCTTTTTAGAAAACAAGTTTATGAGCCACAAGTCCGAAAAGGGAATTTAAATTAATGAGAACTGCTAATAAAGAAGAAGAAAAATGATAATATTATATTAGAAACCTTTGGAAGAAAGCATTTGACTACGAAGCTAGTGAGTAGAGGAGTTGGGTATTTGTGATTATGGCTAGACTTATCTTTTAATTATATGGTCTTGAATAGGGGTTAGGGGGGATTATATACATCTTAATTATGGTTTTGTTATCTTGGAAGTGGGAATTAATTGTTATTGTGTTTGTATATTAATTTTATGGGTGAAGCACACATCATGTTGTTCGTCATAATCCATAGGTTTCAGAGATGAGACCATGAGGTGCGTGTGTCATGTGTGACTTTCAACTCTAATTCTTACTTTGCTTTGGATCCCAAGAAATAAGGTTTTGTTTGTCTTTGGGTGCAGCTTTGGAGCTGTGCTCTCCTCCTTGTAATTGCTCAGAATAAGGTTACCTTTGCTTGTCTTTTGTCTTCTCTTTCCTTCCTTCCCCGGCAAGAAATAAGCAAAAGAGGGGTTGTGGGCTCAGCCGCAGTGAACAGCTAGTTGTGCAGATATGGCACCTGACACTGCAGGGACCTGGAGGATTGAAGAGCTTGTCTATGGATTAATGGGGCGATGGAGAAGAAACAGTACTGCTGTTCTGGCTATGTTTTGAGATATTATGTGTTTCTTCCAAAGTTAAAACCTTCTGCGTCTTGCCCCCTTAAGAGGTCAAGCCCACCTGACTTCTTACGCTTTTGATGTCATCTTGTGTGTGTCATCACATGGGTTTCACATGGGTTTCATATGAGCTATTATGAGCTTGGATGGTGAGTCCTAAATAGACTAGTTTTCAAATTTAATGTAATAAGATAGACATTAGCTTTGCTTATATAAGAAAACAAAATGTGGTTTTCACTATTGGAGCACCAAAATGATGACATCATTATTATTGGCCATCTTTTTATCCTTGAAAACAAATGAATCGTCACTCTTTCTTTCCAATAATATTTAATCAACACAATCCGTAGTCATCATCTTTCATAATGTGATTTTCATAATCATAGATATGGCCCTTAATTTCTCCAATGGGTAGTGGTAAATCAACTCTAATACATATGTTATTAGAAAAGATCGACATTCATGAATAATGACCACCATATTCCTTTCGTCTTTAACGTTCATGACAACAATTTAGGATTGTCAAGCGATTAGTAATTGGTTCAATTCCGATAAGTTTTAAGTGTAAGAATGAATGAAATTGAAACCAATTTAGAAAGGAAGTCTTGGTAACAAATTGATTTAGCTTTTTTATTTTTTATTTTTTGGTTTTTCCCCTTTATTAGAGTTGCTTTAGATATCAACTTACTTTCGTTTGATTTAACATATATATATATATATATATATATATATATATATATAGATAGATAGGTAAAACATAGATATTCATATAAAACTATGAAAATTTTGGTTCTTTTTATTAGGGTTTGAGGTTTATGTACGGCTATTTAAAACTATTGTGCCAATTTGCACCAAGTCCCTCAACAGAGGGACTAACCGCTTGGACCACCCGGCCAGCGTGAGCAACCACTAAACTGGATCCACTCCTCGAAGACATGGGTCGAGTAAAACACCTTGGGCCTTTCGGTGTATGAATGCAATTTTATCCTCAAGAGGTTTGTCGACGTAGAAGGTCCTTGGGAGGATAAGCTCTTATGCATTCCCTCGCATTAAATTAAGCATATAATGCTCGGGACTTGTCAAGAAGATACATTGACCTCGAGAATATCTACCTAGAGCTTGCTTCCAGTCGTCTTGTCAGGAGTTCAGGTGAAGATAGGTCACATCACCAGTCAGCTTTTTTAGTGTCAGTTACGACCCTTGATAGAACGGTTGATTAACCATGCTAATGCGTCAACCGAATGGAGAGCCTAAATTAGTCCAACCGACGGTTCATAATGGTTGGATTCAGCTATGAATACCCCCAACTACCAAGGGATCTGGTAATGCTCATTAATTCCTCAGGCCTACTTGCTAGCTTTCCTACTCAGGGAATTAGCTTTCTTGTTCTTAGACTAAATTACACTTTAGAGGCGGCTGACTGACCAGAGAGTCAATTCACACTCGCTTGTTTTCTTTTAAATAGATCATGCCTGAACCATCATAGAACTGGAGCTTTTCTTAGTCCAAATCAAAGGAGTCAAATATTTTAACAACAAAAGTATTACACGCTGAGTATCTACTTTAAAATACATAGATAGTTGCTTTCAACTAGCATTTATAGACAACACTAAGGTTTACGGTTAATAAATTCTCTCTCTCTCTACCACTGGTGTTAAGTGGTTTGGGACCATTATCATTTTGTCTAGATGACCATGAACCAACCCTGATCAAGTAAAATTGTACTAATTTGACTGCAATTATTAGGACCAGTCAAGCCAATGGATTGATTCCGAGATGGGTTCTCTCAGTGTCTAATCTAACCTTATTAATATAAGTTGGGCAAAAAGAATCACATGTTACCAAACAGTCTCCACTCCCGAAAAGGATTTAAGGAGAAAAAAGAAAAGAAAAGTAATCCTTAAGTGAAACATAGACCACATGAAGAGCAAACGTAGGCTAAATGCAACAAACCAAGAGGAGAATTCTTAATTTTATATGAAAAGGGTTCAGCTGTGATACAACATAAGCAATTTTTGTTGACCCAAATTCTAGACTTGGAACAACTCATCTTTATCCTTCGCAGCCCCAAAAAAAAAGAAAATTTCATAGCCAGGTATTCTTCTCATGTTGGTCCAACACCTAAGATGGTTTTGTCAATAACGAGTCGAGAAATACTGAGAGGGTTTCGAAATAGGGGAAAGATAAATTGGCCCAGACACAAGGGAACGTGCTACAATCTATTGTCGGTGCTGACTTGATTCCTGATTGGTTGATGGAGTGAGATGGTCAAAATCGACCAATTGTCATCATCCAAACTTGACCACAACGAAAATACGTGTTTGTCAAGCATGAAGAAATCTAGAATAACTAGTGAATTGCAATTTTTGTAGATTTCACATGAAATTGCATTAGCTTAAGTGTGCAATTATTCTTCTTTCTAAATGCTGGATTTGAAGAGACTCTCATTGCCGTTTGGTTTGCGCTTGAACTGGGAAAGAACTTTCTTTGTTTTTTCTTTTCTCCCCTCTCATGGAGAACCCAGAAGACAAGCAAACTCTTCTACCTTCCTCGCAATTTCCACCTAATTGGAAGAAAAATCCTTTTGACCCTTGCCGATTTCTAATGTGGCTTTCGTTTTTCTCGACCCTTTCCTTACTCACTTTGGGAAAATCTCGCTCTTTACAATCATAGTCAAGAAAATATAAAAAGAAAAGAACATCTAGTGGAAGAGATTCTCACGACTGCAAGGAATTGAGGTCAATGATGACAAGGATAAAGAATGTATGTCTCCAAGATGTAGCTTTGTTTACAACTATAATAAGTAAAATATTAAAAAAAAAAACTAATGCACGAGGTTTTCACCACTGCAATAGCCAAAAAAAACAAAATATGAACCGACTAAATAGAAATTAGGGCAACAATTACCAAGTTCAATAACCTAACTTCCACCATTGTTAGGCCGCTTGCAAGAGCCACCACCACCATCATCATCTTTCATTGAAAGAGAAAAACAACTTTGATTTCACACCTACTCTCCTTAACAAGGATTGACCATAGCTTTTCCAGTTCTCCCATGGGAATCACAAGATCAATATAATAATATGGTAATGTAAAGAAAATTGAAGACAAACACAGCGATTAGGTCAATTTAAAAAAATAAAAATCGTTAAGATAATGGAAAATGTGGTTAATGGGAGCTCATGAAACTTAGGCTTATAATTAAGTTAGGTCGGTTGTCTGTTTCCTAAAATAGTCTATCAGTTTGATTCATTCGATATTGAGAAACCAGACTTCTGTTGCTTTCAAGTTTCAACTCCCCTCTCTCTGTCTCCCTCTTAAATTTCTTCTGCCCTAATGGGAGGTTGAAGCCTTCGAGCCACAAGAATGTTAAGTCATACCAAATTAAACAATAATCTCCATATTCCTTAAATGCAAAGCCACTCAAATCTTTTTCTTTGGTTTTTGTCTTCAAACCTACCTTATTGCCCAATCAAGGATGGAGCTTCAGTGTTACGTTATACTAATTAATTGCGCAACACTAAGTTGCGTACAGTTCGGATGAAACAGATGGTCAAGGATAAAATCTCGACCACCCGATTTACCATTTTTTTGAAACTTTTTTAAATATATCTACTTGTAATACAAAAAAAAAATTATAAAATGAATGATTGAGATTTTGACCTCGATCACTTAGGAAGATCATGGCTATTCACAACTCAGTGCTGCTCAGCACCGTAGTTGAACCCACATTTTAAAGGAAAAGAAAGAGGTAGAGAGAGAGGGTCTAATGATTTTCATATGAGATGGGAGAGAGGGAGAGAGAGAGAGAGAATTCGGATCATCCCTGACGGTTCTACCACCACAAAATCAGTGGGCATCACAGGTAAAAAATATATTTATAAAAAAAAAATTCCTATCACTCAACCCACCCCTCCGCGTAAAGCCGTCGGAAAGCACAAACCCACAGGTTGAGGATCCGGACTCAAGTGAGAGATGGGTCCGTGATTCTGATGTGGAGAGAGAGAGAAGGGTTTATGATTTTGATGTAGATGTGTATTTTGGTCGGTGGGCTTTGTTTGGTATATGGGCTGCTGCTCTTGCAAGTCTTTCCACATGCTCCCTCTCAGTCTCTGCCAATGGGTACGTTGGCTTTCAAAAGTAGCTAGATTCCAACTTCCAATTATACTTTCTAGAACAATTCTATGCACGTGTTGCATTTCATAAATATTTTTTAAATGACTGCTAAAATCCCATCACACCTAATCAAACCAAATGAATTTCCTTTTTTTTTTATATAATTGGAATTATAATTCACTTCTTGAATTTCACTAACGGTTGGGATTCATTTTCTTCACTAGCATTGTAGTAATACGTATGTTTTTCTTTTAATTTATTTATTTATTTTATTATCTTTTATTTTATGATTAAGATAATTATTTTTACTCAAGCTACTTACAAGTAATTTGGAAATAAAATGTCTAGGGCTAGTCAATTTTTACGGTTTGGACTATACCAGAACCCGACCACACCATGTCTACATCTAGATGCAAGCAACAAAAATAATTGCAAGAGTTAAATTGACAAGAAAATATTGATAATAAATGTGTTGAAATTTGTTGAGGAATTATATGAACACTTGAAGGTTGTTGTAATCACAATACTTTGTTAAAGTTGAAACATACTAGAGGTACTTTCTTTAAGGTATATAGAGATCCGGATTTGTACAATACGGGTACCAATTGTGTCTTCACCCCAAGATTAATCAGTCCAAACCTTTAAGGTTGCACTCCACAAAGATTACTTAAGGTATAATCAGATTATGTTCACTGCTTAATAAAATAGAGAGAGAGAGGAGAGAGAGAGAGAGAGAGAGAGAGAGGAAGTGGAGAAAATTTAGTGTTAGAAATGAACTTGAAAATAGATTTATATAAGGCCCCCAAACCTTTAAGGTTGCACCCTACAAATGTTACTTAAGGTGTAATCAAATTATGTTGACTACTTAACAGGATAACAATAGGAAGAAAGAGAGAAAGAGGAGAAGAAAATTCAATCTAAAAAATTAACTCGAAAGATAGGTTTATATAGAGCCCCAAAGGCTGTGGGTGAAAGGGTAAGGTCACCTCTTTTTGTGAGGGTACTTAATCAAGTCAACTTGTGTCTTCATCCCAAGATCAATCAACCCAAACTTTAAGGTTGCACCCCAGAAAGGTTACTTAAGGTGTAATCAAATTATGTTTCACTGCTTAACAGAATAACAACAGAGGAAGAGAGAGAGAAAGAGGAGGAGAAAATTCAACATCAGAAATGAACTCGATAATAGGTTCATATAAAGCCTCCAAACCTTTAAAGTTGTATCTCAGAAAAGTTACTTAAGGTGTGTAATCAGGTTATGTTCACTGCTTAACAGAATAACAATAGGGAGAGGGAGAGAGAAAGAGGAGAAGAAAATTGGGAAAATTACGTGATTAGTTGCTTTTAGGTTTCCCTTTACAAAAATAGCCACTCAATGTTTCACTTTACAAAATTAGTCAAAACTGAGTTTGCATTTACAAAATTAACCAAAATATTGATTTTTCACATTTTTGGACATTTTTTACCCCTAAAATTGATCATATCGAGTGGAAAACCACTATTTTATTTTGTCCAAAATGGAAAAGTCATTATTTTTTCATACCCTTTGGACATTTTCACCCCTATGCTGGTATGGTCAATTTTAGGGGAAAATGTCCAAAGAGATGAAAAAACACTATTTTGGCTAGTTTTGTAAATGCAAACTCAATTTTAGCTAGTTTTGTAAAGTGAAACATTGAGTGACTATTTTTGTAAGGGGAAACCTAAAAGTAGCTAATCACGTAATTTTTCCAAGAACGTTCAATGTAAAAAATGAACTCGAAAATAGGCTTATATAAAGCCCCAAAGGCTGTGGGTGAAAGGGTAAGGTCACATATTTTTGTGAGCGTACCTATTTAAGTCAACTCCCTCTCCACGTTTTCACCCAGTAGTGAGTTTTCCAAATTAGTCATAAGTCCCAAATCATATAAAATTATTAATATTAATTAATATATATCTATATAACCATGGCTGAGTCACAATAGAGTTTAGGCTTTGGTTTGTGTCGCACAAGGTTCGATCCTTAACCCTAAAGTAGTATTGCATAGGGTCCTTATCATATATAAACAAGATAATCAGCTTCTTTCAACTCAATGTGAGATTAAAGTTTCCGTTATAAAAACTATATGATAAAAGACAAAAGACAAAAGAAATGATTAAAACATATATTTATATAAAAATATAAAATAATAAATATCAAGTTTTAAACATATTTACAACAAAATGTACCTGAATAGTGGTAAGAATGATCAACATAGAATAGAGACTATTAGTTGAAACCGAGTTAATATACACAATAAGGAATACAAGTAGAAAAAGTTATGAATTCGATGGATGTTGGGCCAAAAGAAAACAAAACAACTCTTATGATGATGGTCGGTTAGATTCTAGTGTTGCTCAGTGGAAAATGAAGAGGTCTGTGCGTTTACTTCTCCTCCAGTTTCTCTTTTCTACCATTTGACCTCCTGACAAAAGTATATTCAAATTCGTCTCTTTCCTCCCACAAATTTAGCAAAACCTACCCTGCAAAACAGTCTTGAATTGTTCAACAACTTTTTTTTCTTTCTTGTTCTTCCAATCAACGGTTTGGAATCAACAAAGTAGTATCACATCCATCCATTAAACATTAAAGAGTAGATTCAGCTATGAACACTAATAAAAATAAATCATCATGAAAATTTGATGACAAGACAATGAAAATAACGTTATGCACTATCCTCGAGAGTGAGGAACCAAACCCAGCCCCCACTTGGATAAATCAGGTGGGGTGGTTGTCTTTTTATGGAATTTCTGTGACTGAATTTGGATTTAAGTTCTTCAGCAACCGAGAAGTAACATCATCAACTCTTTCTTTGAACCAATTGTTTTGATGGTTTTAGTTAGGTTTGTAGGAAGGCTATACTATCTTCATCAGATCCGTGAATTAGTATTATAATATTTTTCTTTAGTTAAAAGATACTTCATATTAGGCTCTCTAGAGTAATTATTCTAGAAAATTGAAACTATCTAGAACCTCTAGCAAGAGAGTTTGCAAAAATATTTCCAAATCAATGTACATAACTGATATGGGAAAAATATCATTGAACCGGGTCCGCTCGAGATTCAACCCTCAACCCCAGTCGGGGACTAATCGACCGATCCAGACTCGAATCAACCGGGTTCAGAAATGGCGTATTCAGGATGAAACAACGGCTATCAGTAGATATGCCACAAGTCAGAGATTCCTGGGATGTATAACGGGTCAAAGCGACGGTTATCAACTCTCGCGGAAGATCGTGCTAGCTTGAATAACGGCTACGATCATAGCATCAAGATCGTGCGATCAGAGGAAGTTATCCGTTACCCCACCAACGGGTCTAATCGTTTGGATCTGACGGTCATCAGAAGAAGGCACGTATGAATTCAACGAATGGGATTCAAAGGTAAACTCTATATAAGACATCGCCTACTTACGAAGAAGGTATGTGAATCATATTCCCACATATTGTATTCTTACTTACGCTCTGCATCCAGTCAGAGCCTTTGCGATCAATTCACCAACTGGCTCTGTGGGTCGAAGATCTGCAAAATGTTCTTTGGGCGTACCGTACCGCGGTTCGAACCACAACCAGAGAAACTCCATTCAAACTAGCTTATGGATCGGAAGCATTAGCACCCGTGGAGGTAATGGCAGGGACACTACGAGAAAGAAAGTTCGAGGAAAAAGCGAATGAACAAGGTCTACTAGACAGTCTCGACTTGTTGGATGAAGTTCGCACAAAAGCAGTTGCCCGAACTCAGCAGTACTAGCTAGGGATAGCATCTCACTATAACTCTCGAGTTCGATGTCACCAATACCGATCGGGAGATTTGGTTCTAAGGAACACGTTGGCTTTAGATCTTCGTAATCAAAAGAAGCTGGATCCCTCTTGGGAAGGACCGTACATGATAGTCAAGCCACTTAGTTCGGGAGCATACAAGTTAAAGAATATGACCAACGAGTAGAAACTTAACGGATCATGGAATGCAAGGCACTTAAAGAAGTACTACCCTTAAAGATTTACCATTTTCATTTCTGATGTAGTATTTCCCTCATTCAGTGCAATTTCAAGTTTTAAACAACAAATCTTTTGATTGGGGGCTACTATATATCAGTACTTGAATGAAGAATCAAAAGGCTTCGGTTTAAAACTTAAGTGAGACCTTCTACAAGGCATCAATTTAAAACCCGAGTGGGACCTTCTACGAGGCATCGGTTTAAAACCCGAGTGGGACCTTCTACGAGGCATCGGTTTAGAACCTGAGTGGGACCTCCGAAAGCTTAGTAGAATTTTTAGGATTCTCTAAGTAAAGGCATGGGTTTAAAACCCGAGTGGGACCTTCTACGAGGCATCATTTTAAAACCCGAGTGGGACCTCCGAAAGCTTAGTAGAATTTTCAGGATTCTTTAAGTAAAGACTTCGGTTCCGACCGACTAAGACCTTCTAAAGCAAAGGCTTCGGTTCCGACCGACTAAGACCTTCCAAAGCAAAGGCTTCGGGTCCGACCGACTAAGACCTTCTAAAGCAAAGGCTTCGGTTTCGATCGACTAAGACCTTCCAAGGCAAAGGCCTCATTTCCAATAATTCTAAGGAATTGCTCAGAAGAAGACTTTGGTGAAAAACCCGAATATCTTCGTTGATCGACAAAATTTAAGGATAAAGTTAATTCTTTATTTCTTGAACGACCAGAAGGGGCCAACCTTTACCACATCAAAAAGCTCTCAGGAAAAATACAGATGAGACAACAAGTGTTGGGGTTAAATCTTCATTCGGTTGAAATACAATGAATTCTAAGTATCATTATCGATGATTGCGAAGAGTTCCGTAAGCTTCCATTTGTCGAAGGAGGGGAAGAAAAACCAAAGCAACTTTCTCAGAAGCAACACAGAGTCAAGAAGAAAAATTGAAGAAGCCCTCATGTGCCGAAACAGAGTTAGGAAGACATACCCAGGCAAGACCCCTCACCCTCGGTGATTGCGGAGAGTTTTGTAAGCTCCCACCTACAAAAGCTTGAGGAAAACTCCGAAAAACTCTGTAATTCCATACTCTTTGTCTAGCTTTTCCAGGATCCTGTTGCGAAGAATTCCGTAAGCTTCCCCCAGCAAAGACAAGGAGAAAGAAGAACAGGAGGAATGTCGAGCTTTAGGCTTCACCTTCTTTGCCCTTTTTGACCAATACCGAAGCTTGATCTGCAGCCTGGTTAACGTTCGGGGTGGCTTCTCCGTAGCCAAGTCCCTGAAAGGGGTCAAAGGAGGAGAATCATTAAGATATAACAATATATCCGGATCCTCAGTTGACACATCTTCCAAGTCTTTGGTCCAGTCGGGAGAGGGAAGTCCCAATTCTTCAAATACTTCAGGATGGCAGTGTTGCTGGTGAGGAGCCGTATCAAAGCTTGGATCTCTCTTTAAGATCGATTTCCAGACATCATTCTGCGCTTCCCGATAATCTTGTAGATGAAAAATATCCAACAATTCATCAAAAGGCTTATTGTGCAAGTATTTGAAGATGCAAGCCTTCCGAACCTCAACAGGGATATGTTCAGGTAAAGAAGGAACTGCCTGCCTTTGGGGTTCGGTGGGTCTTGCCGTGGATTCCTTCAATGCTCCCGAGAGCCTTTCAACTTCACGTTCTAACTTGCGATTGCTCTCGTTAGCAACATCCAGTGAAGAGGAAAGCTGCAAGATCTCCGTGTTCTTCACTTGGGCTACTTCCTAGAGCCTGTCCTGAAGGCGTTGGATCTCAGCATCTTTGGCTTTGACTTCCTCACGAAGGTTAAAAAGATCGGACTGCAAGCTTGATCTGGAAAGTTGACTCCACCTGTTTGTGGAAGTTATCAGCAGTACTGTTGCAGAATTATTAGAGTTATTCAGAGAATGAAGATACTCCAAGAAGAAGGCAGAGGAAAAAATAATACTTACATTACTAATGAGTTCACGAAGGCCTCGTCGGGAATGGCATGAAGGCTCTACTTTCGGCAAGCATCTGGGTGAAGGTGCACCATTCCAACGCCTTGTCAAAGTTGCTCGTCACAAAGTCAGACCTCTTCAATAACTAGGCAGGCCTATAAATTTCATCATCGGAACAAGGACGTTTTTTCTTAGAAGCAACATCCTTGGTTTCCTAAAAAATGACTTGATCCTCCACCATCGAGATAGCAGCCTCCACGACCAAGGGAGCCTTGGAGGAAGATACCAACGAGGCAACAGTTGTGATATCCAGGATCGGGACGCCAAGGAGAGGAGCCTTAGAGGAAGATGCCAACAAGGCAACAGCTGTGAGATCCGGGATCGGGACGCCAGGAGAAGGAATCACTATTTCCTTCTCAGGCCGATTTGCCATTTTCTCTGACGGTGATGCTAATGGGACGATGGCTAGTGCTTTGGGAGTCCGAACTTTGGAAGGAGTGGCATCTACCTTCTCAGACTTGACAGCATCTTTCTCTATTGAGGAATTCTTCTTAGTAGCCCTTGCTCGAACAGCACTCGAGTCAAACTTTGGAGGCACTGCGAAGAATAAAAAGAACACTTATCAGAATGCAGGGCCTAAAACCCTAGAAGTATCCAAGGTGATCAAGAAAGAAATCTAGACCAAAGTATGTGGTCTTCTCCTTAGGATGATTAGAAATGCATTCTGACGTCCAAAAACGAAGCTTCTAACGCCAAAAAGCTGGCAGTGAAGTAAAGATCCAAAGTTTGTAACTCCGGAGTTCATCAGGGAGGATTGTTCATCAAGGAGAGAAAAACAGAAAGAAAGAAAAGAACGAACAAAGGAAGAACTTACTCGTTCAGGTCTGGCTGCAAATCTTCAAACTATGAACCTTCAGAGTCTAGCTGCAAATCTTCAAACTATCCTCCATTGATAATGTTGAGTTCGTGCTACTGCTGTCGCACGAACCTCATCCAACAAATCAAGGCTATCAAGCAGTCCTTGCTCGTTCGCTTTTTCTTCGAACTCTCTATCCCGCAGTGTTCCAACCATTACTTCCACAGGTGCCAATGCTTCAGATATGTAAGCCAGTTTAAAAGGAGATTCTCCTGTAGGTGTCCGAACCATAGTTTAGTAGGCCCACAGGACATTCTGCAATTCTTCGACCCACAAGGCTTTATCAGGTTCGAGTCTTCTCTTTATTCCCTCAAGTAGCGTTCGGTTTGTAACCTCTACTTGACCATTGCTTTGGGGGTATGCCACGGATGACATACGATGGTCGATCAAATAAGTCCCACAAAATTGCTCAAATTGAGGACAATCGAATTGGGTGCCATGATCGGTAACGATTATTTTTGGCATCCCGAACCGATATATAATTGACTCGAGTACGAATTTCTCCACTTTTCTTTCAGTGATGGTTGCCAGGGCGCTAGCCTCGACCCATTTGGTGAAGTAGTCGATTGCTACTATAAGATACTCTCTTCCGCCCGACGCCTTGGTGAATTTGCCCATGATATCGATTCCCCACATCGTAAAAGGGGTGGGATCAAGAATCGAAGTCATGGTTTTAGCTGGGCGTTTAGATACCGTAGCATGGATTTGACAGTTGCTACATCGGCGAACATATTCCATAGTAGCTTGTTGGAGCTTAGGCCAATATAACCCGAGCCTCAGAATTTTGTGTGCCAGGGCTCGACCGCCCATGTGAGCACCACAAATTCCTTCATGCACCTCAGCCAGAGCTGATTCTGATCCCTCGGACCCAAACATCTCAAGAGGGGTCCAGAGTAAGATCTTTTGTACAGCCTTCCATTCTGCATAATGAATCACGCTGATCGCACTTTGATTAATCTTGCCTCTTTCGGATCCTCTGGTAGTTTATCATCTCTCAGATATTCGACTATTGGATCCATCCAGCAACGCTTCGCTTCAATATATGAAACTTCCATCTTTTGATAACTTGGAAATGTTATCTCTTCTATGTAGACCGAAGGGTCTAAATTTTTTTCTTTGGCATTGGCTAATCGAGATAGCTCATCTGCCATTGTATTTTCTTTTCTTGGAATCTGACATACTTTCAGATTCCTGAATTCTTTCTGCAATGTTTGCACAATCTCTAGGTATTTCTGCAACCGGGGTTCCTTAACACCATATTCCCCCTGTACTTGGTTGGCAATAAGTTGAGAGTCACTATAAATAGTTACGTCTGCTATTGCCAATGTTTTTGACAATCTAAGTCCAGCTATTAGGGCTTCGTACTCCGCCTCGTTATTACTTGCTTCGAATGCAAATCTCAATGCATATCGAATAATAAATCCTGTCGGACTCTTCAGGAGAATTCCAGCCCCTGCTCCATCCTTGTTACTCGAACCATCCACATATACCTCCCAAATGGTCGGGATAGTGGGTTCGGCAATGTCGTCCATTGGTGCAGTAGTCTCTACTACAAAGTCAGCTAGTGCTTGAACTTTGATTGCCGTTTGAGGCTTAAAGCTTACTTGGAACTCATTGAGTTCAACCGACCAAGCCACCATTCTTCCAGACAGATCAGGTTTACGAAGAACTTTACTAAGGGGAAAAGTAGTAAATACCTCGATGGAATGAGCCTGAAAATATGGCCGTAGTTTCCTAGTTGCTATCATAAGAGCTAGAGCCTGCTTCTCGATTTGAGAATACTGTGTTCCCGCATCCAGTAGTACGTGGCTGACATAATAAATTGGCCATTGCTTCTTGTCCTTCTCCCGAACGAGTACTGCGCTGATTGCCCGAAGGGGATGTTGCTAAATATAGCTACAAGATTTCTCCCTTCTTTGGTCCGGACAATAGCGGTGGTCTTCCCAGGGTTTCCTTCAGTTCTTGAAAAAGCTTTTTGACACTCCTCGGTCCATTTGGCCTCCTTACTGCCCCTCAAATCTTTGAGTGCTTTGAAAAAAGGTAGACACTTTTCTCCTAACTGTGAGATGAAATGGTTTAAGGCGGCTACTCTCCCCGTTAAACATTGTACATCACGAACAGTTTTGGGGGCTTCCATATCAATTAAAGCCTGTATTTTGGCAGGATTAGCCTCAATACCTCTTTGTAATACCATGAAGCCCAAGAATTTGCCTGACGAAACTCCGAAGGCACATTTCTCTGGATTCAGCTTCATTTGGTATTTTCGCATTATTGAAAATACTTCCGTTAAATCTTCAATATGTTTTGCCTTTGCAATGCTCTTTACTAGCATATTGTCAACATAAGCTTCGACATTCTTCCCGATCAAGTCTTTGAAAATTTTGTTGACAGCTCTTTGATAAGTAGCTTCTGCATTCTTCAGGCCGAACGGCATAACTTTATAATAAAAGCTTTCACGATTAGTCATGAAACCCGTAAACTTTTCGTCCTCCTTGTTCATGAGGATTTGATTATACCCTGAATAGGCATCCAAGAAACTCAATGTTTCATAGCCTGCAGTCGCATCTATCAACAGATCAATCCTTGGCAACGAGTAACAATCTTTAGGGCAAGCCTTGTTGAAATCTGTATAATCTGTATACATCCTCCACTTCCCGTTTGCCTTTTTGACCATCACCACGTTGGCCATCCAGATTGGACATTCAATGGGCTCAATGAAACCTGAGCTCCTCAACTTTTCAACTTCGCCCCAAACGGCTTCGTATTTTTCCATAGAGAAATTTCTCCTTTTCTAGATAACTGGTTTCACCTTTGGGTTTATCCAAAGTTTGTGCTCTGCCACATGCCGATCAATTCCTGGCATGTCAACTGTAGACCACGCGAATATATCACTATTTTGTTGAAGAAAAAACTTCAACTCCCCCTTGAATTCTTCCAGCTGTTCAGACCCGATATAAGTAACTCTTTTTTCATCGTCGGGATACAACTGGATTTGCTCCAGTTTTTCTACTGGCTCGGGCCTTTGCATTTCTACTTCGTCCCGATCATCCCGCACTTCAATAGGTAATGCCGTCACTATTCTCTTGCTCTTTTTTTTTTGGTTCCATTTCTGGTTTTCTATTGTAAGGGAATGTGTGGTGAAAAATATTTCATATGAAGAAATTATGATCTGGAGCCTTCTAGTGTGAAATTTGTGATTTTGTGATTTCATATATGCATGTTAGGAGAGTTGTTTTCTTCGTTATAAGGAACAGAGTAAGAAAAAAGAGATGTTACTTTAATTGCTAACATTGTTTTTCTTCTTTTCTTTTTGAAAATTTAACCAGTGATAGAAGGTTAACTTAATTAACCCATAGATAATGGGAGAAAAAATAAGAATTTTATTGGACGATTCAGATTTAGTTAATAGATCTGATGGTAGATATTTAGAGCTGTTTAGCTAACATATTCACACGTAGGTTCAGGTACTACCTTCCCAATAAATGAATAAAAATGTTTCTGCAAATACAAAATCCTATTTCTCTCCGTCCTCCGATTGAGCTCAACACTTGCTGAGTCAGATTCAATTCCCCTCTCTCCTCAGCACTACCAGAATCGGTTGACTCAACTTGATAAAACTCCTTTGATGGAACTGAATTAACACACTTATAATATTTTTAAAAATTTAAAGCACATAATTATTGAATAGAGGAAATATTTAAATTTAAAAAATGGGCCATGCTTATTTTCCAGTTAGTTAATCCTTTAAGATGGGACCCCTTCAACGGTGGGGCCTTGACATTCAATGTGACACGTGGCAAAAATATTGTTTTTTTTAAATAGAATATTTTATCCAATTACTTTGCCTTTAAATCATGGCTTTTAAAAGAATACACTGGGTAAAGGAGAGCAATGAGTAGATATCAAGATGTGTACGATATAGTTCAATCACTGATTACATCTATTCAATGTTAAACTTCTTAGAGACAAGCTCAATCTCTCTTCATGACGAAACATTTTGAGTAAAGAAAGAAAAATGTAGACGTTAAGATGTGTGTGAGACAATCTAACTGCAAATGCATTTGGTATAAACAAGACCTGGTAGAGACAAATTCAATCATTTTCCATGAAAAAGCACTCTTATATAATAATGGAAATGTAAAAAATATACAACATAAACGTGTATATGTTCACTACTTACAAGAGAGTGAAATCAAACAAGAGCAGGGCATGGACAGGACTGGAATAGTGAAAAGGGCAATACACAGAAACCAGCTGAGCTCCAATACTAATTACATAAGCTACAAGCTGGTTCCTCAAAATCTCTCCAGAAAAAAAAAAAAATTAAAAACAAACCAACTAAATAACTAACTTAACTAACCATGGTGGGTGGTTGTGTAAGGTGAATGAGATTCCGGGGAGTATCTCTGACCCATCCCTCTGGTAATCTCTCCTCTGGCGCCACCACTGCAACAACCACAAAACCACCACCCTCGATGGGCTAAACTTGCCTCTGCAAATCTTTGGAATTGATAAATGTTCCATGGAAACCATAGGGGACCCTTGAAGGCAGCTTGACCGAAGCTTCAAGCTTCAAATTCATGGCGTTTATGATCACCAGCTCTGATTTGGAAGTATTCTCATCATGCATGAATGCTACTATGTACCCATCATCTTCTCTCTCGGAATTGGGATCTCTTGGCACAAAGAATGGCTCTCCACCGTATTTTCCATCTCCATATATGAATTTCTTCAATTCTCCGGTTGACAGATCAACCTTTGCGATTCCAGAGACCTTAGGCCAGGGCTCTGCAATTGCGAGGTAAGCGAACTGGGTCTTCCTTCCCAGCCGGTTACGGTTCACCATACCGGCTTCAAGGTTCAATTGATCGGATTTGGGAGCAGTGATGATCGGCCGGCGAGTGGATTTCCCTGTTTTCAGGTTGAGCCGGATCTCAGATAGAACACTCTTGAGACCTTCATCGCATTCGTTGAAAATTGAATCGGCAGGAGTCATGCATGAACCGATCACCACCACCTCATTAGTTTCTGGTTCTTCCCAAGCATTCCATAGATGGAAGCAGAAGCAATCGGGCACTTCGACCCAACGGATTCCAGATGAATCAACTGCGTTCTTGTCCAAGATTCCGAACCGGGCAATTTTGCTTTTATCGTACACCACCGGTGAACCACCCCGAATCATTTCCGGCAATTTGAAAACGACTTGTTGATCTGGAATTACAACAAAATTCTCTGTAATGGCGAAATCGTGCATCATGGTAGGCTCTGCAAGTGGGATTTCGACGTCAGGAGATTTGGCTCCGTCTGGAGAGAAGCGGAAATACTTGAGATATGGCTTTTGGATGACATCGTAGCTTAGAGCGAAGAGGTCGCCAGAGACCGGGTCGAGCTTCGGGTGGGCGATCATGGCGGACCGGAGTTGACCATCGAAATCGAACCGGCCAAGTGTCTTCAAGTCGCCGGATGGAGTGATGCGAACATGGTAAGGGAGATCATCTTCCGACATGGCGAGTAACCGGCCGTTAAAAAAAATGAGGCCGGCGTTGGCGACTCCGGTGCCGTGGTGGTGGTCGACGAGACCAAAGAGACCACGAGCGTAGAAGAGGAGGAGTCGAGCTATGCCGGTGTGGCCATGGAGTTCGCCAATTGCTTTAGGAAAGACAGGGCGGCCCAGAGAGCGTTCCTGAACGAGACGCTCTGTTTCGGTGAAACGGCAAGCATAGCTGGCGGCGCCGCCAGTGATAGAGACAGCATGGATCATACCATCGCCGTCGAATAAATGGTGACCCGCAACTGGTTCGAAGAGGGGATTGGCGCCGTTCCTGACATAAACGCCGTCAATGCAATCGGGAATTTTGCCGGCAACTTGGAGGTGGTGCTGGACAGGGTGTTCCGGCACAGGAGCGAAGTTGCCGGCAATTTGAATTGCAGGGTCAGCAGTTTTGGGAAGTGGGTTCTGGCGTTCACTGGAAAGTAAAGCTCCTTCCACGACATCCAAAGCCATGGCTGCAAGCCTTTGAAGGAAGTTGCATTGTTGCTGCTGCTGCTGCTTCTTACCTTTACCTTCAGAGTTAGATAGAAGAAGAAGAAGAAGAAGAAGAAGAAGAAGAAGATTCCTCTAACTGTTTTCTTCCATCTCTGTCTCTAACTCTGTTTGCTCCTTTGGGTTTGGACTTGGGCTTGGGTTTGGTAACAGAAAGGGTTGCAGCGGTAGTAGTAGTGGGTGGTTGGTAAATGGAAGGTGTCTGCTTTGGGAAATGGAGGAGTGGAGGAGTGTGTAGAGAGCACCGGAGATGGGCTCTTCTACTGGGCTTCTTGAAGCGGATGGACTTGGAAGAAGAGTAGCCCAAATCACAGAATGAGGAAGAAGAAGAAGAAGATGAGGTAGAAGAAGAGGAAGGAGAAGAGCAAGGTAGAGCCCATGAATGAGCTGAAGCAGAAGTTGCTGTAGAAGCTGCCATGATTGATCTTGGGTTCTGTAGCTCTTTATGATCTCAACAGTAGTAGTAGTAGTGAGACTTGAGTGTTATGACGGATGGTTAAGTGTTAACTGCAGTTTTGAAGTGAGAAATGGAAGTGGAGAAAGAGTAGCTAAGAGAGAAGATGGCCTGAAGTTTTGAGGAGAAAAGGGAGGCAGTGAAGGAGGTATATATAGAGTGGAGAATAAGAGAACAGAGGGTGATGGAGATCCACCTCGACATCTAACAGAAGACCACGTGTTGGATTTGTGTAAAGGCACTCGCTTATTGACATAAGAAGATTAAAAAGGTTGAAGAAAGACAAAGCTGCTTGTAAGTGTGACACGACCTCAGCCCAACAACACACACACATCCCTCCCCTAGAGAGAGAGAGAGACAGAGAGAGCGACCGACCGAGCAGGGAAAAGGAAGGGGAAGTTTTGCTTGAATTAAGTAAGGATTAACGTTTGTCTTTAGGAAGAAATGGATTAAATTATGATAATCCCACCCTGACTACCTGAAGCTTTGCCCGAAACTTTTCGAAGCTTTTGTAAATATTTAAGATAGAGAGAGAGAGAGATAGTACACACTAATGGCGACTATGGTCCCTTTTTCTTGTCTTACACCGCGTTCTTCCCTCATTTGAAGGTCACTCACCCACGTGGCTGTTTTTGCTTCTTCTCTTCAGTCTTCCCTGATATCTAGGTCACATCGCTACCCCACACGCTTGACCGCCCACACACTAGCTCACATAGTATACTCTCTCTCTCTCTCACCCTATGTTGGATCTCTACCTTAAGCCTTTACAAGCTTCTTCTTAATTCGTGTGTCTAGCATATGCTTTACATACATACCCTAAAAGATTCGAATCACACAAACCTATATACAGCAATAATTTATAAATAGTATGAAATATCTAAATTTTCACACTAGTTTATAAATGGGTTTTAATTTAAAAAAATAAAAATAAAAGATTTATTTGGCTTTGTCCCCTAATGTAATTTAAGAATTACAGAGGGACGTTAGCGGTTAACACCACTAATAAGAGTGCGAGATAAAACATGGATCGGATGTAATTCTAATTGACTTTACTTACTCGATGAGAAATACCTTAATGAAAACAAACTTTTATATACCAATAAACTCCCCTGAGTATGTATGTTTAAAACTTAACATCTACTAATATAAAACAAGGAATGAAAAAAAAAAGTAAGGTTATGAATTTATTAGGTGTCAATAAGAAAATCCAGAATAAAAACACAAGAGAATAAATTGGAAAAGGTAGTTGATGATAACATTTCGAATCTTAAATATCAATCCAATGATAGAACACCTCATTACGAGGTCTAAAAGAAATAGGTGTCTTATTTTGATTCGTCTACATAAGATTGTAAGTATCCACAGTGAAGAAATCAGATGGAATTTCATGTAGGACTGAGGACTCTATTTGACAATGATGCCTTGATGCTTGTTCATCATGGTAGTCACTTCTCTTTTTTAAGGGGAGAAAACCTCCAGCTTTTGATACCCATTGTCTATTATAGAATTGGTTACTTGTTACAAGCGACCTTCTTAGTTTATACTGCTCTCGTCATCCCTTTTAGATTAAAACGAAGAATTGCAAGCTCCGCTCCTGGGCTTTCTCTCCCTCACTTTCTCTCTATTTATATAAATAGATGGTTCCCCACAAGTGGATTTGCCAGCTCTTGGGCAATCTATAAAATGTTTGATTTCACCTACACAATCTAAGTTGGTGATACAACTTACACTTTCAATCAACTTGTGAGGGAGATCTGACTTGGTTTCAGATTTTCTATCTTTGTAAGTATAGATGACTGTAATCTTTTCATGTTCTTCCATCACACAATTAAAAATGGTTCTTACTTCTGACAGAGCATCATTCACTACACTCACAAGTAAAAGATTATGCTCCTCCATGCAATTAGGAGGGAATCTCACCTTGAGAGCAATGACAAGGTGGGCCCCCTCTGCAAAATATATATGTGGTGGAGTACAATATTCCTCTTTCGACGAGGATAAAAACACCGTTTAAAAAGCTTAATTTTATTCTAATGATGAAACAATTAACAAACAAATGAACAAATGAATAGTTTAGCAACTTCTTTTAAGGGGGGCAAATGATGGTTAGGTACCCTAATATACGGCATTGCCTATCTGTTTGCATTGTTATTTCATGTTACCAAATCTTTGATAGAGATGATAGAGAATACTCTTTTTCTATAATTTTAGGTAGAGATTCCTGATCACCTTCAAAGAGTAGCATTAGAGGGTTCTAACTCTTCATCATCTGCTAACAAACATATCTATCTCTTATACTTATTTATTATCACGAGGTATAATTTTATATATTTATGTGGAGCTAAGAACTCCCTATGTCATGGATGACTCTACATTTATTGTTATTTAATTAGAAAATAATAGTAAGAAAAAGCTAAGAAAGATGCCCTTTTTCAACCTTGGTAGTTTGATTGCATCTGAAAAACTAATCTGACACACTTAAATTAATTTATATAGTCCACATGTCTACATGAAGTAATGGATACACTTGGAAATCAGATCAGATCCATTATATTTATTTAAAAATAAATTATTAGTAATTTAATCTACAGTGCCAACTTTATCAGCTTTTTTTTTTTTTTTTTTTTTTGTATATTATAGTTTAACAAAGACTATAAGTATATTGATTCCACATTTTGATCAAGTTAATGATTAAGTATTCTACACAGTTCTAGAATGCACTTTCTGGTCTATTGTGATTAAGGAGAAGCAAGAAGCATGGTTCTGTTTTGCATTCTTAAGAAATCATATGTATTATGTTCTCCCACTAGGTTTAGAAGATTATGCTTACTTTATATTTTTTTATTACACATTTAAAAGGGTGGTTTCCTATTGAGTATTGACCAAGTGAACCAAATGTGAGTTTCCTTCATAAACATGTAACCGGATGGGCATAAGGGGAGTACGAGCCTCTACCTTTGTAGGTTAAGAATCCCAATTCAACTTACTGAGACTATACCAGAAGGTTCAAAAATTTAGATCCTCTATCCATCAAGATAGAGGTTTGTGCTCCCTTACACCTCTCCACCACGTAGTAGGAAGGTGACACACCTCTGAGTTATGAGAAGATGAATTAGAGGTATGTGTGGTGAAGAGGTATAAAGGGAGCACATGCCTCTACCCTGACGAGTAGAGAGGGTTAAAGATGACCTAGAACAACTCAAAACCCTAGGTTTCAATGTCATGTTGACTTTGAATGGCCTCACCAAGCCCTAGAGGGAAGGATTAGGTAAATTAGGTCTTAGTAAAAAATAATTGATACTCCAACAACCCAAAATGTGAAATCCCGATAGCCTACAGCTGTACACTTACTTGAGAAGTTTGTAATTAGATGACTTGCTTAAGAAATATAATTTTGATTATGAACTATTTATTGTCTTTGGGTCCCACGCTAGCTAGAATATAACCATACAATGGGTTAGTATTAGAAACATGAATTAAGGTTAATGTCGGTAGCGTTGAGTTTGAGAAGAAGAGAGGAGAGAGAGACGATACTAGGTTTACAATGCAACCTACAATCACTGGAGAGTTTGAGATAATTCCACTAGTTTCAAAGGATGTGTTACATTCTCTTTACAGAGAATTCGACCAACCTAGAGTCTTTGCTCACTTGTAGTCGAGAACTTTGGTTGTTGTTGTCACATCCACCCAGCCGATACTCTACTTGGCATACCCGAGTGTGTGATCCACAACTCTGAAGAAAAAGTATCGAGGAAATCATCCTCCCACATGCACAATAACATAATTATGAACAAGATATAATCAATGTGTAATAATATAAACAAGAGATCAAGATAAGAAGAGAGACTGACAATATAATCAGAGTGCGGAAATAATGGTACCAATATATAATAATCAAAATGTAGAGTGCGCGAAAAATAACTCCACATAATACAGTGGAAATGTAGCTCGAAATCTAAAAGGGAAATATTACAAATGATTCTCAAAAGAAAGAAAGAAAAGAAATGATCAAACTAATCTAAGGTCTCTTCGGTCTTATAATGAATGTCTTCATAAACATAAACAAAAGAACTAAGTAAGGCCGCTTCCACTTTAGAGTAGGACTAATCTTGGTACGCAACATAATCACTTGAAGGATCTTCAATGTAATCTTCGTAACCGATAGCATCTTGAGTGAAGTGTGCTTCATCAGTTTGCGTCTGTAGTACTGGCCTTCATATACTTCAGCATCTACAAGATAATCTAACAAAGATATTTGCACAAAAAGGAGTGAGTTTGAAAGAACTGAGCAAGACAAGTTATTCCATAACAACATAAATAACATGATAACAAAACATAGCATGATGCAATATGGTATGAATCTAACTCTATGTATGCTAGTCTCTATAGGCATACATGCTTTAAGTCACAGCACCATACTTCTTTGAGTAGGTCAAGTCACTCTCCCTCAACCATCTAGGTAACTTGGGCTCTGCCAGTGGTAGTTGGGTCCTGCATCCCTTGAGACATTCCATGACTAGGGTTTAGGTCACCACTCTCTCACATCACCATTGGTCTAAGTATTGGCGCATGTCAAGGTAAAACCTAGCCAAATGCAAGTCATCTACTTAGTTATATCAAGTCAGAGTTAGATAAGTCCATTCCTTGCCCCGAACGATCATTTTTGGTATCCTTCTCACTAGAGTCAGCATAGTCCCGGACTACGGACTCATCAACCCTATTGATCATCCACAAATAATAGACGGGAAGCTCTCATGTCCACTCACGGGTTGGCTACCGATCTTGAACACCCATGAGCCCAAGTCTACTATTTGCAACCCTACCAATAAATGGCCCCCATAATGTGATTTATGTCCTCTCACGGGTTGGTTACTGGTCTTGAGCGCCCACAAATCCCCATTGCTGCCACGGGTCGTTCGGTCTCAATGCCCTTCCGAATTGGGTTCAGCCCTATCCTAACCTTGACCCTGACCCGGATCCTTTGATGTTTGTAGGTCCAAAGACCCGGAGTGATGGAAGAAGAGACTTGTGGGCCCTCGTAGTTGAAGACTTGGTGTATGATTCAGAGCCCATGGACATAGACAATGATGCCCCTTACTTGGATGTATTGTCAGTGTTCAGTGAGAAACTACACCTAGAAGAGGGGAAGCTTAGTTGAAGTACTTGATGCGCTCCCGGTCTTGTTTCGAAGGTATTTCTCTAATCTAGACTTGTAGGAGAAAACCCAACTCAATTCAGATCAATCTAGCCCTTCATTTCCCTAAATCAAGCATGTTGTCCATGCTTGGTCGATTGATTGGTCGACTGGGTCAGTCGACCAAGCATGTCGACCAAAGGATGCCCAAATCCGAGAAAAATATGCTTTTTGAATATTTTCTTCTCTACTTAAGGGAACCTCGTTTCTTGAACCCTATTTCACATTCCTAGCTTGTTGAGAACGTGGGGGGAGAGCTTCCCAAAGCATTTCCTTGGTAGTGATGAAGATTATTCCATTCAAATCATTGCTAATCATTGTCTATTGCCTCCATTTGCATCTACAAGGTATGATTCATCATTCTCAATCTCTACTCTACTCTTTTCTTTTCTTTTCTTGTTGTTGTAACCTTGGAGTTGATGCTGCAACCTTGCAACCATCACTCCAAGTGTTCACTCTTGCTTAATCCATGATTTCATTCCATTCACACCTATGCTATGCTCTCATTTCAATTCTTGCATATGCATTGCCATGATTCTCTTCTTAATTTCTTGCATTCCTGTTCTAAACTGAAGTATGTAGTGTGCTAAGTCTAATTTATATGCTAGCATATGATTCTAATCCATTTCTTATCAATTCCCCTAGTTAATTCCTTCATTTCCATTGCAATTTCATTTGATTTCATTTCATGCTATGATTATTGTATTTAGAATATAGGGTTTCAATTTGGGGATTCCGAATTAGACCATTAGATTATGCTAATTACTTGTTGTACAGTGTTCTTATACTGTTACAATGAATCCCTCCAAGTTTCAGATTGATTCGAGCCCCGGAAGATCGATTTTGGGCCAAAAATCACTATTCAGCCCCGACACTGTTCACTTGGTCGACTGGGTCAGTGGACCAAGTCAGTCAACCAATCAGTTGCTGAATTGTGTTCTTCGCCGATTTGATCTGTTCGACCTCCGATTTTTCCGATTTCTTTTCTAATCTTTCATTTATGTTTGTCTAGGGTCTTAATACCATACTTGGATCATTCTTTTGAGATTGTTGGATTATCATCATCGCGACTTAAGGTAAGGACGGTTATACCCATATGACATAGTGTAAAACCCAGCCCTAACCTTGACCCGGAAACCTTGTTATTTGTAGGTCCAGTGACCCGAAGTAAAGTAAGAAGTCAGCTTTGGGCCATCCCAGTGAAGGACTTGGTGTCTGGCTTTGAATCCATGAGAGTTGATGATGAAGTTCTATTTATGGAAACTGAATCTTGATGAAGATCGGATTAGTTGATGGACTTGGAGTGCTCTCTATCATGGTTTGAAGGCATTTCTACCTATTAGGTAAGTCACTTGTTATGTGTGCAAAACCCCTTTAGGATTGGATTTGATCTGGGTCTTCAATTCCCTGTTTTGGAATTGCTGTCTGCATTGGTTTTGCTTGCTCTATTTAAGTCCAATCCACTCGACCAATGAGTGCTGTCTTTGGCAATTAGGTTTTGCTTGCTCTATTTAAGTCCAATCTCGAGTCTACTTCGTATTTGCTGCCTCCAAACTCTTTGGAACGAACCAAAGACCTCTGCAAGTCACCTCCCTTGCATCCTTGGTGATTTTCTTGACGGATCTTCGTCAAAACTCTTCCTTTTGCATCAAAGGTATGTCTATACTCTTTTCTTCTCCTCCATCTCTATTTTTCTTTCCTTTTTGAGTTGAGACAGTAGAGGAGATGCTGCATTCTCTGTTGCAAACATCTCTGGACTTGTCTCTCATGATCATCCTAAGGATTAATGGCTAAAACAATGATCTTAACCATGATCATTGCAAGCTTTTGAAGGAATCATGATCAAACCATGATCTAGTCTTTGTTTAACTTCTGATTTGAATTCTGATCTCCTTGGATCTTCTACATTGATCATGTTAGTAGTCAATTGCTGTGTTTTCTTTTCATGATCCATGATCTATCAATCTCTAGTTGTTCCTCTTCTACCATACCATGTTTTCTTCATGAATCATGATAGTTACATATATGGTAGGTCTTGTTTCCTTATTTATATTTATGCTTTTAAGCCTATTTCCTTGAAGATCTAAGTATGCTTTTCATGATACCTTTACCTGAAGCAATGATCCATTCTCCTATTGTTCTTGTCTTTGATTTCTATCTTGAATTCTTCAAGATCCATGGTTGATCTAATTATGGTAACTTTTTGTTTCCTAATTTGGATCTTGATGGCTTGATTGGATTAGTGTTTTGAGGTCCCCTTTATGTTAGGATACTACTGATGTAGTTTACCCCTTGATTAGTACCCTTTTGAACCACCAAATTCGGATTTTATATCTTAAAACTCTGTTTTTTTTAGGCTACTGTCTACATTGGTCGACTGGACCAGTCGACCAATCCACTCGACCAATGAGTACAGCAACTCCAGAATTGGTCTGTGTTGGATGTTTTGGTATCTTTTCTGTTAGGAATCTTTCCTAATATGTTGTATACACTTGTTTAGGACCTTCTTCTCAAGTTTGCCAAGATCTTACTTGATTTCTTAGGATTCCTTTGCGAGTTATAAAAGGTAAGGATGGTTACTTCTTTAACAACATAAATTGCATATCTTAGTTTCTATATTTAAATCTTGATTAAGTTATTTATTTAATTAGATTCTTACAATGTTATACTACTGTGGTACTATCTTGATATCAGTAGCATTACTTATTCATATTGAATTGACTCATGTATGATTTACTTACCAAGTATATACAAAGTGATTGTAATTATTGATTTCTTTCCATATATGAAGTTACCATATATGTGATGATATGATTTGATGCATGTGTATGCTTAAGTATGGTTTGGAAAGAAGAGGTGTCCTTTTGACACTTCTGTCCTTGGACTACTACGGGAATATTATGGGATGTTTCCGGAGATGCCCTATGGACACCTTCCTAAACTGTTGGATGACATATCTAGGATTGTCTAGTAGTGTTTGGCTAGGATGTCCTGTTATGTCAGACCCTAATCGGAGGGGTATTGAGACCGAACGACCCGTGGTAGCAATGGGGATTCATGGGCGCTCAAGACCGGTAACCGACCCGTGAGAGGACAGGAATCACATTGTGGGGGCCATTTATTGGTAGGGTTGCATATGGTTAGACTTGGGCTCACGGGCGCTCAAGACCGGTAACCAACCCGTGAGAGGACGTGAGAGCTTCCCGTTTACCATATGTGGATGATCAATAGGGTTGATGAGTCCGTAGTCAGGGACTATGAGGACTCTAGTGTCACGCCCTCCCAGCCGGTACCCTATCTGGCATACCCGAGAGTGTGATCCACAGCCCGAAGATCAGGTATCGAGTGATCAACCTCCCACATAAACAATAACATAATCATGAACAATCATAACATGAGTGCGGAAGATAAATCATAGATCCAATAAAGAAAGAATGAATCATAAATGAATTGGAATACTAAATATAATCAGAGTATCAAGCAGATAAGTAAAGCGAGGCAAAAATCCCACTTTACAACCAGCGGAAAAGTAGCTCTAAAAGAATAAACTAGACAAAATCTAATCCCAGTAGCAAGTACATTGGGTAACTAAATTGTTCTCCACTTTATAGACAACATCCTTGTAAGTGTAAATCTCATAAATAGCACAGGCCACAAGGGGACAAGAGAGAAAAGAATCTGAGTAATTGTGGTAACGAATCACCGGAATGCCGCTTCTTCAAGGGACGTCAAGACGACTGGATAGTCAACAAACATTGTACAATAAAGGAATGAGTTTAAAGAAAGAAGGTAAAACAAATAAAAAATGGAAGAACAAACATAAATGCAATATGATATGAGACAAACAATGAATGAATGAATCTAACTCTATGTAGGTCTACAATGCAGTAAACTTCTTTAGGAAAGTCCACCACATCCTCAACCATTTAAGATATCTGGATTCTCTCACGGATCATTCACGGCAGCAGGATTGGTAATGGGTCCTTCATCCTCGAGACAAACGGCGGGGTTAAGTCAACACACTCTCTCACAACCATTTGGTATAAGTACGGGATGTCGGGGTAAAACCTAGCCAAATGCAAGTCTTCTACAGTTACATCAAGCGATCAGAACATCCATCCCGGACGATCCTTTCGGTATCCTTCACACTAGAGTCGGCGTATCCTATGGCAACCAACCGGACACGGACTCATCAACCCTATTGGTTATCCACATATGGTAAACGGGAAGCTCTCACGTCTCTCACGGGTTGGTTACCGGTCTTAAGCCGTGAGCCCAAGTCTAATCATATGAACCCTACAAAAATGGCCCACAATGTGATTCGTCCTCTCACGGGTTGGTTACGGTCTTGAGCCCATGAATCCCATGCTACCACGGGTCGTTGGTCTCAATACCCTCGATTAGGGTGACATAACAGGACAAAACACTACTAGACAATCCTAGATATGTCATCCAACGTTTAGGAAGGTGTCAGAGGGCATCTCGGAAACATCCCATAATATTCCCGTAGTAGTCCAAGGAGAATGTCAAAAGGACACCCTCCTTTCAAACCATACTTAAGCATACACATGCATCAATTCATATCATCACATATATGGTAACTTCATATATGGAAAGAAATCAATAATTACAATCATTTGTATAACATTGGTAAGTAAATCATACATGAATCAATTTAATATGAATAAGTAATGCTACTGTAATCAAAGTTATGCAACAGTAGTATATCATTGTAAGAATCTAATTTAGGAATCATATCTATGATATTCAAATATAGAAACTAGATTCATGCTATCTATGTAATTAAGGAAATAACCATCCTTACCTTTTATAACTGTAAAGGAATCCTAAGAAATCAAGTAAGATCTTGGCAAACTTGAGAAGAAGGTCCTAAACAAGTATATACAACATATTAGGAAAGATCCCTAAGAAAAGATATCAAAACATCGAAACAGACCAAACTGGAGTTGCTGTACTCATTGGTCGAGTGGATTGGTCGAGTGGATTGGTCGAGTGGTCCAGTCGACCAATGCAGACAGTAGCCTATAAAATCAGAGTTTTAAGATATGAAATCCGAATTTGGTGGTTCAAAAGGGTACTAATCAAGGGGTAGACTACATCAGTAGTATTCTAACAAATAGGGGACCTCAAAACACTAATCCAATCAAGGTATCAAGATCCAAATTAGGAAACAAAAAGTTACCATAATTAAATCAATCATGGATCTTGATGAATTTGAAATAGAAAACAAAGACAAGAACAATAGGAGGATGGATCATTGCTTTGGTAATGGTATCATGAAAACATACATAGATCTTCATGGAATAAGGCTTAGAAGCATAAATCTAAATAAGGAAACAAAACCTACCATATATGTAACTACCATGCATCATGAAGAACACATAGTATGGTAGAAGAGAACAACTAGAAATCTATAGATTATGGATCATGGAAAGAAAACACAGTAATTCACTACTAACATGATCAACATAGAAGATCCAAAGATATCGAATTCAGATTAGAAGTTTAATCAAAGATTAGATCATGGTTTGATCATGATTCCTTCAAAAGCTTGCAATGATCATGGTTAAGATCATTGTTCTAGCCTCAAATCCTTAGGATGATCATGAGAACATGTTCAGAGATGTTTGCAACAGAGAATGCAGCATCTCTTCTACTGTCTCAACTCAAAAAGGAAAGAAAAACAAAGATGGAGGAGAAGAAGAGAGAGTAGACATACCTTTTGATGCAAAAAGAAGAGTTTGAGAAGATCGTCAAGAAAACACCAAGGATGCAAGAGAGATGACTTGCAGAGGTCTTTGGTTCGTTCCAGAGAGTTTGGAGGCAGCAAATACGAAGTGGACTCGAGATTGGACTTAAATAGAGCAAGAACAACCTAATTGCCAAAGACAGACTCATTGGTCGAGTGGATTGGTCGATGGCGATCGACCAATGACCAATGCCGACAAAGCAAGACCAAAACAGGGAATTGAAGGTCCAGATCAAATCCAATCTTAAAGGGGTTTTGACACAAGTCAAGTGACTTACCTAATAGGTAGAAATGCCTTCAAACCAAGATAGAGAGCACTCCAAGTCCATCAACTAATTAGATCTTCATCAGGATTCAGTTTCCATAAATAGAACCTCATCATCAACTTTCATGGATTCAAAGCCGACACAAGTCCTCTCTGGGATGGCCCAAAGCTGACTTCTTACTTTACTGGTCATCGGACCTACAAATAACAAGGTTTCCGGGTCAAGGTTAGGGCTGGGTTTTACATTCTCCCCCCTTAAAGAAATTCGTCCCGAAATTGAAAGCGACGTGCTTCCAAAGAGGTAAGGAAACTTCTCCTTCATATCTTCTTCCTTCTCCCAAGAAGCTTCTTCAGGGTATGGTTCTTCACGAATCTTCACCAAAGGAATGGGCGATCGACTGCTTGTCCTTCCTATCCAAGATTTGGGGTTCTTCATCATAGGTCAAATCAGCACTAAGTCCTTCAGTGCTTGCTGCAAAATGTGTTCGGATTCTCTATGTATTTTCGGGGCATCGAAATATGAAACACATTGTGCACTCCAGCAAGAGGCGGAGGTAATGCTAATCGATACGAACAGGTCCAACCTTTTCCAAAATCTCGAAAGGTCCAATGTAACGAGGGCTAAGCTTTCCCTTAACATTGAATCTCATCACACCCTTCATTGGTGAGACCTTGGAAAGACTTTCTCCAACTGAAATTCCAAATCGGTCCTTCTCTTATCAGCATAAGATTTTGTCTCGATAGGCGAGACTTAATCCTTTCTCTTATCATATCTACCATAGCACTTGTAGCTTCAATCATCTCGGGACCTAAGACTTTTCTTTCACGTCTCGACCAGTACAAAGGTGTCCTACAAGTACGCCATACAAAGCCTTGAATGGAGCCATGCCTATTGTCGCTTGATAACCGTTGTTATAGGCAAACTCAACCAAAGCTAGGTGTTCATCCCAATTACCACCCAATCCACCACACAAGATCCGAGCATGTCTTCCAATGCTGAATTGTCCGCTCGGATTGTCCATCGATTGTGGATGATGAGCTGTACTCAAGTTCAATTGGGTTCCCAAGGCCTTGCAAACTATTCCAAAACCTGAGGTGAACCTAGGATCACGATCCGAGACAATACTCAATGGCACACCAACAGACGAACCACATTATCCACATAAAGCCTTGCTAGCTTATCCGAGTATGAGTGATCTTCATAGGAATGAAATGGGCTGATTTGGTCAACCTATCAACAATCACCCACACAGTGTCATTGCCTTTACTTGTAGAGGCAAGCTAGTCACAAAGTCCATGGAGATATCCTCCCACTTCCAACAGGAATAGGAAGAGGCTGAAGTAATCCAGATGGAGGTTGTCGAACGGCTTTCACACGTTGGCAAGTCTCACACTTGGCAACAAAATCATCAACATCCGCCTTTAGACCAATCCACCAAAAATGTTCCTTCAAGTCCTTGTACATTTTGGTGCTTCCGGTGTCTGAGAAAGACCGACCGGTGTGCTTCCTTCAATATTTCTTTCTTAACTTCTTCGTTTGAGCAACACAGGTCTTCCTCTAAACAACAAAGCACCATCCATGGATATACCAAAGTCGGGGTCCGACTCAGATTCGAAGAAATCTTCTCAACTTTGATCAAAAACTCTTGATCGAACGCAGAGCAACAATCTTATCTCTAAGACCAGATCTTGCGTCATGGCGTAAAGAATAAAATCAGAATTCTCGAGAACGATTTCCAAATCAAAACTCTCAATAGAAGACCACAATGGTAAACTCAAAGCATTCAAATCCAAAGTCTTCTTCTGGTTCTTCCTACTAAGAGCATCAGCAACAACATTTGCTTTCCCAGGATGATACTGAATATCACAATCATAATCGGAGACTAGTTCCAACCATCTCCTTTGTCTCATGTTCAACTCCTTTTGGGTAAAGAAGTATTTCAAACTCTTATGATCCGTGAAAATGGCAATCTTCTCACCGTAAAGATAATGTCTCCAAATCTTCAAAGCAAAGACAACGGCGGCAAGTTCTAGATCGTGAGTGGGGTAATTCCGCTCATAATCCTTCAATTGCCGAGAAGCATAGACTACGACCTTGCCATGCTGCATCAGACACAACCCAAACCAATCTTTGACGATCGGTATAAACTGTCATACCACCGGAACTATCGGGTATAGTCAAAACCGGGGCACTTGTCAATCTATTTTTCAACTCTTGGAAATTCTTCTCACAAGCGTCGGACCAAACAAACTTCTCTTCTTTCCTGGTCAACTTAGTCATAGGAGCAGCCAACCGAGAAAATTCTCAATAAACCTTCGGTAGTAACCCGCCAATCCAAGAAAACTTCTTATTTCCGTTACGACTCGGTCTTTCCCAATCAGCCACCTTGGACCTTTTCAGGATCGACACGAATACCTTCGGCTGAAACTACATGACCTAGGAATACCACTCTCTTAAGCCGAAATCACACTTGCTAAACTTAGCGAACAACTCTTTTCTCGCAACCTTTGCAAAGTGAAACTTAGATGACTCGCATGCTCTTCTTCGCTCTTCGAATAGATCAAGATGTCATCAATGAAAACAATCACAAACTTATCAAGCACATCATGAAATACTCGGTTCATGAGGTCCATGAACACCGCAGAGCATTGGTCAATCCGAAGGGCATGACTCTAAACTCGTAGTGACCATACCGCGTTCGGAAAGCGTCTTGAAGATATCACTAGACTTCACTTTCAATTGGTGATATCCGGACCTTAAGTCAATCTTTGAGAACACAACTGCACCCTTCAACCGATCGAAGAGATCATCGATCGGGCAGCGGATATCTATTCTTGATAGTCAACTTATTCAACTCACGGTAGTCGATGCACAAGCGCATACTACCGTCTTTCTTCTTGACGAACAAGACCGGAGCTCCCCAAGGTGACACACTAGGCGCACGAAACCTCTATCAATGAGCTCATTCAACTGATTTTGCAACTCTTTCAACTCGGTAGGAGCCATCTGACGGAGCTTTAGATACCGGTGCAGCACCAGGGACGAGATCAATAGAGAATTCGACATCTCCGTCCGGAGGCACTCCGATAGATCATCGGGGAAGACATCAACAAAGTCGCAGACAACTCGACTCATCGACTCTTTCTCCACTATACCCTTGCCATCGGATGAAGCATCATCCACTAGGGCATAGACTTGCATCGGGCAGACGAGACTTCTTACAAACTCTCTTTTCACCCGAAATTCAAAGACCGGACTTCCACAAATATGGACCTGAATCTTCTTTGAGGAACAAAGGAACACGGCTTTGTGGGGTCAACCAATCGATTCCCAAAATAACATCGAAGTCCTTCATGTCAAGAATCACAAAATTGGCTTCCAAGTTCTTCTCACCAATCAACACGGGACATTTAGATAACCCCTTATCTAGTTTCACAACAGGACCAGAGGTGTACTAATCAATAAACAACTAGACAACTCTCGGGGATTAGGTTAGTCTTCTTGATGAATGCGAGATGACATGAACGAATGAGATGCACCCGATCAAATAAGACAAATGCGAAATAGAAGCGACTAACAATGTACTGAATCACATCATGGCTTGGATCCCGCTTAGCACTGGAAATACGAAAACTCTACCGGAGGGAGGAGCAGAGCACTCTTCACCATGGAGGCAGGGGCGGGCCGCTCGGACAAGCACGAGCGAAATGACCAGCTTGCTTGCGAGAAGCAAATGGGATTGCTTGGATCCAACAGGGGTGGCTGCAACAGAGGGCTTCGAACAAAAGGCCTTGCACTTGCACTTGCACTTGCACTTGCACTTGCTGGTGGTCGATTTCCGCCATACTTGTCTAAACTGGCCGGGCTGCTGAAAACCCGTGTTCGACCTACACTCTTAGCCCTGAAAGGTAGGAGTGGGGTAGGGTGTAGGTCTCACAAAACGACGGTCATTGCGATCCACCAAACCAGAATTCCTTGATCGCCAAGGCTTTTGCACACGAGCACTTTCCTTCTCTGTTTCTTCCAACTCTTTGAGTTCGCACCACTTGAGCATAGCTCACTATAGGCCGGACTGTGAGGTAAGCTTTAATGGCGGGCGCGATCCTTTGAAGAACTTCTTTGCTTTGGCGAGGTCTTCCTTCAAAGAACTGGAGCAAAGAAATGAAGCTCCTCGAACTTCGTTGGTACTCCAACACGACAGAGTTCCTTGAGTCGAATCATAAACTCAGCTTCCTTCGCATCCTTCACCGCCTCGGGAAAGTAGTTCATACAAAAAGCCTCCTTGAATAACTCGCAAGTTACAACTCCTGCATGCAAACCTTCCAAAACAGGACGAGTGGAGATCCACCATGCATCAGCTTCTTGTTGCAACTTCGTTCAAAGCAAACAAAATCTTCGAGCTTCCGAGCATTGCGATGTCGGAAAGCCTTCTCCAACTCACGAAGCCACTTGTTAGGAAACAAGGGGTCCTTGGTAACTCCAGAAAGTGGGTACTTGCATCTTCAGAAAACTCTCCATCAGGCGAGTATGAGGAGTTCCAGCTAAACCTCCCGCATTCAGGAATGCGGCATGAGTGTGAAGGATACCGGAAAGGATCGTCAGGGACGAGGAATGGACGTATCTGGATCTGACTTGATGTAACTAAGTAGAAGACTTGCATTTGGCTAGGCTTAACCCTGACATGCGCCGGTACTTAGACCAATGGTGATGTGAGAGAGTGGTGACTTAACCCCCAGCCATGGAATGTCCCGAGGGATGCCGGATCCATTACCAACTGATGATGAGTGATTGAGACCTTCCTAAAGAAGTACGGTGCTATGACTTAAAGCATGTCTGCCAATAGAGACCAGCATATATAGAGTTAGATTCATTCATTCATTGCTTGTCTCATACCATATTGCATTTATGTCTGTTCTGAAATCCTGCCATTTATGTTATTATGGATTTAACTGCCTTACTGAGTTTCTTTGAAACTCATTCCTTTCTTGTACAATGTTTGTTAGACTATTCTGCAGGTACTGAATATTATGACGGTCCCTATGAAGAAGCGCAAGGCGAAGAGGCATATCTCCAGGAAGGTGATTGCAGTTACAACAATTACACTGAAGATCCCGCGAGTGGTTATGCTCCGTACGATGCTTAGTCCGACCATTGAGTGGAAGCGCCCTTGTGCTGTTTATGAGATTTATACTTATAGGGATGTTGTCTATAAAGTGGAGAACAATTTAATTACCCATTGTACCTGCTACTGGGATTAGATTTTGTCTTGCTTATTCTCTTTTAGAACTACTTTTCCGCTGGTTGTAGAGTGGGATTTTGCCTCACTTTACTTATCTGATGTAGACACTCTGATTTTATCTAGTACTCTGATTTATATATGATTCATTCTTTCCTTATTGGATCTATGGTTTATCTTCCGCACTTTTATTGTTATTGTTCATGATTATGTTATTGTTTATGTGGGAGGTTGATTACTCAATACCTGATCTTCGGGCTGTGGATCACACTCTCGGGTATGCCAGATAGGGTACCGGCTGGGAGGATGTGACACATAGACTATGTGATTATTACACTGATGTTGGCAACTTAGTAGGCTTAGCTTATTGGTTGTATCTGGACATCATATGATTACTGTAGGTACTTTGTGACAGTAGCATCATGTTTATTTACTTTTGTTTATCATGTCTATTCATTCTTGTTATTTACTTATACACTTGATCATGTGATGTTATGACGTATCTTTCAATATGATGATGTATCATGTATGTATGATATGATGAAACTGAGAATATGATTGGATAAGTATGATTTGGGATTGGGGAATGTCCTTTTGAACATATTTGTCCTTGGACATCGGAGGGAATAGTATGGGATGTTCTCCGAAGATGCCCATCGACGCTTTCCCGGATCATTGGATGACATACATAGGACTTGTTTGGATGTGTTGGCTAGGACATCCCCGTTGTATCAGACCCAAATCGGAAGGGCATTGAGACCGAACGACCCGTGGTAGTAGTATGGTTTGATGGGCGCTCGAGACAGGTAACCAACCTGTGAGAGGACATAATGTGAAATCCAGCCCTATCCTAACCCTGACCTTGACCTAGAAACCCTGTTGTTTGTAGGTCCGATTGTGAAAACCAGCCATAACCTTGACCCAGAAACCCTGTTGTTTCTCGGAATGAGTTGGTTGCTTACCGGAGGGGTGAGTCCTTCAAATCATGTCCAACTAAGTCCATCATCTAGACTCATCTTCATCAAGGTGCAGTTTCATTTCCAAATCTGTCAAAGCTTCCAAGTATGGAACACCATCATCAACTTCCATGGGTTCTGGGTCAAACACCATGTCTTCCACTGAGATGACCCATAGTTGGCTTCTTCCTTTACTTCGGGTCTTCAGACCTACAAAAAACAGGGTTTCCAAGTCAAGGTTGGGGTTGGGTTTCACATTCTCCCCTCTTAAAAGAAATTTCGTCCTCGAAATTGAAAGTGTACCTGGGCTTCCAAAAAGATGAGGAAACTTCTCCTTCATATCTTCTTCCTTCTCCCAAGAAGCTTCTTCAAGGGTGTGATTCTTCCTTGAAGCTTCTTCAAGGGTATAATTCCGCAACTATTTGTCCTTGTGAAACCCGACCCTAACCTTAACCCGGATACTCTTTTGTCTGTAGGTCCGAAGACCCGAAGTAGAAGTGAAAGTCAACTATGGGCCATATTGGTAGATGATATAGTGTTCGACTCCGAACCTATGGAGATTGAAGATGATGCCCCATACTTGAAGTCAGTGTTGGATATAGAGAAGAGACTGCACCTTGATGAAGAGAAGATTAGTTGATGACCTTAGAGCTTGGTGAGATATGATTTAAAGCCATTTTTCCATGCTAGGTATGGTATAGAGTATGTGTTTAAAGTTTCGTTTGATTCCGAGTAGTGGAAGACCCTCAAATCCCTATATTTGGCTTTGCTGTCAGCCTGGGTCGAGTGCTTGGGTCGACTGCCCAATGCTACCCAGCCAATCGACCCAGAGATGCTGAACTCGAACATAATCTTCTGTTTTGAGTATCTTGTATATATACCCCATGACTTCGTGATTTTAGTATCCCTAGCCTCCATAACACTTAGAGAACGAAGGGAAACCATGTCCAAGCCTCCAAGAGTGAAGAAGAAGACCTAATCTTGCAATCTTGCAATCTTGCAAACTCTCTCTCTTGTTCTTCAATTAAAGGTTAGTAATCTATCTTTTGTGTTAATGATTTATTCTTTCCATGATCACTCTCATCTCTGAACTGAGATTATGATGAAGATGCTGCAACCTTGTAGTCATATCTTTACAATCACTTTTCATTCTCTTGTACTATGATCATCTCATTCATTCTTGACATGATTCTTATGATTTCTTCTTAAACTATGATAATATTTCTATTTTAATTCATTCTAGCATTATAGATGCTTCCCTATGATTATTCATACCTCTGATCTACTGTGTTCTTGTACTAGAATGAGATCTAATCATCTCTAGTTCATCTCTTTCATTCATAGCATGTTTCCAATGAAAACTATGATTTTTATCAAAATAGAAACTATGGTTCTAAATTAGTAAGTAATGTTTTAATGGTGGTTTGATGTCTAAATTATGCTTTCTAGGCTTAGACTACTGTGTTAGACAATCCCTCCAAGTTTCGTCGCATTCCGGTTTGTGTAGCATAGGTTTCGGATCAAGATTTTATTTTTACTTTCGGATTTGCTCTTGGGCAGACTACCTAGGTCGACTGGCCAATGCTACCCAAACCAATCAACCCATAGCAAAGAGAATCTGTTTTCTTCGTCCGATTTGATTCGATTCATGCTTATTCTTTTAGGACTACTTCCTAATGATTGTGTGATGCTATTCTAGGGTTTATTTGCTAACTTTGGATTCATCCTCTTGTCCGTCCTGAATATTCTCGGATCTATTTAAGGTAAGGAAAATTGTTACCATATTAACATAGATTTGCATAGATTTAGTTTCTAATTTGGGAACTACTTAGATTTGCTACTGTTATGTTAGTTTCTATTATGATATGAATGCTGCAAGTACATTAGGATCTTATTTCCTTATTTACTTTATGTACTTGATTATGTATGAATACTTACTCATGTATGTTTTCTTATTTATTTCATCTTGTCTTCTTATACTCTTTCATATGATGTGATATTTGTCGTGGATGATATGACTGAATTATGATTGTGATTGCTTAGGTATGATTTGGGATTGGGAAATGTCCTTTTGACATTTCTGTCCTTGGACCTCATTGGGAGTAGTATGGGATATTTCTAATGTTGCCCTTTGACGCTTTCCCGAATTATTTGTTGTCATACCTAGGACTTGTCTAGCAGTGTTTGGCTAGGTTATACCCCTGTTATATCAGACCCGAATCAGAAGGGTATTGAGACCGAACGACCCGTGGTAGCAATGGGGATTTATGGGCGCTCAAGACCGGTAACCAACTCGTGAGGGGACATAAATCACATTGTGGGGGCCATTTATGGGTAGAGTTGCATATGGATAGACTTGGGCTCATGGGTGTTCAAGACCGGTAACCAACCCGTGAGAAGACATGAGAGCTTCCGTTTACTATATGTGGATGACCTATAGGGTTGATGAGTCCGTAGTCCGAGTTGGTTGTAGCCATAGGATACACTGACTTTAGTGTGAAGGATACCGGAAAGGATCGCCCGGAGCGAGGAATGGACGTATCTAGATTTGAGTTGATGTAACTAAGTAGAAGACTTGCATTGGGCTAGGCTTTACCCTGACATGTGCCAATACTTAGACCAAACGGTGATGTGAGAGAGAGGTGACTTAACCCCTAACCAAGGAATGTCCAAGAAGGATGCAAGACCCAACTACCACCGGCAGACCCAAGATGCCAAGATGGCTGAGGGGGAGTGATTGACCTACCCAAAGAAGTATGGTGCTATGACTTAAAGCATGTCTGCCTATAGAGACCAGCATACATAGAGTTAGATTCATACATACATTGTTGCCTCATATCATATCATCTTATGCTTTGTATGTGATACTATGTTATTTATGTTATTATGGAATAACTTGCCTTGCTGAGTTTCTTTGAAACTCACTCCTTTTTGTACAATATCTTTTGTTAGACTATTCTACAGGTTTTGATGGCTATGAAGCGCAATATGAGGAAGCGCAAGATGATGAAGCGTACCATACATAAAGTGCTGGCGACTACGAAGATTACTTTGAGGATCCCTCGAGTGGTCTCTTTTGTTACCAGGATTAGCCCTACTGTGGAGTGGGAGCGTTTGAGCGTAATCGATGAAGTCTATGTCTATGAGGACATCCTTTATAAAGTAGAAAAGACTCTAGTTTAGTTAGATTATATCTTTCGTTTCTTGTCTTTAGAAACGGTTGTAATCCCATTTGATTATCGAACTACATTCTGCTGTACTCGTGGAGTGAGATTCCGCCTCACTCTACTTTTGATTTATATATCTATTGGTATCTTTTCCGCACTCTGATGAATATCTCGTTACTTTACCTTGATTCATTTGAATAATATTGTTAACATTGATTTAGTCTTGTTCTTGATTATATTGTTGTGAATGTGGGAGGTTGATTTCTCTAACTACTGGATCTTGTGGACTGTGGATCACACACTCGGGTATGCCAGATAGGGTACCGGCTGGGTGGATTTGACAGTCCTTGTCTAGGATTTCGGCTAGCTCTTCATCATAAGTAAGATCAGCACTAAGTCCTTCGGATGCTTGCTGTAGTATGTGTTCCGGATTCTTTATGTAGTTCCGAAGCATTGAAACATGAAACACATTATGAACTCTAGCAAAAGATGGAGGTAAGGCCAAATGGTATGCGACAGATCCAACCTTTTCAAGAATCTCAAAAGGTCCAATGAAACGAGGGCTAAGCTTTCCTTTAACATTGAATCTCATCACAACTTTCATAGGTGATACCTTTAGGAAAATTTTCTCTCCAACTTGAAATTCCAAATCGGTCCTTCTCTTTTCCGCATAGGATTTCTGTCTTGACTGAGTAGACTTAATCCTTTCTCTTATCATATCAACCATTTTCGGACCTAGGACTTTTCTTTCACTGGTCTCAATCTAGTACAAGGGTGTCCTACAAGTGTTACAAGTGTTACCATATAAAGCCTTGAATGAGCCATGCCTATTGTTGCATGATAATTGTTGTTATAGGCAAACTCAACCAAAGCTAAGTGTTCATCCCAATTGCCACCCTTATCCACAACACAAGATCTAAGCATATCTTCCAAAATCTAAATTGGTCGCTCAAATTGTCCATTAGGCTGTGGGTGAGAGCAGTACTCAAATTCAACTGGGTTCCCAAGGCTTTTTGCAAACTATTCCAAAACCTTGAGGTGAACCTAGGATCACGATCAGAAACAATACTCACAGGCACTCCGTGCAAACGAACTACATTGTCCACATAAAGTCTAGCTAGCTTATCCAATGTATGAGTGATCTTCATAGGAATGAAATGGGCTGATTTGGTTAACCTATCAACGATTACCCATACTGTGTCATTACCTTTACACGTCTGAGGCAAGCTAGTCCCGAAGTCCATAGAGATATCTTCCCACTTCCAACTAGGAACAGGAAAGGGCTGAAGTAATCTAGATGGAGGTTGTCAAATGGCTTTCACATGCTGACAAGTCTAACACTTGGCCACAAAATCTTCCACATCGGCCTTCAAACCAACCCACCAAAAATGTTCTCTTAAGTCCTTGTACATCTTAGTGCTCCCAGGGTGTACTTGAAAATAGACTGGTGTGCTTCCTTTAAAATCTCCTTCTTGATTTCAACATCCGAAGGCACGGAAAGTCTTCCTTTAAACAGTAAGGCACCGTCCATAGATATACCAAAGTCAGGATCTGAATCAGGGTTCGAAGAAGTCTTCTCAATTTTTTCTTTCAATTCCTGATTAGAATCTTGCAGAGCAACAATTCTATATCTAAGGGTGGATCTTTCCGTTATGACAGAAAGAACAAATTCTGAACCTTCAGGAACAATTTCCAAACCAAGCTCTGAAATTGAAAGCAACAATGGTTGACTCAAAGCATTCAAATCCAACTCTTTTCTTTTACTTTTCCTACTTAGAGCATCAGCAACCACATTTGCCTTATCAGGGTGATACTGAATGTCACAGTCATAATCAGAGACCAATTCTAACTATAACAACCCCCTTATTTCTAACCCGAGATCCGTATTCCAGGTCCGAGAACCCGAAGGTCTAGTTGGGTGAACTTGTGGAGTGTCCAGATTGAAGCCCATGATCCATACCCTGGACCCATGGATCTGGATCCTTTATCTGAAGAGCCTGCCTTGGTTGGATTTTGGAATTCTAAAAGTCAGGTGTTGTTCAGAGATGTCCGGAATGAAGGTAAGATCTCCCCCATCTCTTCTTTAGGGCTAGGTTGGCCTTGGGTATCAACCCCCTAGTAAAAGCATCCTTGTATGGCAAATTACATGGGGGCGGTTACTAGTGGCGGTCGATCAAACCAAGCGATCGCCTGGAGCGACCGCCCGGTTTGTTTTCAGGGATTTTGCCCTATTTTGCCCCCTACTCCTATAAAAGGCAACCTTCGTCTAATTAACGAATACTTTATTCGTGGTTGTTTATTTGGGAGGTTAGACGACTGCGGGGAAGATCCGAAAGAGTCTCTGGAGTGCTGGCAGTGACTTGGAAGATCAGTTCTTTCCTTCTCTGACTCTCTGGCGTGAGGTATTGAATTAATCCTTTATTCTTTACTCTCTTTGTCCGTTAAATTAGTATTAACCCTTTTTCCCTCGTCTTTGTGATTACCCCCTTGGATATTTTAACTCTCTTTTTAATCTACTTGAGATGGAATAACCGTAAACGAAACCCTGTTTCCGTGAGAAGGTTAATCGAGTTAAGGGGAGGGTTATGGGCAATCTATTGATGGTAATGGTTAGTTTTCCCTCACCTTTTTGGCTTAGGGAGTGTTTGATTCGAGACTTAGGTCAAGATTACTCAAAATCCGGATTGAAATTGAGTAATCAGAAGCCTGAGTTTCGGATTGAAACTACTGTTTTTGGGGTGGTCACTAGTGGTGGTCGCTCAACCTAAGCGACCGGCTGGTAAACAGAGACCAAATGGTTTTTGGTTCTGATTCAAATTGATTCATTTAACTTATATATTACTGTAACCCTGTATATATGTCACACCCCACCCAGCCGGATCCGGTCATACCCGAATACCCGTGGGGGTGATACACCGCAAGATCTAGGTTCAGGGACAATTCCATACAATACATGATAAAGTAAATTTAAATGGACCAGAGATAAATCAGTTCAAGTATTTAATAATCAAAAATGAAAAGAAAGGATTACAATATTCAAAATCCTTTCAAAACTGAACATCAGAGTTATACGAAAAGAAAGAATATATAATGTTGCAGCGGAAATAATCTAAAGAATTCTAAGGAAAAGACTCTCCATAAGAGCAGCTTGGCGAGAACAGGAAGAGTCATGAGCCTCCACTCGTCTCCAATTTCACCGCGGGAACCACGATAGGGATCCTCAACGAAAAGGGGTCCTCATGACTGTGAGAACGTCTAAAGAAATAACAAAATAAAGGAATGAGTTCATAGAACTCGGTGAGGTAACACAATCACATCATATCTTCATACAATTCCAATTTCAACATTCATAAGACAAACATGTATTTAATAATATAAATAAACAAATGCAAAGTGATGATATGAGATTCCTAACTCTATAATGTAGTCTCTAAAGTAGACACGCATTAAGTCAAACACCGTCTTCTTTGGGCGCTCATCACTCTTCCCTCACGGCACTTAAGCACGTCGTGGGTTCTCCGCGGTTGTTGGGTAAAGTCTCATCGAGCCATGGTTGGGGATTAAGTCACCACTCTCTCACATCACCATTGGCATAAGATCCGGCGCGTGTCGGGGACAAACCTAAGCCCGGTGCGGTCATCGACTCGACACAATGGTCCGGATATCTCCCCTCACGCCTAGTGCTCGTGGTTCAATACCTTCCCACCTATGAATGTAATCCTCAACGGGAGGCATCCGTTGGATTACATCCCTTAACCGTGATCATCCACATATAATAGACAGGATGATCTCCATGTCCTCTCACGGGTCGTCACCGGTCTTGAGTGCCCATGAGCCCTTATCGTATATGCAACCCTACCTCTCAATGATGATAGTGGGCCCGCTCGCAGGACCCGCCACTACCATCACGGGTTAACCGGCTTCAATACCCCCGCCGGAAGAGTAGTAGTACTCAAGAGGTCACCTAGCCCAACACTTCTAGACATGCCCTAAATATGCCAACCGGTAGTTAGGGAAAGCGCCAAGGGCACCATAGGAATCGTCCCATACCGCCTCCTCGGTATCCATGGCGAAATGCCAAAAGGGCATTCCCCATCTCCAACCACAACTAAGCAATCATATAACTAGGGCGATGGGCGAACCCACAACCCAAACAGATAATACAAGGTAGAAGAAATAATAATATTTCTCTTCTCCCTTCACATACATTCACATTCCATATCATAACAACATTAATATATTTCACAGCAAGAAGCAACATCATAAGTAATAATGATAAACATATATTATGACAATTCATATTTATCAAAAGATATAAAACAACAACAATCAATTCAATATAATGGGTTGGTTATTCCTCACCTTTACTGGTATTTCTCCACAGATCAATATCTCTTCCCACAAGGAAATAAACTTTGGGTAATTTATCCTAATCATGCAAAAGGATTAACCAAATAAAAATAAGAATTAATTTGGGTTTAGTAAAATATGTAAAAATATTCCCGTAACAACCCCAAATAGAACTCTAGGTTTTAACTCACCCTTAACCTAAATCGGCTAAAAGTTATAATTTGTCTTTAATTGAAGTCGAAATGAAATGAAATTGTGGGGAAAAATTAATTGGAAATAAAGAGATCACAAGGGTGTTCTCAATTAATTTAATTTGACCTAAATCAAAGTGCCCCAAATTGGCTCTCATAAATCACCCGTGGGTAACCTAGAGAGTCAAATGAATCACCCTATCATGGGATTGCACCAATAACCATTTATTAGAAAGCGACATTAAAATGAAAATTGAGAAATAAGCTATCAACCTAAACATGCTTCCTTCAAGATTCCTCAAAAGGAAGGAGAGAAAATACTCACAAAATTGTGAGTAAGAGAAGGATTAAATAAAACTAACCTTTCTTGAAATTTTCTTGAAGATTCGAATCACGAATGCCTCCGGAAGAATGGAAATGCCCCTCTCGTTCTCCTCTCCCGCAGCCTCAAAGTCGTTCTTGTAAAATAAAAAGCGGCACGGATGAGTTAAAACATAAAATAGGGTTTAAGAATCCGAAATTCCGTTTTGCCCCTAAAAGAAAATAGGGTGGGGATTGGTTCACCCAACCGGCCCAACTTCCGTCCATGGTTGGACCCCCAAACGGACTCGGAATTCAGTGAATTGCTCGTTGGAAAGGTATTTGACGATCTTCGATTGATACAGTCTCCATGGATTACCACGCCAATTTCGAATATGCCAAACCGCCTTTAACACCACGGATGAATCTCTCTCTTTAAACTCCAGGAGTTATCAAACATCACGGTCATCCACGATCATTGGTCCTCCTCCGACCTTCGGGCTCAACTCGAATGGTCCACGTTGTTGCCGACTCAAGGCCGGGTTGGGTCCGAAACCATAGGTTAACGGGTTAGAAATCCGGGGGATTTCACAATATAGGTAACCACTGTTTGAAAGAAAAGTCATATAATTGTTATCGGATTTCATTTTACGGACAATCTTATTATATGCAGGTAAGGACAATTCATCCTATCTCTTAAATAGACTTATAATATGTTAACCTAGTGTATATTTGAAATCATATTTCTTTATATATGCTGCTGTTTACATGTCTTATATAGAAATCATATTACTTTACTGCTGTTTGTCTTAATTATATACATATTGTGTTGATGATGGATGTTGTGTATTAATGGTAGTTGGTATATGGTTCTGATAGATGAGGTATCTATTTTGGGATATCTTAGCTAGGGATATCAGGAGGCTATGGAATGGGACACATGCCCCCGGTTTTTCCAGCCTGAATGTCTTTACTATTTGATGGCATTATTTAGGTAGAGTCTAGATTGCATTGTTAGGTACCCCACATGCTACTACCCTTTCGGTAGGGGGATTGAAATCGAGTGTCCCGTGATGACAGTGATGTGACTTGGTGGTCCACTGTTAGTCATATAAATGGTAGGGTTGCATATGTTAGGGTTGGGCTCATGGATGTCCAAGGATCGGACCGGGTGTCGTGAGGAATCATGAGAGCATCCGCCCCAATAATATGTGGATGACCATAGGGTTAAGTAATGGAGTCCAACAGAGGTATCCAGTTCGTGAGGATTCTCTCTCCTAGGTTGCGAAGGATACTGAAGTGAGTTGGTTGGTGCCATAGGGGATGTATCTGGACTTCATGTAGACATGTAACCAATATGACCTTGCATTGGATTAGAAACCCCGACATGCGCCAGTACTCATTACCAACGGTCGTGGTAAGAGAGTGTTGACTTAACCCCCAACCATGGAATTGAGAGCCAGGTGTGGACTTTTCCTTTTTCCCAGGATCCGTACAAAGGTAGCCAGTCCTTGCCGGATCAGAGTGATGAGACTTACCCAGAGGAGGGCTGGTGTATAACTTAAAGCATGTCAACTATTAGAGACTTGCATAGTTAGAAATCATAGTATCATTCATGTTTTGCATTCACTTATATTATTCTTGTATCTTGGCATTATTGGATACATTGATGGGATGTTGATTGTTTCTTACTGAGTTCTTTAGAACTCACGTCTTTATTTTGTATTGTTTATTAGCCTGCACAGAAGAAGGAACTTTACAGGAAGATGGACTGGTTTCCTATGAAGGAACCATCCCGTATGAAGAAGATGTGGCACCGTCAGTGGGAGATGGAAATAGCATGTGCGGGAGCTCCTGTAGCTGCATGGAGTGCGCTTATCGCACCTATTGATGATCAAAGGCGGAGGGTGGTCAGAAAGTTTGCTCGGTGAATAGAGTTGAATTGGAGAACACCTTACCTTGAGATCCATGAAAAACACTTTTTAGATTTAGAAAAGGCAACTGGGAAGAAATTGATATAACCTTTTTGTTTACTTCCGCTGAAACCTTTATTCCTTTTATTCATTATTTCTTTCCTTTGTTTATTGAGATTGGAGTATTTTGGACTCCTGTAATTCATTTAATTCAGTTATTGAATAGTCTTTGCTCTTGATTATCTTTATTTGTCTTAAATATTGTTGATAGACTAAAACCTTGGATCTTGTGACGGATCGCACCCACGGGTTGTCGGGCGGGTAACCGAGACCGACGGGTGGGGTGTGACACTAATCATCTTCTTTGTCTCATATTTAACTCCTTTTGGGTAAAGAAGTATTTCAAACTTGTATGATCTGTGAAAATAGCGATTTTCTCACCGTATAGGTAATGTCTCCAAATCTTCAAAGCGAAGACAACAGTGGCAAATTCTAAATCATGAGTGGGGTAATTCCGCTCATATTCCTTTAATTGATGAGAAGCATAGGCTACAACTTTACCATGATGCATTAGAGCGCAACTCAAACCAATCTTTGATGCATCCGTGTAGACTGTCAAACCACCGGAACTATCAGGTATAGTCAAAACCAGGGCACTTGTCAATCTATCTTTCAACTCTTGAAAATTCTTCTCACATTCGTCGGTCCACACGAACTTCTCTTCTTTTCTAGTTAGCTTAGTTATAGGGGCAGCCAACCTAGAAAAGTTCTCAATAAATCTTTTGTAGTATCCTGCCATTCCTAGAACACTTCTTATTTTCGTCACGGTCTTCGGTCTTTCCCATTCGGCAACTGCTTGTACCTTTTCGGGGTCAACATGAATACCTTAGGTTGAAACCACATGGCTGAGAAATACTACCCTTGAGAGCCAAAAATCACACTTGCTAAACTTAGCATAAAGCTTCTTTTCTCTCAACCTTTGCAAAGTGAAATTTAAATGTTTCACATGCTCTTCTTCACTCTTCGAGTAAATCAAGATGTCATCAATGAAGATGATCACAACCTTGTAAAGCACATCAGGAAATACTCGGTTCATAAGATCCATGAACTTAGTAGGAGCATTAGTCAAACAAAGGCGCATAACTCTAAACTCATAATGACCATATCTTGTTCTAAAAGCTGTATTGAAAATATCACTAGACTTCACTTTCAACTAGTGATTTCTAGATCTTAAATCAATCTTTGAGAACATCGCTGCACCTTTCAACTAATCGAAGAGGTCATCAATCCTGGGCAGTGGATATCTATTCTTAACGGTCAACTTGTTCAACTCCTAGTAATCAATGCATAGATGCATACTACCATCCTTCTTCTTAACAAACAAAATCGGAGCTCCCCAAGGTGATACATTAGGTTGTATAAAACCTCTAACTAAGAGCTCATTCAGCTAGTTTTGTAGTAGCCATTCTATACGGGGCTTTAGATACCGTAGCAGCTCTTGGGATTAAATCAATAGAAAACTCAATATCTCTATCAGGGGGGCAGCCCTGACAGATCATTCGGAAAAACATCCATGAAGTCACAGACAGCCTTGACTTCTTCAATCTTCTTCTCTTCCTTAATCTTGCTTCCAGATGAAGCACTTTCCACTAATGCATAGACTTGCATCAATGCGGTCAAGGTCTTCTTACCAATTCTTCCTTTCTTGCCTTGAAATTCAAAAAATGAATTTTCATAAATCTGAAATTGAATTTTCTTCAAAGAACAAAGAATTACAACTTTATGGGCTGTCAACAATCAATTCTCAAAATGACATCAAAGTCCTTCATATCGAGAAGTACTAAATTGGCTTCCAGATTCTTCCCACAAACCAAAATAGGATATTTTTCTAACACTTTATCTAGTTTCACAATAGATCCAGTAGGAGTACTAATCATCAAACAACTAGATAGATTCTTGGGTGTTAGGTCAGTCTTCTTTATGAATGCAGATGAAATAAACGAATGAGATGCACCCGTATCAAATAAAACAAATGCAGGGATAGAAGCAACTAACAATGTACCTGTTACTACATCATGGTTCACATCTTGTTCAGTACCGAAAATACTGAACACTCTTCCGGAAGAAGGGGCAAGAGCACTCTTTGCTGCAGGGGCTGATGGTTGAACTAGCATCTTAGGACAAGCACGAGCGAAGTGTTCGGCTTGTTTACAGAGGAAGCAAATAGGGTCCCTTGGTCCAATTAGAGTCGCTGCAACAAGGGGGCTTCTAAACCATGGGTCTAGGATTAGCATTCACAGGCCTAGCATTAGGAATATTCATTGCTTGTCTATTCTTGCCATACTGACTATGCTGGCCAGCATGTGAAAATCCAGGCTCTGACCTACACTCCTAGGCTGAAATGCAGGAGTAGGGTATGGTGTAGGTCTAACAAATCGCCACCCAGTACAGTCAACTAAGCTAGGATTCCTTGGCTGCCACTGTCTTTGCACACGAGCACTCTCTTTGTCAGTCTCTTTCAACTTTTTCGAATTCTGAACCACTTGGGCGTAACTCTCAATAGGCTGAATAGTGAGATAAGCCCTGATTGCAGGCCACAATCCTTTGAAGAATTTCTTTGCCTTTGCATAGTCAGTCTTCAAGGAGTCAGGGGCAAAGAAGAAAAGTTCTTCAAACTTCTGTTGGTAATCCAACACACACAGAGGACCTTGCACAAGAGCCATAAACTCGGCTTCCTTGGCATCCTTCACAGCTTTAGGGAAATAATTCTTGTAGAAAGCCTCTTTGAAACTTTCCCAAGTCACAACACCAGCATGCAGTTCTTCAAGAATGGGCCAGGTGGAGGTCCACCAAGCAACAACTTCATGCTGGAGCTTCTGCTCAGCAAACAAAAATCTTCTGAGCTTCAGAACACTACAAATGACAAAAAGCCTTCTTTAGTTCTCGCAGCCACTTGTTTGGAAACAAGGTATCTTTGGACACACCAGTGAAGGTAGGCACTTGCAATTTTAAGAAAGTCTCCATCAGACAGGTATGAGGAGTTCTAGCTAACCTTTCCACCTTCAGGACTGCGGCATTATGATTTTTGTTCGCACCAGTATGAGTGTCACATCCACCCTATAATCCACCAAGGGGGTACCCTATCTGGATTACCCAGGGAGTGATTCACGGTCCCGCTGATCAAGTTTAGGAATGATCATAGCCACTTAGCACAATAATATAATCAAAAGCAACAACAAATCTTTGTATTCAATTACTTTAATAATAAAAGTCAAGAAAGGACCTCAGAAGGATCACAAAAGAACATTAGAGTGCGGAAATGATACCAATAGAATAAATAGTCAACATGCGGAACTGAGGTGGAAATTCCCTCTACAACATTAGCGGAAGGTAGGTCTGTCACGCCCTCCCAGCTGGTACCCTATCTGGCATACCCGAGAGTGTGATCCACAGCCCGAAGATCAGGTATCGAGTGATCAACCTCCCACATAAACAATAACATAATCATGAACAATCATAACATGAGTGCGGAAGATAAATCATAGATCCAATAAAGAAAGAATGAATCATAAATGAATTGGAATACTAAATATAATCAGAGTATCAAACAGATAAGTAAAGCGAGGCAAAAATCCCACTTTACAACCAGCGGAAAAGTAGCTCTAAAAGAATAAACTAGACAAAATCTAATCCCAGTAGCAAGTACATTGGGTAACTAAATTGTTCTCCACTTTATAGACAACATCCTTGTAAGTGTAAATCTCATAAATAGCACAAGGACGCTTCCACTCAATGGTCGGACTAAGCATCGTACGGAGCATAACCACCCGCGGAATCTTCAGAGTAATTGTGGTAACCGCAATCACCTTCCTGGAGATATGCCTCTTCGCCTTGCGCTTCTTCATAGGGACCGTCATAGTACTTAGTACCTGCAGGATAGTCTAACAAACATTGTACAATAAAGGAATGAGTTTCAAAGAAACTCAGTAAGGCGATTAAAATCCATAATAACATAAATGGCAGAATTCAGAACAAACATAAATGCAATATGATATGAGACAAACAATGAATGAATAAATCTAACTCTATGTATCTGGTCTCATTGGCGAGACATGCTTTAAGTCATAACACCGTACTTCTTTAGGAAAGTCCACTCACATCCTCAACCATTTAAGATATCTTGGATTCTCTCACGGATCATTTCACCGGTCTCGAGCAGCCGATTGGTAATGGGTCCTTCATCCCTCGGGACAAACCTTGGCGGGGTTAAGTCAACACACTCTCTCACAACCATTTGGTATAAGTACGGCGCATGTCGGGGTAAAACCTAGCCAAATGCAAGTCTTCTACTTAGTTACATCAAGTCGGATCCAGATACTTCCATTCCTCGTCCCGACGATCCTTTCCGGTATCCTTCACACTAGAGTCAGCGTATCCTATGGCACCGACCAACTCGGACTACGGACTCATCAACCCTATTGGTTATCCACATATGGTAAATGGGAAGCTCTCACGTCCTCTCACGGGTTGGTTACCGGTCTTAAGCGCCCGTGAGCCCAAGTCTAATCATATGCAACCCTACCAATAAATGGCCCCCACAATGTGATTCGCCTCTCACGGGTTGGTTACCGGTCTTGAGCGCCCATGAATCCCCATTGCTACCACGGTCGTTCGGTCTCAATACCCCTCCGATTAGGGTCGACATAACAGGACATCCTAGCCAAACACTACTAGACAATCCTAGATATATCATCCAACAGTTTAGGAAGGTGTCCAGAGGGCATCTCCGGAAACATCCCATAATATTCCCGTAGTAGTCCAAGGACAGAAGTGTCAAAAGGACACCTCTCCTTTCCAAACCATACTTAAGCATACACATGCATCAATTCATATCATCACATATATGGTAACTTCATATATGGAAAGAAATCAATAATTACAATCATTTGTATAACATTGGTAAGTAAATCATACATGAATCAATTTAATATGAATAAGTAATGCACCGTAATCAAAGTTATGCAACATAGTATATCATTGTAAGAATCTAATTTAGGAATCATATCTATGATATTCAAATATAGAAACTAGATTCATGCTATCTATGTAATTAAGGAAATAACCATCCTTACCTTTTATAACTCGCAAAGGAATCCTAAGAAATCAAGTAAGATCTTGGCAAACTTGAGAAGAAGGTCCTAAACAAGTATATACAACATATTAGGAAAGATCCCTAGAAAAGATATCAAAACATCCGAAACAGGACCAAATCCGGAGTTCTGTACTCATTGGTCGAGTGGATTGGTCGAGTGGTCCAGTCGACCAATCAGTCGACCAATGCAGACGATAAGCCTATAAAATCAGAGTTTTAAGATATGAAATCCGAATTTGGTGGTTCAAAAGGGTACTAATCAAGGGGTAGACTACATCAGTAGTATTCTAACAAATAGGGGACCTCAAAACACTAATCCAATCAAGGTATCAAGATCCAAATTAGGAAACAAAAAGTTACCATAATTAAATCAATCATGGATCTTGATGAATTTGAAATAGAAAACAAAGACAAGAACAATAGGAGGATGGATCATTGCTTTCGGTAATGGTATCATGAAAACATACATAGATCTTCATGGAATAAGGCTTAGAAGCATAAATCTAAATAAGGAAACAAAACCTACCATATATGTAACTACCATGCATCATGAAGAACACATAGTATGGTAGAAGAGAACAACTAGAAATCTATAGATTATGGATCATGGAAAGAAAACACAGTAATTCACTACTAACATGATCAACATAGAAGATCCAAAGAGATCAGAATTCAGATTAGAAGTTTAATCAAAGATTAGATCATGGTTTGATCATGATTCCTTCAAAAGCTTGCAATGATCATGGTTAAGATCATTGTTCTAGCCTCAAATCCTTAGGATGATCATGAGAACATGTTCAGAGATGTTTGCAACAGAGAATGCAGCATCTCTTCTACTGTCTCAACTCAAAAAGGAAAGAAAAACAAAGATGGAGGAGAAGAAGAGAGAGTAGACATACCTTTTGATGCAAAAAGAAGAGTTTCGACGAAGATCCGTCAAGAAAACACCAAGGATGCAAGAGAGATGACTTGCAGAGGTCTTTGGTTCGTTCAGAGAGTTTGGAGGCAGCAAATACGAAGTGGACTCGAGATTGGACTTAAATAGAGCAAGAACAACCTAATTGCCAAAGACAGACTCATTGGTCGAGTGGATTGGTCGAGGCACCGACCAATCAATACCGACCAATGCGACAACAAGACCAAAACAGGGAATTGAAGGTCCAGATCAAATCCAATCTTAAAGGGGTTTTGCACACAAGTCAAGTGACTTACCTAATAGGTAGAAATGCCTTCAAACCAAGATAGAGAGCACTCCAAGTCCATCAACTAATTAGATCTTCATCAGGATTCAGTTTCCATAAATAGAACCTCATCATCAACTTTCATGGATTCAAAGCCAGACACCAAGTCCTCTACTGGGATGGCCCAAAGCTGACTTCTTACTTTACTTCGGGTCATCGGACCTACAAATAACAAGGTTTCCGGGTCAAGGTTAGGGCTGGGTTTTACAAGGTCGAATACAAAAAAATAAGGGTCACAACCAGTTCCCGAAGTGATAGGGGAACAACTAAACTACGGTCTGAACGAATCAGTTAAAAGATCAAAAGAGGATGAGATGATATCCCATCCCTAGCACACAAGTGCAAAACCGAACTGCTCCAGATAAGAAACAATCCCGAATTGCTAGTCTTCACCAACGTAGTCACCGTAATCAGTATTGTATGAGTTGCCAAATTGGTCTTCAGAGTGTTGACCATTATAGTCAACAATAGTAGTACCTGCAGGAAAGTCTAACAAAACATTTGCACAAAAGGAATGAGTTCAAAAGAACTCAGCAAGGCAGTTATTCCATAAAACATAAGCCATATGAATACAAGCCATAACATGATGCAATATGATATGAAACACATGATGCAAGTATAATTCTAACTCTATGAATGCTAGTATCTAAGGTAGACATGCTTTAAGTCATAGCACCATACTTCTTTGGGTAGGTCTCAAATCACTCTTCCCTCAACCATTTAAGATATCTTGGGTTCTCCGGTGGTAATTGGGTCTTGCTTCCCTCTCGGACAATCCATGGCTGGGGTTTCAGTCACCGCTCTCTCACATCACCATTTGGTCTAAGTATTGGTTCATGTCCAGATAAAGCCTAGCCCAATGCAAGTCATCTACTCAGTCGTATCAAGTTAGATCCGGATACGTCCATTCCTTATTAACCATTTAAGATATCTTGGATCCTTTCCGGTATCCTTCACACTAGAGTCACGGATATTACTCACCGGACTCATCAACCCTATTGGTCATCCACAAATGGTATACGGGAAACTCTCATGTCCCCTCACGGATCATTTCACCTGTCTTGAGTGCTCGTGAGCCCAAGTCTAGCTATTTGCAACCCTACCAATAAATGGCCCCTTTCGGGTATTCGTAGTATGGTTTATGTCCTCTCACGGGTTGATTACCGGTCTTGAGCGCCCATCTAACCATACACTACCACGGGTCGTTCGGTCTTAATGCCCTTCCGATTCGGGTCTGATATGACAGGGACATCCTAGCTAAACACCACTAGAGAAGTCCTATGTATGTCATCCAATAATCCGGGAAAGCGTCGATGGGCATCTTCGGAGAACATCCCATACTATTCCCTCCGATGTCCAAGGACATAAGTACCAGTAGGGCACTCCCCAATCCCAAATTATACCTAAGCAATCACATGCTCAAGTCCATCATACCATACACAAATGATACATCATCATAATAGAAGTTAGGTCATAACATCGCAATGATTCATCATATATATAAGTAACAAGAATGACTAATCATTATAACAAGAATATATATAAACACAATACTATTGTTCTAAAGCATGTATAATAGTCATATGATGTCCAAAAGTAATAAAGAAACTATGTTCACTAAGTTATGAACATCAAGACATAATCACATAGTCTATGTTTTATGGCGATAACCGTCCTGTACCTTAAGCTGCAATGATGATGATCCAAAGGTCACAAAAGAATGATCCAATGATGGTATTAAGACCCTAGACAAACATAAATGAAAGATTAGAGAGGAATCGGGAAAATCGGAGGTTGAACGGGTCAAAATGGCGAAGAACACAATTCAGCACCTGCTTGGTTGATGCTCCTTGGTTGATGGGATCGACCAAGGAACATTATCGGGCTGAATAGTGGATTTTGGGATTTTTGGTCCGAAATCGATCTTCCAGGGCTCGGATCGATCTGAAACTTGGAGGGATGATTAATAACAATATAAGAATACATCAAAGCCAGTAATTAACATCATCTAATGGTTTAATTAGAAAGCCCCAAATTGGAATACTAAGTTTTATAGACAAGAATCATAGCATCAATGAGAAATCAATGTAATTGAAAGGGAAGCTAGGGAATAGTTGGGGAGTAGGTTAGGAACAAGATTACAATCATTTGCAAGCTATTAATTAGACTAATCATACTCCACATTTCAGTTTAGTACAAGAAATCAAGTTGCTAAGCAAGGAATCATGGTAAGGCATATGCAATGATCAAAATGAAAGTGAGGTATATAAAGGGAAAACTAATGTAAATGGGAAGGGACACACATGACAAGGTGTTTGCAAAGTTGCAACACCTTAGCCATGGTCTCAACAGTAAGAAGAAGAAGAGGGATGAGTAGAATGGAGAGCAAGAGAGAGAATCTTACCTTGTAGATGATAATGGAGGCAAGAATCAAGTGATTGGCAATGATTAGAGTAGAATAACCTTCACCAATATCAAGGAGGAGCTTTGGGGAACCTTCTCCACATTCTTAGGTGTTGCAATGATTAGAATAGGGTTCAAAACATGAGGCTATCATAAATAGGGTATGGAATATTCCAAAGGAATCATTAACTCGAATCTGGGCAGCCTTGGTCAATGCTCCTTGGTCGATGGGAGTGACCAAGTAGGATCGACGAAGCATAGTTCAGCAATAATTCAGCAATAGTTCAGAAACTTCGGACAGGGGTTCGGAGGGCTATACTGGGTCAAATTGAGTGGGGTTTTCTCCTACAAGTCAATCAAGAAGTCTTGTTTCTAGAAAAACCTTCGGATTGAGCATGGGAGTTCATTAGGTATTTCAACTAATTCAACCTACTAAACTTAAGAGTTTTCTATCCTATAGATGACATCTTCTAAACCGATGAAGCGTACTACACGCAAGGTGTTGGCGAAAATCAAGATTACACTGATGATCCCTCGAGTGATCAAGTTGCGTACTACGATTAGACGTAATGTAGAGATGGAACATCTATGTTGGACTGATGAAGTCCACTATTTTGAAGATGTCATTTATAGAATAGAAAACTCTTAAGTTTAGTTTGTCTTTCTTATTTTCTTTTGTTTCAGTTGTAATTCCTTTTAGACTTACATACTACGTTCCGTTGTATCTGTGAAGTGAGTTTCCGCCTCTCTCTACTCTATTTTGATATCTTTGGATATCTGGTATCATTTTCCGCACTCTGATTATATTATTTATTCATTTCCTGATTTGAATATTTTGTTTATAATATTAAAACCTTGATTATTTCCTGTTTTTGATTATGTTATTGTATATGTGGGAGGAAGATTTCCTCGATACTTGATCTTCGGGGCTGTGGATTACACTCCCGGGTATGCCAATTAGGGTACCGGCTGGGGGGATGTGACACATGTCATGGTAAAGCCTAGCCTAATGCAAGTCATCTACTCAGTCGTATCATGTCAGATCCGGATACTTCCCCTATGGCTACAACCAAGTCGGTTCGGTATCCTTCACACTAGAGTCACGTATCCTATGGCACCAACCAGCTCGGACTGCGGACTCATCAACCCTATTGGTCATGAACAAATAGTAAACGGGAAGCTCTCATGTCCTCTCACGGGTTGGTTACCGGTCTTGAGCGCCCGTGAGCCCAAGTCTAGCTATTTGCAACCCTACCAATAAATGGCCTCAACGAGTATCCGTAATGTGAGGTTTTGAGCGCCCATAAACCCACATTACTACCACGGGTCATTCCGTCTCAATGCCCTTCCGATTCGGGTTTGATACAACAAGGATGTCCTAGCCAACACATATAGACTAAGTCCTATATATGACATCCAATAATCCGGGAAAGCGTCAATGAGCATCTTTGGAGAACATCCCATACTATTCCCTTCGATGTCCAAGGACAAAAATGTCAAAAGGACATTGCCCAATCCCAAATCATACTTATCCGATCACATTCTCCATTTCACCATATCATACATACATGATACTTCATCATATTGAAAGATAAGTCATAACATCACATGATCAATCATATATGAAATTTACAAGAAATAATAATCATGATAAGCAAGAGTATGTAAACATGATACTGTTGTCATAAAGTACCTACAACAGTCATATAATGTCCAAATACAACCAATAAGCTAAGCCTACTAAGTTGTCAACATCAATTTAAAAATCACATAGTCTATGTTATATGGTGATAATTGTCCTTACCTTGAGTCGATGCGAAGCTAATCCAAAGGTCACAAGAGAATGATCCAAAGATGGTAATAAGACCCTAGACAAACATAAATGAAAGATTAGAGAAAAAATCGGGAAAATTGGAGGTCGAACGGATCAAATCGGTGAAGTACACAGTTCAGCAACCAATTGGTTAACTGACTTGGTCGACTGACCCAGTTGACCAATCAGTCGACCAAGTGAATAGTGCGGGGCTGAATGGTGAATTTTGATCCGAATCCTAGCTTCCGGGGCTCGGATTGATCCCAAACTTGGAGGGATTGATTGTAACAGTATAAGAACATTATCTAGCAAGTAATTAGCATAGTCTAATGGTCTAATTAAGAATCCCCAAATTGATACCCTAAGTTCTAAATACAAGAATCATAGCTTCAATTGAAATCAAACGAAATTGCAAGGGGGGAATTGATAAGCAATAGATTAGGATCATATGCTAGCATAGAAATCAGACTTAGCATGCTTCATACTTCAGTTTAGGACAAGAATACAAGATGCTAAGAAGAGAATCATAGAAATGCATATGCAAGAATCAAAATGAGAGCATAGCATAGGCAAGAATGGAATGAGGATTCCTAATTATTCATAAATCTAACACCAATTCTTCAACTGAGAGGGCCCACAAGTCTCTCCTTCTTCCACTCCAGGTCTTCAAACCTACAAACATCAAGGGCTCCGGGTCAGGGTCAGGGTTAGAATAGGGCTGGGTTTCACAATAAGTCTGTCATGTCGACCTATAGACATAGTGAAGCAGCTATGTGCCGAAGCTTCCTAGCTTCTCTGATTGGAGTAGCGTTAGATTGGTTCTTAGCACTCCAAAGCGACTCCATAAAAAGTTTCAACCACCTAGGTCGGGGTTTCCTATTAAGCTTCCAAAGTGGAGTAGGTACAAAAAAGAGAGAAGATACTCTATTTTCAATAAAACAAGGCCGAGCAGAGTCCATCTGAAGTTTTCTTTAAAGATTCAACAATCTAACCATGCAGATTGAAAATATGGATGAGAAGATTGCTTTCCATGCATTATACCAGGGACTCAGCCATGAAGGCTTGCTCGAGTGACTCTTGCTAGATATGCCTAAGTCATATGCATATCTCATTGAACGATGCCGCAAACAAGAAGAGATATCAGAAACAATCGAATCCCAAAAAAAGGAGCATCCGATCACTGAAGCAAGACTAAAAGAAAAACCCTTGGTCAAGAAGCCAACCGTACACCCGACTACTAGGGATGGTTGGGCTAACCAATAAGGGTATCAGACCTAAGGAGGTCGGAGATCCTAATCCAGATCAAAGATCAAGAAATTCTCAAGTGGCCTAGTAAACTGTGTTCTCTACCAGAGGAACGTAATAAAAGCAAATATTGTGAATTTCACAAAGATCACGGGCATTGGATAGATAATTGCAGACAATTGAAAATAGAAATTGAGAAATTAATATCTTAAGGTCAACTAAAGAAGTATATCCAACCAAGCCAGGTTGGCCGACCACAAACAAAAGGAAACAAAAAAAGATTGAGGTCTCCAAGCAGTGAAAGATACCCAAATCATAAAGCCTGACCAAAGGAGGTAGGAGATGATTGGAAATGACCACCAATATTTATGGTGTTCGGTGGCTTAACAGAAGAATCAGCTAGACAAGCCAAGAGGAAAGCACGATACATAGGGAACACCGAACTCGAAAAACCAACTGAGAAGGTTACATCAGAGCCAATCACCTTCTCAGTCAAAGATAAACAAGGGGTAAATACTCCCCACGACGATGCCCTAGTAATCAAGGTCACTTTTGCTGGAACTGAGGTCCATAGAGTTCTGGTTGATACAAGATCATTAGCAGATATTCTATCACTAGAAGCTTTCTAAAAGTAAAAATTAGATGAAAGTATGCTCGTCCCGTGTGGAATACACCTATATAGTTACACAGGATCCTCAACTCAAGCAGAAGGAACTATCAAATTAGATCTCCGGATTGGCGAATACCCTAGAGATAGGGTTGTTCAATCAAATTCATGGTTGTTCGGGATTTATCTACTTATAATGTGATCTTGGGATGACCAACCCTTTGTACTCTAGAAGTGGTAGTATCATCCGTACACATGAATATGAAATTCCCTACAAAAAAGGGAATAAGAGAATGCTCTACCGACCAGAAAGGAAGCCGACAAAGTTACGCCAACTACATGAGAAAAGGATCGAGAACGAATTCAACTATGTCGGTTGAAGTTAGGGATGATCGAGACTAAGAAGCTATGGAAAGGGCAAAACCAGCGGAGGAGTTGGAGAGAATCTGTTTAAATTCGAAACAAGAAAATCAGGGAACAATGATTGGAGCACAACAAGAGGCAGATTTTAAAGCCAGATTAGCCCAATTTTTACAAAAGAATTCAGAACGTCTTTGCATGGTCGGTAGAAGATATGCCTTGAATAGACAGAAGAGTTGCCGAACACAGATTAAATATTGATCCCCAAGCAATTCCAACGTTGCAAAAAAGAAGAAACTTCTCCTTAGAGAAGCATGAGGCAGTCCGAACAGAGGTACATAAACTAAAACAATCTGGATTCATTAAACCCATTGATCATCCAACCTGGTTGGCCAATGTGGTAATGGTAAAATAGGCAAATGGAAAGTGGAGGATGTGCACAGATTACACTGACCTCAACAAAGCCTGCCCAAAGGATTGCTATCCTCTGCCAAGAATAGACCTGCTCATTGATGCAACTACTGGTCATGAGATGCCAAGTTTTATGGACGCCTATTTAGGATATAATCAAGTTCTGATGCATCCAGATGACGAAAAACGTACAACATTCATGACTGATAGGGACAATTACTACTATAAGGTGGTGCCTTTCGGCCTAAAAAATGCAGGAGCAACTTATCAGAGAGTAGTTAACAAAATATTCGAACAATAGATAGGCAGAAACATGGAGGTTTATGTCAATGACATGTTGGTTAAAAGCACATCTCAATCCAACCACCTCCAAGATCTTGTAGAAGTTTTTGACGTACTCCGTACATACAAAATGAAGCTTAACCCTGAAAGTGCGCCTTTGGGGTGTCATCAGTAAAATTCCTAGGCTTCATGGTATCTCAAAGAGGAATTGAAGCTAATCCAGAAAAAATCAAAGCAATACAGGAGATGAAACCCTCGAGAAGCATCAAGGAGATAAAAATTCTCACTGGTTGGGTACCCGCCCTCAACAGGTTCATTGCCTGATTAGGAGAAGGATGTTTTTCTTTTTTCTAGTCCTTAAAGAATGTATCCAAAAAAGGGATACAGATTGGAATGAAGATTTCCAGCAGGGATTCAAACAGTTAAAAGAAAAGTTAACCAGTCCATCTCTACTCGTATAAACTGACCACCGGAAAAGAATTAATCATCTACTTGGCTACATCACTGGTGGCTGTCAGTGCACTACTTGTACAATAGGAAGGAAAACAGCAAAATCTGGTTTATTATGTAAGTCACGTCCTTCTTGATGCAGAAACAATATATTCAGAGGTAGATAAACAAGCTCTAGCTATGGTCATAGCTGCAAGAAAGCTCAGACCATATTTCCAGTCACATCCTATAGCAGTACTAACAAACTTTCTCTGAAGATGGTATTGCACTGACCATACTTGGCCGGAAGACTGGTAACATGGGCAGTTGAATTAAGTGAACATCAAATTGAGTTCCGCCCCCGACCAGCGATTAAGGCACATGCCCTAGCCAATTCATCCTATAAAATCCAAAGCCAGGATCCAAGCAAGAAGAAGAAGACCTTCTTGAAGCTATCAAAAGATGGATTCTCTAAGTAGATGGATCTAGCAATGCACAAGTCTAGGAGGATTCCAAATAAGATATGCGGTCCGCTTCAAATTCAAAACTTCCAACAATGAAGCTGAGTATGAAGCATTGATAGCAGGTCTCCGCATAACAAAAGCTCTTGGAGATCAAAACTTAGAGACCAGGAGCGACTCACAACTGGTTGTTAATCAAGTAAATGGGATATACAAGGCCAAGGAAAAGATAATGAGTAGATACCTTGTTATGGTCAATCAATACAAACAATACTTCAGTGATATACAAATAAATCAAGACCCAAGGGAAGAGAATGATGAAGCAGATGCTTTGTCACACCTGTCTACGGAAGATATAGATATCACAAAACCAGTCATATACATGGAAGAGCTCCAATTTTTGAGCATAAACATAATCGACCAAATGCATGTATAGACAGACCAAGGGTGGATGTAACAACCCCCATTTTTCTAACCCGGAATCCATATTGCAAGTCTGAGAACCCAAAGGTCTAGCTAGATTAATTTTGTGGAGTGTCTAGATAGAAGTTCATGATCCATATCCAGAACCCATGGATCTGGATTCTCTTGTTGAAGAACCTGCCTTACTGGGAAGTTGGATCTCTAGTAGAAGGCAAGTGGTGTTCGGAGATGTCTAGAATGAAGGTAAGACCTCCCCCATGTGTTGTTTAGGGCTAGGTTGTGTTTGGGTTTCAACCCCTTGAGCAAAGCACCCTTGTATAGCAATATACTTGGGGGTGGTTGCTAGTGGCGGTTGATTAAACCAAGCGACTGCCTTAAGCGACCGCCCGGTTCTGCTTGAGGGAAAATGCCCTATTTTGCCCCCTATTTGTTATAAATAGCACCTCGCCCTATTAATGCATTATTATGTTCAGGATTGCTATTTTGGGCGATTAGGCGGCAGTGGAAACGTGCTAGAAGGTGGGCGAAGTGCTGTTAATGATATGGAACCTTTTCTCTTCTATTCTTGGTGATTCTGATTAAGGTAATGAATCTCCATCTACTATTCTCTTCTTTTTAACCTCTGATTGATATGAACCCATCCCCATTTTGTTAGTGGTTACCCAATTGATTAGTTGTATCTCCCTTTTCAATGTTCTTGATGAGATCCTGTCCAGAAACGAATCCCCGCATTTGTTTAATGAATGGATCCCATCAAGGGGAATGATTTGGGTAATAAATCTTTGTTAATTTTAGGGTTTCTTGTTACCCCTTTGTTCTAGACCTATTAAGCTTGAAATTTGGACTAAGATCATCCCAAAACGGATTGAAATCGAATGATCAAAAGTTCAATTTTCGGAGGTGGAAACTGTCTGAAACAGGGGCGGTTGCTTAACTTAAGCAACCGCCACATGCAACCAGCTGGTTTCCAGTGACAGTGTAGGTTTGATTTTGGATTTGTTAATTGATGCGTCCAAAATCTGCTCAGCCCTTAGATCTCCTCGTGATGTCCTGCAAAACGAAAGCATCAGATGTGGCCCGACCGCTGGGGTCGGGAGTCTACCTCCGAAGGCTAAGTCAGTTGATGAACTTAATCACAAACGGCTCTGCTAGAAGCACAGAGCTTAAGGAATGAAGAACTGGGAAGGGTGATCTAGATAGCAGATCGCTGATAGTTTAGGTCTATCAGTATGTATCTGAACCTGAGTCTCAGATAGTATTCTTTTTTCGATCCCCTCACCTTGTATGGTAGTGAGGTTTATATAGAGTGTACCTTCGAATCTCCTTCGTTGGATGCACTTGAGCCTTCTTCGGGTAGTCGTTGGATCTTATCAGTTAGATCCGTTGAGCAATAGATTTCTACTAGTTTGGGCTAGTAGAGGACTCCTGAGATAACCTTTAGGTTATGCGATGATTATCCCTTCGATAATGATTATCCGCAGCCGTCAATTCGAGTCTGCCATCATTAGGGTGATTACCCTAATCCATAAATAGGATTAGGGCACGCTTGCAGCCGAATAAGCTTTCTTCTTCAGCAAGCCATCTTCCGGATCCGGTTCGCTCGGGAGCTAGTCGGATCTCTCCGTCTCGACCGGGGTCGAGGGTCGGACCAGGTATGAACCCGGTCTGATCATAATCTCTCCATATCACGAGCCCCCCAGACCAAGCGTTCGGTCGATCCCGAGGGCTTGGTTTTTAATCGGGTTCGTCGTCGGGTGATAATCTCTGCGTGCTTCATTAAATGTCATATCACATTTAATGCGGTGGTCACTTTTCCTCGAGCGTTGTGAGTGTAAGGCCACATATCTCCTTGCAGTTGATCTGTCGTGGCTCACGTCATCCAAGCGACGGTTTCCGAACGCCTATTTCGGATTCGTGAGTTCAAACTTTCAAAACGTCTTTCAATCTTGATCGTTGATTTTGAATCAATCTCGATGGTTCAGATTCCAGAACACTCGTGCGGGAGTTTTAAAAGCGGTTCGTTGTCTTCGTAGGTTTCATTCTTCCTGTCTGGAATTTGAGCCTTTGTTGTTTGCTTCGCGCCTTCCTGCTCTCAAGCTTCCGCCTCACTGAATCAGTAAGTTTACTGGTCTTTTTCTTTTTGTAGTTTACTGAAACAAGTAATGGCGGACGATAGGGCTTCTCTGGTACCCAGTGTTGGTAATAGCAGTGAGGCTTTTGCTTCTCCTGCTCCCGAATAGTCGGATAGTGATAACAAAACCCTAACTGTCCTCTGGCGCGAGTTCGCTGAAGTTTCTCAAAAAGGTTTTGAAAGAAAAACCGAAACTTCTCCTGTCCTTCTCGAGTCTGGATCTTCCAAGATTGTCGAGTCTTCTAGGCAGCCTCAAACTTCCGGGTCCGATGGTGGACTCTGGCTCGTTCCCCTCCATTTACGATGAGGAAACCCTTCTTTCAGCTGTCCAAGATTTTGATTTTCCTTCCTCATATCAGGTTAGGGCTCCCAACCCTGATGAGAGGGTTGATTCATCCCTTTCGGGTGAATTTTCTTTGTATATAGATGCACTGGAAAGCGGGGTTCGCTTTCCCTTTTTTAATCCTTTGTTCTCCGTAGATTCCGAATCATTGGAACATTTGTCCCGGAATGCTCCTCCCCAATAGCTGGCGTCTTATCGTCGGCTTCTTGGGTTTGTGTTTTGAACTTGGCATTACGCCATCTCTTTCTCTCTTTGTACATTTTCATGTTCTTTTTATCTCCCATCCTCCCGGATGGGTTTTTCTGTCCAAACGCAATAAGGCTGAACTTGATTGGAGGGGCAACATCCTTGTCAAAGGAACTTGCCCTTCTAACCACAAAAGATGGCGCGAACGATACTTTTTCTGTCGAGCGCCTCCATCAGATCTTAACTTCCCAACCACCTGGAGGAGGTGTACTTCTTCTTCCGAGAATAACCGAGGCCTTCCCTTATCCAAAGAAGACGAGGCGGCCATCAGGAAGATCAAATCCATTCCGTAGTATCAAGAGATACATGGACTTGAAGTGGAGTATAACTCCATCCTTCAGTACTGGGGCTTGGCTCATTGTGAGCTTCTAACCACCATCCTTTAATTTGACTGAAGTGATATGTTTTTAATTCTGACTCTTGTCCTTCTTCTTTGCAGTGCCTCCAAGAATGAACCCTGAAAGCCTGCGGGTGAAGGCCGCTAGGGCCATTGTGACAGCCGAGCAACGATCGCCCAGAGCCTTGACCGTAGATCAAGAGGCTTCTATTCCCTCTCCCGACCTCTCTTATAGGGGTATCAGGAATATCAGGCCCGTGGCTGATGGTTCGGGTAAAGGGAAGAAACCGATGGTGGAGAGGTCTAATGTCTCTTCCTCCGCCCGAACCAAGAGGAGGCATGACACAATTGATGCTCCCTCCAATAAAAAAATCCAAAGCTTCAACGGATGGTGAGGAGGTCTTCACTCCCCAGTGGACCCTGAAGCTGACCGACAGGGTGACTCGGGATCCCGAGAAAGCTGCAGAATGGAGCTCCCTCAGTCTTGCTCCTTCTGATCGCCAGGAATTTGAAGCCCTGGATGACACCTCCCTTGTTAGTCAATCTACAAGGTACCGGTCTTCTTGCTTAGTTATTTTTTCATAATTCCTTATGACTTCTTCTGATATTTTCCGCCTTCCCAGGAATGGTGTGTTGAGCTTTTATCAACACATGGAAGCATTGAGCCGGGTTGGTCGCACCAGCTCCTTGCTGCAAACATGTGAAGAGAATTTGGCGAAAGCCAATTCTGAAATAGACCAGCTGACTGCAGCTGCCGTGGAGCTGCAGAAAAAGCATGAGGAAGAAGTTATCTCCCTCAAGGAGGCCTACAAAGCGTCGAAGATTCGTGCCGCTTCTGCCGAGCGTGAGGCCAGGAAGCAAAAAGCAGCTGCCACGTTGTTTGGTGACAGGCTTGAATTCAAAAGTAGGGAGCTCGAAGAACATCTGAAGTTGGCAATCCCTAGCAAGCTCGAGCATATAAAGCCAGAGCTTCGGAAGGAGTGTGTTTGGAAATACCTGAACAATGTACCTTTCTCCGAGCTGCTAGGTATCTACAACCTTCAAGCTTATCGCTTGGGGCAGAACGACGTTTGGGAGCGAATCCTTGGATCAATCCCTGCCTTCGACACTGCTCCTTTTCGTGAGGTGTGCCACAAAGAGGTCTTCGGGAAAGTTGGTATGGATCTCCCAGACTGGGCTCAGGAAGAAGATGATCCTTTTCCAGCTGACCCTCAATATGAGGCATACCTGGCTGACGAGCCGGCACTTCCGGAGGAGAAATCACAAGCCGAGTCTCAAGTTGCTGCTGTAGAGGACTCAGCCGATGCCATTCTTGAGGAAGGCTCTTCTCATGATCCTGAGAAAAGTCCTCCCGACCAGGGTCCCTCGGGCAACAATGAAGAAAAGGCTTAGGGAGTTATCTTTTTGTATAGATTTACCCTCTATTTAATGAATAGACATTTCTTTCTCATGTTGACCTTTATATTTCCCCGTCTCCTGCCGAAATCTTGCCTTGAATATCAAAGTATTAATGATAAAACTCATCACTTAACTTTACATTCCTCGCCGAATAATAATCTTGTAGAAATATTGTGAAGATGCGTTTCGGGAAGATGCATTAATCTTCTCCACTACTTCATTTATTGCAAAGTCTGCACGTTTCCCTTCTGCGAAGTTCAAACGTTTTCTTGCCTTTGTATACCATTCATTGTTTCCAATGAATCGGAAATACATCCATTATTTTAATGGCGGTGCGACCATTGGAGGTATCTCTGCATCAGGTGCTCGCTTCCACATGTTTCCATGTGGCATCCCTCCGACCGTTGATCTTGCTTTCTGCGGATTTCGAAGCGTCATTTCAATCTAGGTCATCGGTTGTCCTTAGCCTTCAACCGTCGTCTTAATACCTGAGGCTATTTAAAGCCTTCGTGGGTACTCTCCATCTATTCTGTCTTCTGCAAGTTAGATTTGCTAAAGTGTTAAAGCGACCTTTCGTCCTTCGGCCTCGCTTCCGTATTCCTCGTACTCCAACAATAGCTCTATCAACTTCTCGAACAAGTGAGTTTCTTGATTACTCATCTCTTTCCCCACTTCCCCCCGAGTAAACCGCACAGTAGTTATACTTGGGGTTTAGTTATTTGGGTTTGTTGGAAGTAATAAAAAACTAGGGTTTTCCCTCTTGTTGTTGTCGTTTATTTCGTATCGATACGGCTTGTTTGTTTGCATAGTGGCTCCCAAGATTAACCCGAACTTTATCGGAGCAAAATCTTGCAAGAAAATCGTTCCGTCGGTGGTGGTTGGGGCCGGTGCGGTGGTTTCAGCTAGTGAATCCTCCAAGCGTAAGGCGATCGCTGCCGGTGAATCTTCAAGTCGATTCCCACAGTTTCTATTGATGTCATCCTGCGCCTCCTTTGCCCGAAGTGATCGCTCGTCTTTCCCAAGAAGATCTTGATCACTACGTTGCCGATGGTGCCGCCGACGCCCGCCTGGTGAGATCTGTTGGTGCACCCCCGAAAGAGACTCTTCGGGCATCTAAGGCAACTATGTTGGCGTCTCGATGAAGGTGTGGTCCCAGCAGGTGCTGCTCCTATTTCCAACTCCCAGTGCTTGTTTGGCATCCTCCTCCTCTCCTTCCGAGTTGGAGAATTTTGCCACTAGGAAGCGCCGTCGGGTGACAAGTGATGCAGCTCATCCTTCTCTTGGTGTAGCTCATCCTTCTCATCCTTCACCTGAATTAGTGTCAAACGAGTTTGACAGAGCGTTGGAATGGTGTCTTCTGCTGCTCGAATGACTTCGAGAGCGCAGCTTCTTTCCAAACTTCCGGATGAAGTCTTTACGAAGTCACCGGTGATGTAAGTCTTTCTTCATTATCCTCCGATTCTGAAAAATTACTTTTTCGCTCCTCGTTAACTCGGAAGTTGTTTGCAGGAGTCTTGCTGGTAACTTCCACAACCAAGTGGAAGCGATTACTAGGCTCGATAGATTGAGCAATGAAGTTTCTAGGCTTCGGGAAATCTCCGAAGCTAAAGATGTTGAGATTGCTCGCCTTCGGAATCTAGCTTGGGAGGTGGCGGGGAGAAAAAATTCGATGATTGGTCATCTTTGGTCGACTTGGATGATGCCGGGGAGAAGATCCGGCGATCGGAGCGAACAGTTGGAAAGTCGGGAGCCAAAGGATCTCAAACGTTACCGAAAGGCAAGCCGTCGTTCCTTTGCCTGAATCCCTTCCAACTGATGTTCGCAGAGCCTGCGTCTTCAAGTATTTACACAGTAAGCCTTTTGTTGATATGCTGAATGCTTATAACTTGGAGGCGTACCGGGTTGGTGAGAACGAAGTATGTGAATCAATATTAAGGAAGGATCCTCATTTTGATGCGACTCCCTACGATCGTTGTTTGCCATCCCGAAGTATTTACCGACTTGGGTATTCCTCCTCCCGACTGGACCAAGGATAAGATTGATCCTCCACCTTCCGATCCATATATTATGCATTATCTGGAAGATTCTCCTGTTTATTCTCCCCTGGAAGAAGTCAATTATGATGAGCTTGTCTTGAATGCGAGTTTGGTCGAGGACCATGCTTCTCCTGGACAAAGAGTATGAAATTGCGGAGGATTTTATGCATATCGAAATATTTTTGTAATCCTCATTTCTTCTCTTCTTTTCCTTGAATCCCCACCAATGGTTGACTCATATGTTTGTTCTAGCAAAGTCGCGTTGATCTTGTATAACTTCTCAACAGTCACCTATGATGACTTTCTTTTTTGACCGAAGATTGTATCCAGCTCTTGTAATTGTTTTGATACTGGCCTCTTTGGATCTTTTGAAGAAATAAGAAATTAACTTTATCTTGAACTTTGCTAGCCACTTGAATCGCTGTTGCATTAGGTCTTAGTTGTTTGAAACAATGCCTTTACTTAAGGATTTCCGGAGAAATACAATAAGTCTGAGAAGGAACTCACTCGGGTTTTAAACCGATGCCTTTACTTAAGGATTTTCGGAGAAATACAATAAGTCTGAGAAGGAACTCACTCGGGTTTTAAACCGATGCCTTTACTTAAGGATTTTCGGAGAAATACGATAAGTCTGAGAAGGAACTCACTCGGGTTTTAAACCGATGCCTTTACTTAAGGATAATTCGGAGAAATACAATAAGTCTGAGAAGGAACTCACTCGGGTTTTAAACCGATGCCTTTACTTAAGGATTTTCGGAGAAATACGATAAGTCTGAGAAGGAACTCACTCGGGTTTTAAACCGATGCCTTTACTTAAGGATAATTCAAAAATTCAATAAGTCTTGAAGGAACTTACTCGGGTTTTAAACAGACGCCTTGCAAAAGGAACTCACTCGGATTTTCATCCGATGCCTTGACTTAAGAAAGTCCAAAAATTTCCATAAGTGTTGAAGGACCCACACGAATTTTCATCCGATGCCTTATAGTTGGATCTTGTTCTTGAATGTGGTGTATGATGCCCCCCAATCAAAAGATAGTTTGTTGAAAGCCAAAAATTGCATTGATTGAGTTGAAAATGATTACATCGCGAACAAAATTGAAATCATCCTCAAGGATAAAACTTTTTGAGATGCCTAGCATTCCACGAACGATCCAACTCTTTCTGGGTGTTGATGTTCTTCAGCCTGTAAGCTCCTGAACCGACCGGTTTCACAACCATATAAGGTCCTTCCCAGGAAGGGTCTAATTTTCTTTGGTGATGCGGGTCGGAAGCTAGGGTGTTTCTCAACACCAAATCTCCGGCTAAGTACCGACGATTCTTCACTCGAGTATTATAACGAGACGCTATCCTTCTTTGATAATGTTAAGTTCGTGCTATTGCCTTTGCCCGAACTTCGTCCAACAAATCAAGACTATCAAGCAGCCCTTGTTCATTTGCTTTTTCCTCGAACTCACGATCCCGTAATGTCCCCGCCATTATCTCCACTGGTGCCAATGCTTCGGATCCATATGCCAACCTGAATGGAGTTTCTCCTGTGGGTGTTCGAACCGTAGTTCTATAAGCCCACAGTACATTATGAAGTTCTTCGACCCAAGAAGCTTTGTCAGCTTCGAGTCTTCTCTTTATTCCTTCCAGTAGCGTTCGGTTAGTAACCTCTACCTGTCCATTGCTTTGGGGGTATGCCACTGAGGACATACGATGCTCGATCATATATGTTCCACAGAATTGCTCAAATTGTGGACAGTCGAACTAAGTACCATGGTCAGTGACAATAATCTTTGGAATCCCAAAGCGATATATGATTGATTCAAGCACAAATTTCTCCACTTTTTTCTCAGTAATTGCCGCCGGTGCATTCGGCTTCTACCCATTTTGTGAAGTAATCAATTGCTACTATCAGATATTCCCTTCCGCTTTGATGCCTTGGTGAATTTGCCCATGATATCAATTCCCCACATTGCAAAGGGAATGGGATTTAGAATTGAAGTCATAGTTTCCGCCGGGCGCTCCGATCTTTGTAGCATGAATTTGTGAGTTACCACATCGACGAACGTACTCCATAGCAGCCTCTTGGACCTTAGGCCAATATAACCCAAGTCTCAGAATTTTGTGAGCCAGGGGCTCGTCCACCCATGTGAGCTCCACAAATTCCTTCATGAACCTCAGCCAAAGCTGATTTTGCTCCTTCGGGGCCTATACATCTCATAAGGGGTCCAGCATAAGATCTTTTGTATAGTCTCCCATTACGAATGACAAATCTAGCTGATCGAATCTTGATCAACCTTGCCTCTCTTTGGATCCTCGGGTAATTTGTCATCCCTTAGATACTCGATTATTGGATCCATCCAAAGAACGTTCGCTTCAATATAAGAAATTTCTTTCTCATGATAACTTGGAAAAGTTATCTCTTCAATGTAGACCGAAGGGTCTAGATTCTTTTCCTTGGCATTGGCTAGTCGGGATAGCTCATCCGCCACCTGAATTTTCATTCCTCAAAATCTGAGATATCTTCAAATTCGAAATTGGTTTTGAAATGCACTATCTCTTGATATTTCTGCAGCGTGGTTCTTTAATACCATACTCCCCTTGGACTTGGTTGACTATAAGTTGAGAGTCACTATAAATAGTAACATCTGCAATAGATAATGCTTTTGACAACCGAAGTCCCGCTATCGAGCCTCATATTCTCGCTTCGTTATTACTTGCGTCAAATGCGAATCTCAAAGCATATCGAATAATAAATCCTGCTGGACTTTTTAATAGAATTCTAGCTCCTGCTCCATCTTTATTACTCGAACCATCCACATATACCTCCCAAGTGGTTGGTATAATGGGATCCTCAATGGTGGGTTCCATTGGTGTAGTAGTTTCTACTACAAAGTCGGCTAATGCCCGAGCCTTGATTGCGATTCCGGGCTTAAAGCTCACTTGGAACTCGTTGAGTTCAACCGACCAGGACACCATCCTTCCGGACAAATCAGGTTTGTTAAGAACTTTACTAAGAGGAAAAGTTGTAAATACCTCAATTGGATGAGCACTGAAAATATGGCCTTAGCTTCCTGGCGGCCATCATGAGAGCTAGAGCCTGCTTCTCAATCTGTGAATATCTTGTCTCCGCATCTAGCAACACGTGGCTTACATAGTAAATCGGCCACTGTTTTTTATCTTTTTCCCGAACAAGTACTGCACTGACCGTCGAAAGGGACGTCGCTAGATATAGCTGTAATATTTCCCCCTTCTCGGGTCCTGGACAAGATCGGTGGTTGTCCAAGTGCTTCTTTTAATTCCTCGAAAGCTTTCTCGGCACTCTTCTCGTCCACTTTGCTTCCTTACTGCCCTTCAGGTCTTTAAGTGCCTTGAAGAAAGGCAAACATTTTTCTCCCGGACTTGGAGATGAATCGATTTAAAGCGACAACTCTCCCTGTAAAACACTGTACATCCCGAACGGTTTTGGGAGCCTCCATATCAATCGAGCTTGTATTTTGGCGGGATTAGCCTCAATTCCCCTCGTGATACCATGAAGCCCAAAAATTTGCCCGAGGAGACTCCAAAGGCACATTTTTCTGGGTTTAGCTTCATTTGATGTTTCCGAAGTACTGAGAATACCTCTGTCAAATCTGCAATATGATTTGCTTTTGTAAAGCTTTTCACTAGCATGTCTTCAACATAAGCTTCAACATTCTTTCCTATCAGCTCTTTGAAAATCTTGTTGACGGCCCTCTGATATGTTGCTCCTGCATTCTTCAGGCCAAAAGGCATGACCTTGTAATAATAGCTCTCACGATCAGTCATGAAAGCCGTATACTTCTCATCCTCCTTATTCATAAGGATCTGATTATACCCCGAGTAGGCATCCATGAAACTTAAAGTTTCATATCCTGCAGTCGCATCTATCAAGAGGTCAATCCGAGGCAACGGGTAGCAATCTTTTGGGCAAGCTTTGTTAAGATCTGTGTAGTCTCTACACATCCTCCACTTCCCATTCGCCTTTTTTACCATTACCACGTTGGCCAACCAAGTTGGGCACTCAATTGGTTCTATGAAACCAGAATTCTTAAGTTTTTCAACTTCGCTTCGAACGGCTTCATACTTTTCAATGGAGAAATTTCTTCTTTTCGTATCACTTTGGTTTCGCCTTAGGGTCTATCCGAGTTTGTGCTCTGCAATGGCCCGATCGATTCGGGCATGTCCTCGTGAGACCATGCAAATAAATCTTTATTCTGTTGAAGAAAAAACTTCAACTTATCTTTAAATTCTGCTCATGGAGTGTACTCACTTTTACCGGGGGACCTTTGGCGCCAAGCCCGAGATTTTCCAACCCGATCACGAATCTTTTTTCTTTGGCATCGCTCGGGGAGCCAATTCTTCCTTATTGGAGAATATATTATCTCCTTGGCGCGCATCTAGAATCTCCATGACTTCAGCCTGCTTCTGGCATCTCTGTACCAACTCAGCATAAGTCGCAGGCATATCCTGTAGTAATAACTCCAGGAGTTTCCGATTAGTGAGTCCCGTGAATAGAGCAGTTTTGGCTACTTGTTCATCCAAATTTTCTATCTCCATCGTCACTTTGTTGAATCTTTTCAGAAACTCTCTGATTGATTCGCTCTTTCCTTGTTTGATAGTAAACAAGGTTTCTTCCGTTTTCTTGACCTGTATTCCACTCGGAAACGCCCTATCAATTGGCGCGCCAATTCGTCAAAGTTTACGATCCTCCCAGAGGGAGGTTCGAAAACCACTTTTGTGCTTGCTCCAGTAAGTGATGAACCAAAAACCCTGCATAAAATTTCATCGAGATTACCGAAATTGCCATGGTCTCGTTGGTAATAGCCGATGTGAGCTGTTGGATCTCCGGAGCCATCGAATGTTGAAAAGGTAGGCAAAGGGAAGTTATGGGGAAAGCGATATCCCCCAATTGGCTCGGCAAAGGGAGTCTTCCGAATGACCGAGTAAATATCCTCGTTATTCTTCCCTTAGCCAACTGCCCTAATTTCTCATTGATGTTGGCCAATTCCTGACCAATCTGGGTCGGGTGATCTTCAACAATATGATCACGACCTCGATTAACATGATCATCCCGTGCTACTCGATCATCACGAACAGCCCGTCCTTCCCGAGCATTCCTCTCGTCGCGAATCGCTCGATCATCACGAACGGTTCTTCGACGGTGGGTGAGTGAGTTCTTACCCCTGTATCCAACCTTGTGTTTGAATCGGTTGTACTCTCTTGCGGTCTGTCGAACCGATCGTCTTGCCTCGGTTGATCATCGATCCTCCTAAGTCCTCGGTCTCCTTCACGGAAATTCTGATCGATATTCCGGTCTTCGGCCAATCTCTGGTCACGTGGCAATGCACGTCTCCCCGAATCGCGCTGATCGGGCTCTTGTGGTAAAACCACTCGTCCGGTGAGCATGCGGAGTGCTTGGCTCACCTCCAAGAGTTGAATCTTTACCTGATCCAATTGATCTTGGATTGTATCGGGGGGAGGATTACGTCCTCCACGGCCACCATCTACCTCGATAGGATTTTGGCTTTCTTGGGGAATATCTGGATTATTCACTCCGGGGATCCTGAACACCGGAATTGCGTTGTGCAGCGGCTGCTGCAGCTGCTGATCTAGTCACCATGGCTTTTCAAGTTGTTTCCCACAGACGGGCGCCAATTGATGCGTCCAAAATCTGCTCAGCCCTTAGATCTCCTCGTGATGTCTGCCAAAACAAAAGCGTCGGATGTGGCCCGACCGCTGGGGTCGGGAGTCCACCTCCGAAGGCTAAGTCGGTTGATGAACTTAATCACAAACGGCTCTGCTAGAAGCGCAGAGCTTAAGGAATGAAGAAGCGGGAAGGGTGATCTAGATAGCGAGATCGCGATAGTTTAGGTCTATCGGTATGTATATGAACACGAGTCTCGGATAGTATTCTTTTTCGATCCCCTCACCTTGTATGGTAGTGAGGTTTATATAGAGTGTACCTTCGAATCTCCTTCGTTGGATGCACTTGAGCCTTCTTCGGGTAGTCGTTGGATCTTATCAGTTAGATCCGTTGAGCAATAGACTTCTACTAGTTTGGGCTAGTAGAGGACTCCTGAGATAACCTTTAGGTTATGCGATGATTATCCCTTCGATAATGATTATCCGCAGCCGTCAATTCGAGTCTGCCATCATTAGGGTGATTACCCTAATCCATAAGTAGGATTAAGACACGCTTGCGGCCGAAAAAGCTTTCTTCTTCAGCAAGCCATCTTCCGGATCCGGTTCGCTCGGGAGCTAGTCGGATCTCTCCGTCTCGACCGGGGTCGAGGGTCGGACCAGGTATGAACCCGGTCTGATCATAATCTCTCCATATCAAACGGTTTTACAAACCATTGAATTTTTGTGCCTTGTGCACCTGTGGATTGATTATAGGAAAATATCCTTATCAACTATTTTTTGAAAAAGACTTACCTGAATAACTTATTTTATTTTAAAAAAATTACTCTAATAAATTGTATTTTTGGGAAAAATTACCAATTCTCCAATTTAGTACTAATTCTTTCCATCTAAATCAATATTTTAATTTAAACTATCTAAACTAGTCTTCTAATAAAAATATTCTTTATGCCAACGTTGAGTTGCTCTAGTGGTGAAACCAACACCTCTTAGTGAAGAGGTCGTAGGTTTTTGACTTTTGCATATTAATATTCCAATCTCCCGCTTAATAAAGTCCCATAAATTATTTTTATTTGTTTTAGAATTTCTTAAATGCATTCTTAAAATTCAATTACCAATTGGGCATTAAATTTTTTTTAGTAATTTACTACTAAAATTTTGTTACGGGTATGTTAAAATTAGTTTTTTAATAATTTACTCCTAATTTACTCATAATTTTTTTTTTGGTTTTTTAATAATTTATTTGTTATATTATAGAAAAATTATAAAATATGAATTTTTAGGAGCAATTTAAGTTTAAATTGTTAAAAAAGTAATTTTAATTGTGACACTAGTAACTAGTAATTTTTTAATGTAAGTTACTGATATGGAGGAAATATGATCGAACGGGTTCATACTCGGTTTGACCCTCGAACCCCGGTTGAGACGGAGGGAATCGACTCGTTTCCAAGCGAACTCGGATCGGGAAGATAGCTTGTGAGGAAGAAAACTAAATCGGCTACAAGCACGCCCTAATCCGACTTATGGATTAGGTTAATTACCCTAATGACGGCGGACACAAATTGGCGCCTGTCACTTATCATTGTCGAAGGGATAATCATCGGATAACCTGGAGGTTATCTCAAGAGTCCTCTACTAGTTCAAACTAGTAGAAGTCTATCGCTCAACGGATCTAGCGTTAAGATCCAATGACTACCGAAGAAGGCTCGAGTGCATCCAATGAAAGAGATTCGAAGGTACACTCTATATAAACCTTACTTGCCTACGAGGTGAGGAGGACTCAAATCCACATACACACCTTTGGTAGACATAAACTATACGAGGCTTACGATCTAGATCACTTTCTCAGTTCTTCATTCCCTTAGCTCCGTGCTTCTAGCGAGCCGTTTATGATTAAGTTCATCGACCGACTTAGCCTTCGGAGGTGGACTCCAGACCCCAACAGTCGGGCCGTTTTGTAGGTCATCACAAGGAGATCTAAGGGTGAGCAGATTTTGGACGCATCGGTTACAAAAAATTTAACATGAAATCAAAAGTAATTTTAGGAGTAAGTTAAAAAAATAAATCTAAAATTTATAAAGTTTTATAGTTTAGAAATTTATATTAAAATATTAGTTGAGCAGGAAGAATTAGCATTAAATTAGGAATTTCTTAATTTATTACAAAGCCACAATCCATTTAAGTAAAAAAATTTAAAAACATCGTATGCAATTTTTTTTCAAAATTAATAGATGATGAAAATTTTCTTTTAATTGTTATACTGTAAAAATTGTTATCAAGACAAATTGAACATTTGATACTAAGACCGATATTTGTTCTTCAAACCATGATTAAAAGGGAAAGAGAAAAGAAAAGTTATAGAGACCCCACCAAATAGCAAGTGGTTCCGTTATGATGAAGAACAGGTGAAAAGAGAAACCATCCTTATAACCGACCAAACTCCCAAAATTTTGTAGGTTTTTCTCTTTTTTGGAGATTGAAGCCTTAAAAATAGTATTCTCAAAAGTTATAGAAATTGTACCATTTTTTTGAATTGCTTTTTAGTGGTTATTTCCTTAAACAATGGGCTAACAACATTTCCTTAAACAATGGGTTCGCATCCATCTAGCGGCACCTATATTAGTAATATTCCCCTTCTATATTTATAAACTCTCGAAAAAAAAAAAAAAAAAAAAAATTTGCTCTTTAGATCTATCATATTTAGCTGGTTTTGTAAATGTAATATGCTTGCTTCTATTTTTTTTTTTTTTAAAGCTAAAAATTGTTTGAAATTTCAGATTAACAGGATTGGGTGGATTAAACCATTGAATTTTATTAATGATACTTAACTTATTGAGTTGAAGAAATTCCCCTCAAAAGCTTTTGATTAAGGAATTTTTTTTTTTACATAAAAAATTCCCACAATCCAAAAGTAATTTCGGGACTTGATTAGGGCTTGTTTGGTTACTTGAGTCTGTAGATTTCAAAAATCTAGAGATTTCAATCCTATAGACTTCCAAATCTCTAGAGTCATGGTTCATAAAATTAACTATTTGGTGCTTGAATCTTTGAGATGAAATTTGTAGATTTATCCTAAAAAAATATTTATTGAATTATGGTTCAAATGTTTAATGCTTTTATAGTAGGGGTGAAATCTCTGGATTTCACCTCATACTCATAAATCTACTGATTCATGTTTTTATTATCCAGATATTTGAAATCTCTGGATTCACGTAACCAAACAAGCCCTTATGGGGCTCCAAAATTTACTTTTCTTCTACTTTTAATTTGTTGTTACCCATTTTACCAAAAAAAGATAAATTTGTTGTTACCCTCAAATATGGTAACAGCCTTAATGATTGGCGGCCCACACGAAGGTACTTAATTTGCTAGGTATAACCTCCTACAGATGGGTAATTTAAGATTTCGTAATAAATTTTCTCACAATCATGAGTGAATAGGTTCATAAGTGAAAGAAATTAAATGCTTTTAGTGCTCTCATTCCTATATGCCAAATGAATTCGAATCTTCTACCCACAATGATAGAGACTGTATTAGTCTTTTACATTTTTTTTGGAATTGATAGTTTTACATTAGAGGGTAGGACAATTACACATACCCTATAGAGAGTTAAACCCATGATCTTTCAATTAGACTGAGCATTACCAACTTAGCAATTTTTTGATGTTCTTCATCACATATTTATGAAGACGCCTATAATGCTTAGCCTGGATCCTTTACCTGTAGGTGGTAAGATTGTGGTCCCTTCATACTCTTCCATCATACATTTATTAGAAAAGTCCACTTTTGAACATTAGATGGTCCATTCTTAAATATATGACAGAAAAGTGTGAGGGAAGCATAATCTTCTTCCTTGGCACGTAGATCCCAACACATCTTTAAACACTAAAGAAATAAACTAAAAACATGTCTTCTCTTAAATATATAGTTGAAAAATAAGAGAAATATACATTCCCTTATCTCGAGGGAAAATCTTGTCGAAAAATTCGCATTTATGTCAATGGTAGTCGAACTTTGGCATCGTCCTTCAAGTTTATTGTCATCACACCAAGAGGGAGAACAATACCATAGCGGATTACTTGGCAGTGAATGGTTCACAAACTTAGGAGTACTTGAATGTTTTTGGTTACCAAAAAAGAAAAAAAATATTTTAAATTTAGATAAACTCATATTTTACCAAAAACAAAACCCAAATAAATAAATAGAAACAATATTCCCCACCCTCATAGGTGTAGATTCATGGCAAATCTGATACTATTTTTTCCAAGTCAAATCTGATACTATTAAAGAATTTGGAACTTTAAACAATGGACATGGGCGGTTTGTAACGGCTACTTTGTTTTTTGAGAACATGTGAAGGGTGTCCCCACGCGGCAGTGCGGCTCCACCGCTTGTCCTTATTCATGAACATCACATGTGAACATGGATGGAACATCTTTACGAAAAAGAAGAAGGAAAAAAAAAACACAAAAACTTTCACCAATAAATTCATAATTATTGTTATTTATTTTTATCTTTTTAGAAATAATGGATTTAGCTCTTCTATAGTGCAAGAGAGCGTGGAATATCTCTGACATGATATTGAGATTGCAAAGTAAATAATTTTTATAATATTAAGAAATAATTTTTATTGTATTATATTATGTCATGTCATTTTGTCCTATTCTTTATAAGTTCAGTTTCCTTACCTTCGAAAATAGAGATCTATCGTGATTCTTTGTTACCAAATATTTAGCAGGGGGTATATCTTGTCAATGTTCGAGAGGCGTGTCTCTTTTCCTAAACTTGTAATGAGAAGATGTCATGATAAGATTATTAAGATGAATAATCCTAATTCACTCTATACATATGAGAATAGATTTAATGTCCAGTGAACAATGAATATTAGTGGCTTATTGTGGTATAATGTTTGAGTGTATTATATCAAATCTTTTAATAGATTAAGACTTGCATCACCCACATACAAGTTGTTGTCACATTGATGGAAAGCCATTAGACTTTTCTTGTTTTATCCTACATTATACAAATTAACTCTAAAATTTTTTACTGCTAGAAAAAGGTAAAGTTGCTTTTGGAGCTGAGGTTTGTTCAGACTAGTTTACGCGTATCTTGACTAATTCTCCGAAGGTAACTTTTTAAATAAAATTGATTCTTTCTCTTTTCCCTGTCCATTTCACTAATATAAAATTGTTTTATTTTGAAGCTAGAATTGTTTAGACCAGCTTACGTGGATCTCCACTAACCTACTTATCAATCTAATTTCGATTTCCCAAACCATAGTTTTTGAAAGAAAAAGATACAAGGATCTTTCTAGTTTCATTAATGAAGCACAAAATGACCTTTGTGGAGTAATTGAAAAGGTGATTGACTCTTTGTTTTGTAATCGATTAAAAATCATCGCATGCATGAATCTTTCTCCTTGGGTTAGATTACAAATCACATCTATGTCGCTCTCTCTCACATATGGAGTTAAGCAGAATCACATGCTGGGGATAAGAGACCATAGAAGTTGGGACCCACGCAGTATGGCTTCCTGGTCCTTTTAGGTTGGAGACAATACACTCAAATTTATGACTACAAAATACGACAAAAATGTATACTTGAAACATCAATGAACATGTCTTCTTTTATTTTTCACCATCAAGCAAGATTGGGGACTCACATGTCTGAAGGAGGGGCAACGGTATAAAAATGACAGAAATTTGAATGACTTCTTTGGATTTACTATCTCTATATAAGAGACTGCAACTACTGTGCTAGAAGTACATCCATGATCAATGTATATATGTCATGAAAAATATTTGATATTTGGTAGACACGCAAGCATGGTTTACTATCTGTGTTGCATAGATTTTTAGTTACTTTTGGCAAACGCTTGCAATGCTTCAAATAAGATCTGATTTGGATTGTCTGTTTTGATCAATGGTTGATCAAGGTGATAGAGGTAGAACCATCGGATTCCAAGAAAATCCAGTGGTTAGAGTTGCTTCAGTAATCTAACTTTTATTAGGGTAGATCTTGGTCCATATGATTGTTCAATCTAGTATCATCAAATCATGCGGCCAAACAATCCAACTGATCATATTTGATAAGTTTTGGATGTGACTATAGGAAATGTATTTATTATTATAGAGTCATGACTATATCAAATGAGTATCTCTGTGCCAATGGATACCCTCAGATTCATGAAGTGAGTTACCAAAATTTTGTAAGTATCATATCATTCATGTTGTATCAATTAGTGTTCGACTTTCTTGTATTCTGAGGGACAAATCGTTTTAACCTTGCACCAATTGATGAAAGAAAGCAACTTTGTTATGCCCCTAGAAGTGTTAACATCACTACTTTGTAATGTTTCCCCTTTCCACCAACTACTCAGCTTTTTGTCCTTGGTTTGTTGCTAACTTGCTATATTATTGAAATACATTTCTTTTTTTGGTCTGAACATTTCTTTTTTTTTTTTGAATTGTTATACACTGATTTAGATGATAACGGAAAATCCGTCATTAAACTCCTCAACCAATGAAAGCTTGGATGTGATTGAATTATACAATGAGCATAAATTAGGTTTGGAATCCACATGGAATGGCCCAGCCAAACCAAACAAGACCAGATGGACTCAATTATGAATTAATAGTCCAAGTAGCAAAGACTAATCCAATTCATTTTAGGCCCAATTCCAATAAGGATATGATATTAATCTAAGGTCCATTTATTTATTAGCTTAAAAGCCAAAACCCACTGATAATTAAATTAGAATTGGCCCAAGTCCATAGGAAGCCAACAAGGGAGTGTATTTATGATATGGGCAACCCATGATTTAAAACGAGTGATTTTTTATTAATTGAATTGGTTGGTTATATGGTCCATGATTGGAAATTAAGTAAATGATTGAAGCCAATAACTAGGCTCAAATTGAATTAACAAACTTTCCTCTAAAGAAAGTATTTGACTTAGACTGACCGGAAGACTGGTGGCGTGCGCAATTGAATTAAGCGAACATTAAATTGAGTTTTGACCACGACCATCTATTAAGGCACGGTGTCCTCACCGATTTCATCCTCGAAACTTCGAACTGTGGCATGAGCGGGGAAGGAGAAGCTACCACGAAAATAACAAAAGATGGATACTTTCGATAGACGGATCTAGTAACGCACATGGAAGTGGAGCGGGGATTACTCCCGATAAGCCCAAGTGGGTTTCAAATAAGATATGCACTTCGCTTCAAATTCAAAACCTCGAATAATGAAGCATAATATGGAAGCATTAATCACAGGTCTCGTATAGCAAAGGCCCTCGATATCCGAACATAAAGGTGGGGCGACTCACAATTAATTGTGAATCAAGTAAACGGACTATATGAAGCAAAAGAGAAGTGGATGAGTAGATATTTGTCTATGGTCGACCAATATAGACCACACTTCAAAAACATCCAAATCAAACAAGTCCCTCAGCAAGGGGGAAAACGGAAACAAGTAAATGCTCTATCTAGATTAGCTACGAAAAATATGGATGCTACAAAACCAGTCATATACCCGGAAGAGCTCCAATTGTCGAGCATAAATATGACTGACCGGATCACGTACTGATGAGCATGGATGGATGACTCCCATAATCATTTATTTGGAAAATGATTTACTACCCAAGACCCAAAGAAGCTAGAGTTGTAAAACAAAAGGCAACGGATTCACAAATCGGAAGCGACAAGTTATACCAAAAGTCTCTAACCCAACCATTACTACGATGCATAGAGGCTCTAGAAGCAACTGCCATTTTAAGATAAATTCATGAGGAAACTGTGGAAGTCATATAGGAGCTAGAGCACTAGAGATAAGGTGATATTGCAAGGATATTACTAGCCCACACTACAAGAAGACTCAAAAACGTATGTCCGAAAGTGTGACAAAATGCCGGGCATATGCCAACATACCTCACGCTTTTGCAATGCCCCTAACATCAACCCTCTCTCCAATTTCCTTCACTAGATGGGGGAATAGACTTGGTAGGAAACTACCAAAAGCTTCAAGAAGCAGAGAATATCCGGTGGTGGCGATAGATTACTTAACTAAATGGGTTGAAGCCGAGGCAACGACATCTACCATCAATTCCGATCGGATAAAAAAAAATTGTCACACACAATATCATGTACCGGTATGGAATCCCAAAAATCATCATCACCGACCATGGAAAACAATTCAAAACTTCGAGTTCGAACGATTTCGCAAAAAGCACGGTATAGAACATTGTTGGTCTTCTATAGCATATCCCGGAGTAATGGTCAAGTAGAAGTTACCAATAGATCAATGCTTGAAGGATTGAAGAAAAGACTGGATCAATCGAAAGGCGGATGGGTAGAAGAATTACCTAAAAGTTCTATGGTCTTCCCCGAACAATAGTGAGAACGACCATCGGAGAATCCCCATTTCGATTAGCTTATGGAGTCGAAGCTTAGATTCCTGTGGAAGTTAATGTCACATCCCGCCCCGAATCCACTTCGGGGGTACCCTATACGGGTTACTCGGGAGTGATCCACGACCCAACAGATCCGATTTAGGAACGATCATACCCACTTATCACAATAATATAATCAAAAGCAAGAACAATTTATAGTATTCAAGTAATCTAATAATAAAAGTTAAGAAATGATCACAGAAGGATCACAAAGAACATCAGAGTGCGGAAATGATTCAAATAGGGTAAACGATCAAGTATGAAAAGGAGGGAGGAAACCCATCCTATAATGATAGCGGAAGGTAGATCGATTAAAATTAAGGTTTACAACCGGTTCCCAAAATGACAAGGGAACAAACTAAACTACGGTCTCGACGAATCAAATAACAGGTTCAAGGAAAATGGGACGATATCGCAATACTAGCACACAAGCGCAAGGGCCGAACTGCTCCAGATAAGTCTCAGTCTCGGACTGCTAGTCATCACCAATGTAGTCACCAAAATCAGTAGTTTAAGAGTCATTAACTTAGTCTTCATAGTGTTGACCATCATAATCAATAGTGGTAGTACCGCAAAAAGTCTAACAAAATATGTTGGTAAAAAAGGGAGTGAGTTCAAAAGAACTCAAAGCAAGGAAAGTTATTCCATAATAACATAAATCATATGATGCACAAAGCATAGCATGATGCAATATGATATGAGACAATGATGATATATGATTCTGACCCTAAGTATGCTAGTCTCTAGGATAGACATGCTTTAAGTCATAGCACCATACTTCTTTAGGTAGTCTCGATCACTCATCAGCGGGGGAATTGGGTCCGGGATCCCCTCGGACAAATCCATGGCTGGAGGTTTGGCCACCACTCTCCATCACCATTTGGTCTAAGTATTAGCGCATGTCAAGGTAAAGCCTAGCCCAATGCAAGTCATCTACTTAGTCATATCATGTAAGTTCCGTGATACGTCCATTCCTCCCCTCTGGGATCCTTTCCGGTATCCTTCACACTAGAGTCACGGATATTACCCACCGGACTCATCAATCCTATTGGGGTCATCCCACAAATAGTAGACGCGGAAGCTCTCTACGTCCCCTCACGGATCATTTCACCGATCTTGAGCGCCCGTGAGCCCAAAGTCTAGCCATTTGCAACCCTACTAATAAATGGCTCCTTTCGGATAACCACAGTGCAATTCATGTCCTCTCACGGAGTGGTTACTGCGGTCTTGAGCGCCCACAAATCCACACTACTACCACGGGGTCGTTCGGTCTCAATGCCCTTCCGATTGGGGGTCCGATATGATCGGGGGCATCCTAGCCATACATCTAGACAAGTCCTATGTATGTCATCCAATGATCCAGAGAAAGCGTTGAAGGGCATCTTCGGTGAACATCCCATACTATTCCCCCCGATGTCCAAGGACGGTATGTACCATGAGGGCACTCCCAATCCCAAATCATACCTATAATCACATGCTTATTTCCATCCATTATATATTAATAACAGATTATCATATTGAAAACATGTCACAACATCTGCTACATTAAAAGTGTATAAACAATGAGCAAGAAGAAGTAAAACATGATAAACCAAGGCACTAAAGCATGGTGTTATCGTCATAAGGTAACTACAGTAGGCTTAGGATGTCTAAAATTCAACTAATAAGTTGAGTCTACTAAGTTACCAACAATGATGTAAAAGCCAGCTACAACCTATGTTATATGGCAATAACCGGGCTCCTTACCTCTAAATTTGAAGAAGATGACCCGAAGTCATAGTGAGAATGGTCCAATAGAGTCTGAAAGCCCTAACAAACATACATGAAGGATTAGAGAAGAAATCAAACAATCGGAGATCGAACGGATCAAAATTGGGCAAAAGTTTTGACAACAATCTTGTTGGTTGATACATTGGGTTGATGGTATCGATCAATAGTATCGACCAACGTAGGGCCTTGGACAAAGAAGTGGTTTTTTTTGTTTTAGCTCAAAATTGGTCTTTCTAGGCCTCGGATCGACAATGAAACTTGGGGAACAGTTCAAACACAATATAGAGACACTAATTATCAAAGAAATAACATCATCCAATGGGCAAATTAGAAATCCCCAAATTGGCACATCAAGTTCTAGAGTTGTTAATCGTAAGATTGGCTTATTACTTTGGCTTTTGGCTCAAAACCAATCTTCATTCCTGATCGATATGGAACTTGGAGGGATGTGCTTAAGAAGAGTAGCAGGAGACTACATAGAAAAGAATTAACATGATCCAATGGTCAAATTGAAAATCCCCAATTTGGGTCCTAGGTTCAAACTTGCAAGAATCATGTTCTTCAATGGAATCAATTGGTAAAAATGCAAGAGAATTTAGGAATAGAATTATGGATAAGATGGTAAAAGTGTGAATAGAGATTAGAATGTGATGAAGAGAGAACGCAATTTTATTTACAAAAAAAAATCAGATTAAGAAGATGAACCATGTTTCCATGAAGAGGAAATCAAAATAA